>NC_087445.1:2121212-2424242 GCF_036321535.1 Camelus dromedarius | reverse complement strand
GCTCCTGGGGGCTGGTGTAGCAGGTTGCAGCTCGCTCTCACCTGCCCACCATTATCCAGAAAGGCGGACATCCCACACTGCTACTACAGCGCAGCTCCCCGCTAATAGATTTAGCACCATGACTGAGTAAACTTGGGGCAATTTTCTTTGGGCAGTTATTTTGCTAGGAGCCCAACCACGTACATTTTACCACTCTTTGAGGAGCACAAGCACCTGTACCCCCTTTAGCACTGTATAGAAAAATGAAAGTATCAACAACGATCAGGTTTTGCTTCTTTTTTTTCTCTACCCAGCCTGGGGAATAAATGCCTCATGGTAGGTAAAAAAGTGAATGGTGTCTAATACTAGAATGCCAACATCTGAACTAGGGAACAGTGTCCGGACTGCTGGCACCTCTTTCCCACCACCCATCCTGCTTTATTATGTGAGTCAGGACCCCATCCCATGCGGCAGCCCCGTGGAGCACCTGCATGCAGTTTCCAGTCCTGCCTTCACTTCAGAAAGCTTAGGCAGAAAGAAGATAATTTTAACCATGTTCCACCGCTTCTCCCTCCACAATACATAGCTACTCTTAATACACTTACCGAAAGGCTGAAAGATACCCATCTTTTTCTTCTTCTTCTTTTTTTAATTTTTAACACCTGTATTGTGGTATGGTTCTTGTACAGTAAACTACGCGTATTTCTGTACGTACAATTTGATGGATTTTGATAGATGTCTACGTCCATGAAACCACCACCACAATCAAGACAGCTAACATTTCCATCACTCCCCAAGAGGTGCAGTTTTCAAAAGATACCTATCTTTGGTTTCCTTTTTTTTTCCCCCCTCTTTCTCTAAGTGGCATATGAATGTCTACAAAATTTCCCTCACTTATATGGCCAGCTTATATCCCCTGGTTGTACCTTAGAGTTCCTTAAATATTTAGAGAAAATTCTTTTAAAGCCCAAGAATTACAAAAGCAAGTTCAGAAGGCAAAAATGTGATGAGCTGTAATCAGAGCTCATCCTGTAAAGGGCAGCCACGCAGCCTAGCTTACCTGCATCCCACGCAGCTAGAACAGGATCTGAAGCCCTTTCCCCTGCGAGGTGACGGGATCGCAGGATCGCGGGCGAGGTTAGCGCAGCGAAGGCGAGAGCACTTGGGCAGCTGCCGAGACATCACCAAGTCTGGGGCGAATAAAAGACATCAGCCTGCAGCCTGGCCAACAGCTTAATCATCATGGCACAGATATTTATTAGAAAGGCCGTGAACACAGATTCCGAGATGATTAATGAACAAAATTATAATACTTCATTACTTCATGTAAAGTGAGAACTGAAACCCTTTAAGAACATACTTATTGCTTTCCAACAAGAACACTGGCGATTTCCAAGACAGCAATTTGGAAACTTTTTTTGTGATTAAGTACTCTCTTGGCAATGAGTGTGGCTGACGATCAGGCGTAGGTAGTACCTGGATTTGGGCCAGCGTGGCGAGGACTGGAAGCTGGGGTGCGCACCTGAAGCCACAGAAGAAAGGCGTGGGTGTGCAGAGCGGATTGCCACTGAAATCAGAGGGAGCACAAACTTTATGTAACCTGGTCTGGGTGGCAAAAACAGTGGTGGTTTTAAATAAAGCTCCTGTTTACATATATTTCAAAAAAAACCATCAGGGTTCTCTGTTGTGTACAGGGTAAAGTTCAGACTTCTGAGATGGCATGCAGGCCCCCTGATGATTTTCAGGCTCTTCAAGTTTGGCAGGAACTCCTGCCCTCCGCACACCAGGTCTTCTAGGAATGGGGCCTGTGCACGTTCCCTCCCTCCCCAGACGGCTTCCTCACTCATCTTTACCTGGCTGGCTCGAGGTGACGGTGGAGAAGCCTTCCCTGCCACCTTGCCCACCACCAGTCACTGGCTTAGGTACCCCTTCTGTGGGCGCCAACAGGGCCCATGTTTACCTCCATCATGAGATTTATCACTGCCTTCTGGTTTGATTTTCATGTGTCTGTCTCCTCCAACTAGGCTATAAACTCCTTGAAGATAAGGAACTGGAGTTTGTTTACTGGTTTTTGTTTTTGTTGGGGGGGTGGTAGTTTATCTATTAATTTATTTATTTTTAATTTTTTTTAATGGAGGTCCTGGGGATTGAACCCAGGACCTCGTGCATGCTGAACCCACATTCTACCCCTGAGCTCTCCCCTCCCCCTGTTCACTGTAGTATCATTCCTTCTACAGTGCCAAGCACATAAGAAGGCTCTATAAATAGTTGTTGAATGGATAAATGAATGTTTTAAGGAAATATTATATTAAAAATGGATATAATTTTAAAATTTGGGGTATTTTAATCATGGGCTGCAACATCTTTTGTTTAAAAGAACGTTTATGAACTGGGCTCTCAACTCACGGCCCCCACACAGCATCAGCAAAGCAGTACCGTCTGTCTCAGTCTGCGTGGGCTGCTGTAACAAAACGCCACAGACTGGGCCTTAAGAGACAGAAATTTATTTCTCACGGTTCTGGTGCCTGGGAAGTCCAAGATCAAGGTGCCGGCTGATTGGGCTCCTGGTGTGAGGGCTGTCTTCCAGTTTGCAGATGGCCACCTTCTCACTGTGTCCTCTCAGGGCAGAGAGAGAGAGCTCTCTGGTGATTTCTTATAACCAGTTTTAACCTTAATTACTTCATAAAGGTCCCATCTCCAGATACAGTCACACCAGGGATTAGGGCTTCAACATAGGAATTTTGGGGGCAGAGGGGGACAGTTCAGTCCATAGCACCCTCACCTGGGAAAAGGAGCCGTCAGCGCCCAGGGTTCCTAAACAGCCTTTCTACCTCCGTCTCACCAGATGGCCCATTTCCTCACACGTGCATTAACATCTTTTATTAATATACTAAGACTGAAATTCACTTTTTCAGATAGCATTTGACTTAAGTTCTTAAGTTTAGCTCTCTATACTGAAGTCAGATCAGTGAGATCAGTACTGGAAAAGAATCTAGGTTTCTCAGTCTAGAACTTTCCTATAGGCTCATCAAAAACGTGTGAAATTCCTATGTTGTATTTGTGGAAGAAGGAGAAAAAAAGGAGAGAGAAGGAAAAAAAAATTCCTCATTTTTTTCAGCATTTTCTCTTTTCTAGTCACTAAGACCCTTCTTTGACAATTTCATTTCATGGGACTTGAATGCAATATAGATTTTCAAATACAGATTGTATAAATTATGGTTCTCATGTAAGTCATAAATTGGCTGACTTGGAGGAGTAGCAGGCTGGGGTCACACAATTCCCAGGAAGTACCTGATAGTATAAATCAGAACAACTTAAAAAGCTGGTGATTTCATGAGCTAAAATATTTTTTCAGAAGGATAAGGAAAAAGGTCACATTCTGCTAAGTGCAAAATGCATGTTCATTATGGAATTAAGCTAAAATATGCTAAGTGAATAAGATGACGTACTTTGCCTCTGCATAGCATAACACCGATGGCAAGTTTTTTAGAACTTGTTTTAAAAGTGTTTAAAATGTAATAAAAAATAACCACTGGTTTTGTTCATTAAATCTTCAGAAAACAATTTGAAGAGATGGCCTCTTATTTTAAATTGTCTTCTGTAAAGGAGTTTGCTAAACATATAATTAATGCCACATCAGAAGAGAGACAGAAAATGCTAAGAGACTTTTACGCTTCTCAGTATCCAGAGGTAAAAGAATTTTTTGCAGATTCTCCTTCAGAATTCATTCAGTCTGCCTATGAGGAGGGAGAGACAGTCAAGAATAAGTCTGAAAAAAAAGAATCTCTTATAAAAGGAAGGCCGTCAGATTCTGACACTTTATCATTTAAAAGCTCTGCCAAAAAAATTTCTCAAACTTGCAGCCTGAAAACCTGTAAAGAAAAATCAATTAAGTTTCAGAATCACAGTTTCTATAGAGGAGAGGTGCTTTCTAATGATGTGGAGACTAAGAAATTACCTATAAGTTCTACCCAAGAGACTAAGAGTGGGAAAAACAGCCAAGCATCCTGTTCCCTGAACAGTACGTCTCGAGCATATGAGTTAGAAAATACAGAAAACGCCAGGAAAGGCCAACAGGACCTGGCAAAAATGGATGTTTCAAGAAATGGACCCCTTTCCAAAGTGGGAAACAAAAAGACAGAACGCCCAGCGTCAGAAAACACTTCCGTGGTAGACTTGCTTGGGGACACCTCTATTCTTGATGACCTCTTTAAAAGCCACGGGAGCGGTCCCACACAGCTGCCAAAGAAGGCCCTTCCAGGGCCCGCGGAGAAAGCAAAACAGAGGCCCAAAGATTTCTGGGACATCTTAAATGAGCAGAACGGTGACAGTCTTAGTAAACTCACGGACTTGGCGGTGATCGAGACTCTGTGCGAAAAAGTGCCCTTCGCTGCATCCTCCAAGAGGAAGGAGGATCTAGAAGCTTCTCTTTGGAAATCCAACGAGAAGTTTTTGTGGAAAAAATTTAACTGCAGTGATACGGATGAAAACACAACTAATATACAAGAATAATACATAAACACAGATGAATCTCTACAACCAATGAGCTTCTGCCGTCAGCGTTTACAGCACTGTATTCCCCACAAATTATGTTACCTTGAACACGGTTGTCAACGTCTATTTTTAATAAACTCTTGCTCCAGGGTTGGGTTTTGTTTTTTAAGTCTAAAATGTTATCATGTATGTTTTCCTTAATATCTGATTTGATCTTTTTAAAAAAATATGATTGTGTTATAGTATCAAATACTGTTATGAAATGGAAAAGATTCTAGATTTGTTATCAGGAGATCTGGGGCACCTCTCTTACTGTGTAATTATGTGGCCTTAGAAAAGTCACTTTGCCTGGTGTGCAGCCAGTTCCTGCTATGAAAGATGAAGGGTTTGAATTCGATCGACATGAATTTCCTTCCAGTTTTTAAAAGCTTTGGTTTACTCTCCCAGATTCCCTCAAGTCATAGGCCGAACTGTCCTCACCCCCCCAAACCAAGGGTAGACTGATGTGTTTCTTTCTTAACTAACACTTGGAAAATTACCTGTTTTCCTTTTCCCTCAGGTACTACTGTTATTAAATTATTCGTATCAAAGTAATAACTAGCACTGAATAAATGGCGTGTATTAAAATAGTAAGTTTGTAACTGCTCAAAATCAAAGAGTTAAGGTATAACCTTACTACATATGATGCTCAAGTAATAGAATTATTATCATGAGCCACAGGACACGTGCCTCACCTTTTTATACAACTGTTTAAAGCTTTGTATAGCTCTTTTGTATGTATTAAGTGTGAAGAAATGAGTAAACATATGATTTTATTGAAAACTCTTCTGTTTGGTTGAGTTTAATTTATATGGTTTATCATCAGTGGAAAGTGCTCATTGTTGAATTCATTTATTTGGAGACATTCATTCAGCCCCTGTGTGTTCTGTGCTGGGAGCTCAAGATGTGCTCGAGAGATGAGGCCCCGCTCCTGGTCGAATCTGTAGATTCATGTCTGTAAAGCCCCTGGCATCCTGCCGAGCACATGGAAGCGGGACCTGAGGTGGCTACTGCCCCGCATGCAGATGCTCTGTGGCAGCTTTCCCTCACTTGAACTGACAGGACCATGACAGGAGGAGGTACCCAGAAAAATAGCAGTTAACCAGGAAACAGTGGTGCTCCAGAGATCACAGCGAATTGTTGCTGTGTTGAGGGGAGGGGGCCTTTGGAGGAGCCAGCCATTGCGGTGTGCAACCATTGCTCAGAAACGGGAAAAAAAGAAAGGAAAATCTTTTCTCAAGGGATTTTATGGCCAAGAATGTTTTCTCTAGGGCAATGTTGGGGGCTGTGAAATATATTTTATTTCAGTTAATACATATATATGAATGAAAGAAAATGTTTATGAAATAATTTTTCCCTTAAGGCATGCAACATACTTGGATAATTTCTCTTGTATTGCACTTTTGGCTCGTGTGTGTGTGTGTGTGTGTGTGTGTGTGTGTGTGTGTGTTTTAATGTTCTCATAACCCACTAAGTTGATTTCATGACCCACTAATGATTGGGAACCACAGTTTGAAAATTCACTGGTTTAGGTTACATAGAGTTAGTCATTGTTTTTGCTACTTGCAGCTGAGATGTGTCCAGACTTACCAGATGCTACAAAATGAATGTGATGGGCAGTCTGTGGTAGACTTGACATTAGCGCTGTTGGACTGCTGTCGGGTCAGCTGTAAAAGGAACACAGGTAAGAACGTGGATACCTCTTCATCTCAGTTTATGTATCAGACAATAGAGTTCAGTCATTTTAATAAAAATGTATCTTTCATAAAGTACCTTTTATTTTTTTTTACATAGATATGACCTTGGAATCCTAATATGATGTTTATACAGATATTAGCCCTTATCTTCAAATATTATGATATGCTATGAAAGATTTTTATCACTGGTAGTCAAAATGGGAGCAAACATACAGACCTGGAGTTTAAAAATTAGTTTCCAACAGTTGTCAATGAAATGTTTGTCATAATTATGTAGGAATGGCGTGCCAAGCAGAATGCAAAGTTCAGTATGGAAAGGAGCCAGTCGGAACCTTCTGGAAGGGGAAGGATAAGGGTTGACTCTCCATGCAGTGGAGTGGTGGGAGGATTTGGTACAGCCGCTGATGACTGTGGGAGCAAACACTGTATTAAGAATCCTTCCTTCCCCAGGCCCCTGCTGTCCTGCCCCCAAGTTCTGCCAACTAAATAGGTGGCCACAGGCAAATCCCAGGACTCTTCCAGCCTGTTTCCACTTTAAATTTGAAATACACTGGATTGGTGGTGTTCAAGCATTTTTTCTTAAGCAACTGAACTCTACCTTAATTGGAAGCTCAATTATTTATAACAATTAAAATGGAGATCCGTTCCTTCCAGCAGCACCACTGTGGCTCCGCGGAGCACTAGTTTGAAAACCATAGGGGTGAGATCATTGCTAAAAAACCTTCCAACTTCCAAGTTTCCATGATTCTATTTGCCACAATTTGTATTTTTTTTTACTTCTCTTCAAGGCACTGATAACAGTTTCTGGCTGCTAGCACTCAACAGACAATTCTCAGTATTGGAAACTGAGGCAAAATACCATGAGATCTTTGCACTTGAACTCCTCAGAGTTCCCTTCGAGCCCTGAAACCACTTTTCTGAGTGAATTATTTCTGAGTGAATCATCTGCAAGCAGTGCGGCCGCCCCTAAATGTTCAAGGTGAAGGAGCCTTAGTTTGCAGAGATGAGTTGATGATGAACTTCCCATCAGTCCACAGCATAGGGTTGTTTTTAAAGTTGAATGCGCAATTTTGAAACTCTGAAGTTAGCCTTCCTTTCTTATATAAAATAGCCCTCTTTTATGAAATGACAGTAGATCATAGTTTTTCACCCATTTCAATGTCCTTGCTTGATATAAATATTGATAACCATATGTCAGTTTCCGAAAGTTCTGACACTTACTAGTCTATAAAATCCAAAAGAATGGGTTCCCTGCCTGCGTCTAAGGTCATTTTTTACATATGAGGGAATAGCGCCCCATGGGCACTGAGTCATACATCCAGTTATCAGTGGGTCTGGGGCCAAGCAAGGGTGTCAGTGAACCTGTAAGATCCTATAGGACGCATCCACCTTCAAAGAGCCCAGAGTGCAGAGCACTTTTTAGACTCCTCACCCAATTCTCATTTAATCATCACCGATGTGACCTTGTTTCCCAGTTCCGTCCCCACCTGCTTTTGCAAAGCATCCTCCATCCAGTGCTTCTGGGAGGCCTTAAAGTGAAGGCTCATAAGCTTGGGAACAGATCTTGGCCCTGGCTGCATTGCATTTGCCCTGGTGACAGCCCCATGCACTGTGCCCCCATGCTGGCTCCACGTGGTGTCTGTGGCAGGGAGAACACTGCACTGTTTCTCTGTTAAAGGTCAGTCATAGGAGGGCTGTCTGGCCTTACAGGATCTTTCAGACTTTTAGGTATGAAAACAGCCCTTTGGGGGTTGACTGTCTGCCCCTAGGGGGAAAGACTCGGACTGACACCCCCCTTTGGAAGTCCGAGGCTGTGTGGTTCCCAGCCTCGAAGTGGTAAGTCCGAACCACCTGCAGAGGCTTTTCCACACCCAGGTGCCCAGGGCCCTCCCCAGGAGATTCCAGATCAAGAGGTCTAGGGTCCATCACAGGCTCTCATTTTTGTTTCTCAAGTTTCACAGTAGTTCTGATAGGTTAATGTTTTGTCTGAGACGTCATCACTGGACAGAGCTCACCTGACTTTCTCTCCAGTGAGCCCCCCCCCCACCCCCGCCATGTGAAAGCAGTGGGCGTGCGAGTGAGTCACACTGGAGCCCCTCTGTCCTTTTTTAGGCCCCCAAATAGCTGTTATGTTCCCATAAAAATATCCACCCACAGCAGTGTTTCTCTCGTTAAACTTTGTCAATATGTACTTCATCGTCTTTGCTGGAGGTTAACGATTTTGGAGGTTATATTTATCCCCTAAATTCCCACATTTAAGACCAATCTTAATTATATGAGTATGATACCCATATGTCACTGACATGGATAATGCCAGTTGACATTCTTGGTTTTGCGCTGCTGTCTCTCAGTTAAAAATCAAGAATGCCTCTTTCTACAGATGATTTTTTGGTTGGCTAAATGGGCCCCTTCCTCTCACTGAAAGAAATAAGTGAAACATACTTTACGTTGTTTATTATAGATTTAAACAAAGGGGGAATGTGTGCCTCTTGGAATTTCCTAGACATCTCTGAGGAAACTCTAGTGAGTCATCTTGTCAATTATGAATTTTTGTCCCTCTCTCCCAATGTATCTTTTAACTTTGGATTTTTCTTTATTTTTTGTAAAGTGAGGCATGCTTCTGGACTGAGAGATGGACTTCAAAAGAAGGCTCATAATAGCTAATTCATGTATACTTTTTTCTTTCCTAAAACCATTATAAAAGCATTGATTTTTTAAAAATCTTAATTTTTCAAAGCATAGATGTCAATAAGTGGTCCATGAGAACTTCTGATCTCACAGGATCACGGTCCGCCCACCCTGCCCATCCACCAGCAAGCGCTCTCATTGTGCTTCCAACAGTTGACTGTCTTTCTCCCCTTACTCACTGTCCTCCCCCCCTTACTCACTGTCCTCCCCACCACTGCCAGTGCCCTAAGAGGCCTCCCTTCAGTGCAGCCTGGCAAAGCCCTAGGGTTTTTTGTAGGTCATTCCCTCCCCATTACTCCCTCCCCACAAGCATCCTGCTCGCCAGTATCAGTGGAACCCCGAATGCCCTGCCCAGCAACCTAATAATAACTTTTCTTCCTCAATCCACTTTCCCCTCTCTCCCCAGCACCACATCAAACCTGCATCTCAGACCCCTTAACTCCCTGATTCCCCTGTTTTAGGAAATACCTCACCCTCCTGCTTCACATGTTGGAAAATGCTATCAACAGTGAAGCTCTGATTGTCATATTTGGGACATTCCAGAAGCCAGATGACCAGGCAAGTCACCCCCAGAGGCAGCACTTCACTGACCTGCCAGGAAAAGGCAAAACCAACCAATCAGTGGAACCCTTGCAGAGGTGCCATTTACCTCTTGAAATGGCCCAGCGCTGCCACGTTGCCCTGCAAGGCCTAACAGCTCCCGTAGTGCTAAATAGGGCGCAGCAGTGTGCTGGGGAATGTTTGGGAGGACAAGCAGGTCTCAGGAAGCTTGAAATGACCCCTAGGTAGGCATGCGAGTAAGGGGACAAGACCCACCAAGGAACCCAGGCTCAAATAATGGGCACTGTCTGAGTGGTGGAAACAAGGTGGGCTTCCGAGTGATCAGAGCAGGCCACCCCCTGAAATTCTGGGGATGGCTGGGAATTCCCGTCCTCCCCGACCCCTCCCCTGACCGCACGCCAGGCCTGAAAGAATAGAAAGGCCACAACACCGCCTCCTCCGTCTCCCTTGGCCTTTAAAATTCCAGATGAGCAGAAATTTGGGCCTAGCAGAGAAGTTGAGGCTTTGGATTGCCAAATACAAAACATGCTTCTGACGACTAACCTAACCTCCAAGATATGCAAGAGGGGCGGAGGACAACAGGGCCGAGGGAGAGGCTGAGAGCCCGCTGGAGGTGACTGGAAGTTCTGAGTGTCGGGACGGGTAGCGCCACGCCGAGATTTCCCAGCCTGGGCAACGGGAGACAGTTCGGCTCGCCTCCCTCGGGATGGTGTCGGGCACCGGGAGCCGCGTGTGTTTCCCGGCCCTCCTCACCCCCGGCCCCTGCACACCCTTTCCCAGGAGCACCGTCGGGGAATCCGTCTCGCTCCAGGCTCCGCCTTCCTCTCCTGCCCGACGGCCAAAAATTATAAAGTGTATGTATGTAGACATCGCTTTAAATAAAGTACAGCTCATTTGAACTTTCTGAGTGTCCAGAAGGCCACCCTCCGTCGCTGAGGATCGTCGCAGGAAACCCCGGCTGCGGGGAATTCACCGCCCCCAAGCTGGGGAGACAGTCTGTTCCTCCGAATCAGATTCATTTTCTCCCTTTGGGGAAAAGAAAAAGAAAGTTAATTACATTACGCGCTGGCTGTATTGATGGAAAACATGAAAGCAGCAAACTCAAGGGACTTGCGCCTTAAGGGCGTGTTATCGCCCTTCAGCCGCAAATCTCAGGGAAGTCCCCTCCCTCCCCGTGCGCAGGAGGCGATGGGTGGTCGCTCTCCACCAGGCCCGGGGTGCTCGTCCACCGCGAAAAGTTAGGCACGGAAGGCAGAGCGGCAGCCCTTTTGGGGGTCCTGCTTCGCCTCGAGCTTCGGGGCGCAGGGAGCGCGTAATAATCCCCAACCCTGGTCTTGACCCGCGGGGGTCAATGGGGGGACGCGCACTCAAACCCCGCGGTGAGCGGCGCACCGCCCGCGATCGCCCAGCACGCAGAAGCCGCTCGGGCCGGCGGGGTCAGAACTCTGACGGTTGTGCAAGCCGAGACCCTGCGCGGGCCGAGCCTGGGCTGGGGGATCCCGCAGAGAGGGCCCCCTCCCCGCCGCCTGCGCCCGGCCCGCCCGGGCCGCGGAGGGCGCGCGGCCGCCGGGAGTGAGCGGCGGCGGTTTCTGCGGTCTGGCCGGCGGCCGGCTGGAAAACCGGCCTCGGCTTGCTCGCCAGCGCGTCTAACTGAGGTCATGGGAAGCAGGAGGGCGGAGGCGCCGGGGAGGTTGGCAGAATGGGAGCTCGGACTGAGGACGGTAAGGTACGCAGGGAGGGAGGAAGGAAGCCGGCGAGGTGGCACTCCTGGTGGGTCCCCGGCGCAGTGTCCGCGAGCGCCCCTGGGGGGCCTAGCCGGGCACACCGAGGAAATCGGGCTTAGCACTTCCTTGCACAGCACCTAGACCGGGCCAGCTGCGCCGGGAAGCAGACCCCCCACGTGCATAAATACTCTGCCTCCTGCTCGGACCCCACCCCGCCGCTCACAGCCGCGTCTGGGCCTGCTGCTTCTGCCTCAAGTCCTAAGCCGCACGTGTCACCCCCACCCCGCCCCCCTCAGGATCTTCCCTGCAGCTGCCCTCCCTACCTTCCATCTTCCTCCCGCCATCAAAGCCCGGCCCTGGGCCAAGGGCCCGCTCCCAGACTGTTATCGGGTCCTAGAGAGAATTTCTCTAAAATAAGGAATCACACTGCCAGGGGCCCGAGGTCCTGCCCCTCCACCTCCCATCTGGCTGCCTGCAGACTTCTCCCTGGATTCTTAGTCTTGAGCCTCCTCCCTCCCAAATCCATTTTCCACACCGCTTCCCCCGAGAGCGTGCTAAAGCACACGCGGAGCCCGGCGGCTGTAAACCTCATACTTCCTCTGCTAAGCAGGCTGAGGGTACTTGGCTGAGGAATAAAGGTTCTGAGGGCTTCGTCTCACGTTTGTTCAGCCCTTACTATGTCATTTGTTAAACACTTCAAGTGGATATTCTCATTTGACTGTCCAACAACCCTTCGGGGTGTCATCATCATCATTATCATCATCATCATCATCATCATCACCATCATCATATCATCATCATTATTATTATCTCTATTATTATTACTGTCTGTTATTACGGAGGATGAAACTGAGGCCCAGAGAGTCACACTCCGGAAGTGGCAGAGACATTATGGAGCCAGGCAGTTCCACCGTGCCCCAGCCCCCGCTGCCCAGCCCGTTTCTCCACTGCTGCAGAAAGCCTTGACTTTGGAGCAGGGATGGAACGACCCACAGCACCATCGGTGTCCTGGAGGCCAGGTGGCAGCAGCCACCTGTTAGTAACAGCAGTGCTAAGTAGACAGGGCAGGTGGATGTCAGGGCAGGCGGATGTTAGTGGGTGGCTTAGTGGTCTGAGTTTCCGGGCATGAACCAGTTAGAACAGTCTCCACGTTTGGCTCCTCTTCCTGGCACTCACCTGACAGCCTCCTCTGCTGTCCTCATTGCTGCTCCTGTTGCCTGGCTGCATCCTGGAGTCACCACAGGTGTCCCATCCCCGAAGCAGCCTTGTGGCATTCCCTTCTCTCTCCCACAAATACAAGCTCTGTAGAGCCCTCTACCCGCTACATACAAACCCTCACCGCCCCTACTTCACACCCCATCCCCACCCCCACGCCCTCCCATCCAGCCCTGCCCAGCAGCAGCAGCCTCCCGCCACTTGCAATGCATGTAGATGAGGCGGAGTCTGGGCTGCCTTTGTCCTGGGAGGGGGTAGGAATTCTGCCACTAATTAGTGACTGCGAAATCAAGTGTCAGCTGTGGTTCCCTTTCCTGGACCCACAGTGGCACCACAAGGGTCCCTAGCCCCCATTTCCTGTCTAGGAATTAGGGTGATTCTCCACCCTCCCTTCTGTGACCTAGATAAGATGGGCAGAGACTCAGAGACAGTAAACAGGGACCATCTGATTAGTTTTTGCTCAAGTGAATCCCTCCTTTTTATTTCTGTGAACTTATCTATTATGTAATATGGTTTTTTTTTCTTCCTGGAATTTGTATTCTACTAGTGGCTTTATTGCTTTTTTATGTAATTTTAAGTTGATTTTTCTATATAGATTCACAATATGAAATTCAAAGGGTACAAAAGAGCCATTTCCTGCCTCACCCCAGGGCACTGTTACCTGCTTATGGTGGGTCTCTTTTGAAAATGGTCCACACATTTATAAACGTGCCTCATTTCTTTTAACTGTGCTTTTAACATTTTCTGTATCACCACCTAAAAAAAAAGAAAAATCAGCCCAGTTTCAGGATGAAGCGCTGAGATTCTCATCATGTCCATGGCACATGCTCTTTTACTCAATCAGATGGGGCTGGGGCAGGAACGAGGAGCCCGAAAGATTTCCCCAGTAACCACTGGGCGCAGGACAGGAAGTACAGGCGACTGTGAAATACACAAGACTGGATGAGACACGCGGGATGGGAGGAGTGACGGAATCTGTGGCGGCAACAACTGCGCCTTCTAACAGCCCGGCTGGTGGTCGGATGAAGGAGCAACCAGGGAGCATAACCAAGCAAGAGTGGTTTTCTCTTTCTCAAGATGGATTTTAAAAATTTTCCGCTTAGCATCAGCATGTATCTGCCAGGGACTGTCTAAACCTCAGGTATCCTGAACACTAACCGCATCCCAGGAGTGAACTGAAGCAACCACTTGTAAAGTTATGACCAACTATTGCTGCAGGAACCAAATTCAGCCCCTGTGCCTGGCCATAGTGCAGTGACTTCAGAAAGAGACAGAGCAGCAGACACCGTGCCATCCCAAAGCTTTCCTTTCCCTGCTCAGAGTCCCCGTCTCCGTATTTTTTCCTCCCATCCTTTGGTGGAGGCCCTGGTGATCCGGAAGAAGAGAAGGTATAAACAGAGTGGATAGAAGGAAGTCAGGGACACAGATTATTTAAAATCCACCAGTGTATTCAGGAAAGAACTCATTTTGCTTTCCTAGATGGGACAAGGTGGCCCATGACATCACACAGCGAAGCTCCCGTACTTCAAGGCTGTGCTCCTGGCTGTCCTCGTACGTCTTTGTCACTCTCTCCTTGGTCTCCTTGGTGGGCTCCCACTTCTCAGCTTGTCCCTTATTTCCCCAGGATGCTGCCTTCAGGCTGGGGTTGGTCTCACCCCACACCATCTCCATTCATCTTCATGTTTCTGACTAATCTGTGTGGAGGTGATGGTAGATCTTCAGCACCACGTGACCCCTCTTCTGAGTCTCACACTCACACCCGGTTGCTCTGCTGTGATCACACTGCCTTGGGTGACCTATGGGCACCTCACGCTCATGTCCAAAATGGAATTCTTCAACTCTACACTCATTCTTCTCCTCAAGTCAATGATTTTATCATCAGCCGTTGATCTTATTACCCAGATCTGAGCTCCATCTTTTTCACTGGAGGCTTCCATTTCTCTCATTCACTATGTTTACTCAGTAACCAAGTCTTCCAGATTCTACCTCTTAAGTATTTCTTGACTCTCCCTGTTACTTTCCAGTTCTCGACCACTGTTTGAATGCCTGAACCAATGCAGTGGCTTCAATTTTTCACTCAAATCTTCTAGAGAAATCTGTTACATTGGTAGACCTCTTTTGATGCAAATGACACAAACTGGCTTAAGCAAAAAAGAAAATTACCCGTGGAAGGCTAGTTTCCAGAGTGGCTCAGTATAAAAGCTCAGTGGACATCACCTAGGCCCAGTGTCTCCATCTCACCGCTCAGTTCCACTCTCCTCCCAAAGCTGGCTTGATTCTCAGTTTGCCTACAGCGGCAAAATGGCAAGAGAAGCTCCAGCTGCCAGGCTTTCAACCACAAGTCCCACGGGAAAGAGCCAAGCCTGAGCCCCGTGTCAGCTCTCCACACCACGAGCTGGGGAGAGTAACCCCCTCTGACCCTTCTAGTGCAAAGTGGTAGAGGGCAGGACTGAGGCAATTACTGGGAGAATTGCAAATGGACACTGAGCAGCCAAAACACATCAAAACCCCACACACATCTGACCCTGTAATTCCGCTGCACAGAAGTCTTCAACAATTCCTCAAGTCAAATTTTGCCAATGAAAATTTTGTCAGGATGATTTGACTTCTCTCGACACGCAATTTTCATCACGGTGGAGGTTTTTTCCTTTTGTTTGCATTGATAGGTTCACGGGAATTCATAGGAATCTTGAAGAAGAGCTGAGTTTTAAAATTGATCATTTGGGTTTATCGCTTACCTCGCAAAGGGAACCGGAGGCGATGCGGTGAGATCATGGCTCTGGAAGAAATGGGGAGAGAGAGGAAGAGAAAGTTCTTATAGAGTTCAGCCAGGAAGGCAAACCTCACCTCTTATTTCAACCGAGACAATTTCATATAGTGAATTGGCTGAACAGGTGTTGAAGAACCTAAAGGCAAAAAAATGTGCAGATATTGTAATGGGAAGAAGCAGCTAGCATTCTCAAGGAACAAAGGGAAGAAGGATTTTAAGAACCCAGGTCCTAGAAACTTAGAGAAGGGGCCCTGAGGAGTTGGACCCAGACCTCAGCCTCTAGCCGGCACTTGGACTCACATCTCTGAGACGGACTCACCAACCAGCAGGTACTGGTCTGCCAGAGGGAGGTCAGGGGGAAGGCTGGTCCTAGGACTGAGGGAAGCAGAAAGCTGGAGACCACAGCACTGTTGGGGTTACAGGGGGTGTGGGCAATGCTGACGCTGATGGGAACAGGCACAGACAGAAGGGAGCACCGCCTGCTATTGGCTGCAGCCCTGGGCCTCCCTCTAGTGCCCCCTACTGGCAGAGCCCTACAGGGACCACTGACAGCGGAGGGTCAGAGTCCTGTGATGATGGTTCCATGGGACAGAGCAGAGCCGAGTAGGGTGGACTGGGAGCGTAATAACTGGCACAGGGGAGAAGGGAGACTGGGAGCAGGAGTCAAGAGGAAGGGGACAGACAAGTAGGAGAGGGTGGAGAGTTCTCCCCAGGCCCCTCTTCTGGGGTATTGAGTGGACAGAAGAGAAGACCCTTTAAAACAGACACATGGTGTCAGATGGGCTGACCCTGCCCCAAGCTCACCGCCTCCTCCCGCACACCCCAGCCTTAGTAACACACACCACACACACACATGTATATACTGGCCACAGCAGACACCACCACACACACACACCCCCCACACACAAGCTTTTACTCATGAGATTCGTCAGCCTAGCTCCAGCTCCCCAGAAGTGGTCTGGGACAAGGATCCCTCTGCACGTGGCATATTAAAGAAGTCCCCCGGGGGACATGGTGAGGGAGGGAGGGAACCAGGGAGGGAAGGGGAGGAAGCCACGCAAGGGTGAGCTTCCAGGCTGATCCTGCGGTTGTAGGTCCAACCTGAATTTGCTGGGGACTCTGGAGGGTAAGTTGTACCCAGAGTTATCCTAACCTGAGGCCAGGGAGCCTGGATTTCACACTCCTGCACCTAGGAGTCAGCGTCCGAAGTGCCCCCTCCCCGCCCCGGAGTTCCCAGGATGCACATACCCACCTGCCTACCCCCACCCCCGCCCTGGGGACTCTTAGCCTGTGGCCGACTTTGCAATTCCATTCCGGGTCAGGATGGAGGTCATTCAGAGGTGCCACCCTTAGATGACCTTCCTTCCATCCTCCCTTCCTTCCATCCTCCCTTCCCTAACATTTGTGGGGGCCTGGGTGGGGTTACACATGGAGGCCCCAGCCTACAGCCTACCCTCCCTCTTTCCCGGCCCACGGCTCCATCACTCGCTGAGAGGGGCCTCGCATGCAATGGTGTGGACAGCCCAGCTCGGTGCATGTAACTACTGGTCCACCGAACCCCTACCCCTTGGCCACCCCTCGGGCCCAGGAGCCCATATGTCAGGTGTGCGCTCCAGGAAAGAGACCTGCCTGCGCCTTGCAAACAGTGGAGGGCTTTTTTTTTTTTAATCATTTGTTTTCCTCCCTCCTTGGGGAAAAGCTGAACACTTGACTACCCTTGTCTTGTCTCCCTAAACACGTTAGCATGTTTAGATCAAATCTGTGGGTAATCCGTTATTTGTACCCTCCTCACCTCCTACATCATCCTTAGAACATTTTTAACTCTGAACTTCCCCTCCCAATTTATGTGCTCTTTTTGTTATGTGTGACTCTTTAAAAAAAACAAAAAACAAAAAACTCTGCAGAACATTATTGTTGTTTCTGTTTGATCCAGGTAATTCTGTTTCCATTTATGCACCTATTTTCATTTTCTTTGTACATTAATCCTTGTTGCTTTTCAGACTATCCACTGGGGACCTTTTCGCTCCATCTGAAGTGCATCCCAGAATTTCCTTTCGTTAGCATCGGTTGGAGAAAAAACTCGAAGTTTATCTTTTTCCAAAAAGTGCTGATTTCAGCACTTTATTAGCTCTGTCATCTCCTCAAGGGCTTTAAACAGCTTTTGGATTCTGCTAAGGGTGGTAAAGAAAGTGAGAAGTTGAAGACTTTCCAATAAATGGAAAAGAGGAGGCAGTGCTAATGGACCAGCTTTTCTTTGGCTTGTTCCTTTATGCAAAGACATCAGAAAAAAATACAGCTTTGAGGAAGATGTACCCACGAAAGAGAAAATGGTTCACCATTGTTACTTTGATTTGCTTTTAGATGGTTCTCACCCCTTTCTGAGGACTACAGGATACTTTCAAGAAGTTTCTGTTCTCAAATGGCCAAAAGCATCTGGCCCATCCGAGCCCCCTCCAATGAACAGTTTGTCCATTTCGTCAATTTCTACTCACTCTTAATTCAGCCTAGCTTGGCTTCCCGCCTCGTAATTCCACCTGAACATCTCTCACTGATGTCACCAACGGCCATGGTGTCGATTCGGGTCCTTCCCAGAAGCAGACTCTACGACAGAGTTAGAGGCGCCCCAGAGAGCGTAGCGCAAAGTTTACCCACACTGGCCAGACATGTGAGTCCAAACACGGCCACTCCGCTCAGGCACTGGCTGCCGGCTGCCCTGGAGGAACGTGGCCTTGCGGAAACACTGAGGCAGCCCCCGAGGGCTCCACAGCTCAAGGGCACCAGTAACTGAACTCCTCGGCCGAGGCCTCTCTTGAAGGGAGGGAGATCCTAGTGACGCACCTCCACATCACCTCGGTCCCCACGGCAACCAACCCAGTGTTGTCCTCCCGCCTCCGGCCCTCACCTCACCCGGCTCCTCTGAACATCGAGGCCGCTGACTGGTCCCTTGTTCTGAGACACTCTCTTGCCTTGGCTTCTGTAGCTCAGTATTTGCCTGGACTTCCTCCGATGTCTCTGTGTTCTCTCTGACAATTCTGTGCAGGTCCATCTCCATCTCCGTGGCCTTTTGATGTTGACACTGTCCAAGCCCTACGTCTAGACCTTCTACCCCCCATTCTCTCCCAGGTGACTGCCCTCACAGGCATGACTAAATTACAACCCCAATCCAGAACTAAGCCTTAAACTGGCAGTTATCAGAGTCGTGGACAGCTTGATTGGATTTTGCACGTGAGTCCGAGTCCTCCTCTGTCCCTCTGACCCTCAGCTTTCCAAGAGCGTGTTGCATCAGTGAGCACTTCTGTAACCTGGGCTAGTAACTCCCACCCTCAGAGATGACTGATGTGAAGAGACTACTCGAAGAGACTCTGTAAACTGCCAAACTCACACAAAATAATGTTATCCTTGTAACACATGCTACATTGTCTTTCCTGAAGGATGATGACCCTGGTCATCTATTTTTCAAAGTTCCCTCTTTTCCAGAAAAGACATCCCAAATCCCTGTCTTTGCTTTAAAAACTCAGCCCAAAGCATGTTTTCCACTCTCCCCTTTCTTCACACTCTCCTCTGCGTCAGCATGTCCCCAAGCTGTCTTCCTGGAAACACTGGTGCCCCTTAAGCTGGAAGACGATGCTCCAAGAAAAAAGTCAAGTTCGGGAAATAGTAAAAGGCTAGAAGGCTAAATATACTCTCTTATATGAAAGGTCCTGAGACATATAACCTTTTAAACCAGTTTTCCCAATTGACTTAGCCACAGGGTGGGTTTTTTTCCCCATGCCACATGATAAAATTCCCATGGGACACTAGTGTTCTGCACAACAGGGAGGAAACCCTATTCTGTGCAGGTGGGTCAGCTTACTCTGCCATCTAAAGAAGTCACCCCTCCCCAAGTTCCTGCCACCGAGATCCCCTTGTAGGCGAACCCTGATTCCTGTCCTTTTCAGTGTCTCGCTGTTCCCTCTCTTCCTTCTACTACTTTAGAATGGTTCCAATAAACCCATATTTCTGAAACAAATTGTCTGGGGTAAGTTCTGTTGCTCACAACTAAAAGACTGGCTGATGGGAGGAGGGACTAGCTCAGTGGTAGAGTGCATGCTGAGCACGCACAAGGTCCTCGGTGCAATCCCCAGTGCCTCCATTTAAAAAAAAAAAAAAGAAAAAACTGCCTGACACACCATCGGGCAAAAAGTCATTGGAGGCGTCAGAGCCCCAGACTGGAAGTTCCCCAAATGCTCCTTACATTTGAGTGGATAAATAAATTGTGGTGTGTCCCCACAATGGGATACCGTTCGGCAAAGAGAAGTGACTGTCCTCCACGTGTGCCATCGTATGCATGAATTTCACAAATGTAGTCGGAGGGAAAAGCTAGGCATAACATGAATCCATTGATGGGAAGGTAAAACACAGGCGGAACTGTTTCTTACTCTGGGTGCTGGCTTCCTGGATGTGTTCCGCTTGTGAACATTCATGAGCTGCACCTTCTGATTGATGCAATCCTCTGTATGTATGTTATGTACTCCAGTCAGAAGTCTGGGAGGGGCGCTGTCGGAAAAGATCATTCCCCACTGAGGATCCTGCTGGCAAAGCCACCCAAAGGGAACGTGTTGATTTCTGGGCCAATAGAAATGAACTGACAGCCCCGGTTGTCTTAGCTCACCCTAAGTATATTTGGTTCTCGCATTTGTGTAGACATCACATTTGTGCCCCCACAAATTTTACATTTCTGTGCATGTCAAAGAGCCATTCTGTATTAATCATGTTTTTTGTCATCTGTGTTTTATGATACTTTGACATCTAGGGGCCTTGGGGACCCAGTGAGGGACGGCCCCTCCCAGGGTTAGCTAATTCCTCCAGACAGCACACAATTTGCCTGCATGTCTTCCATATGGAAACTAACCCAACCAGAGCCCATACTCAAAACCGCCTCCTCAATCTGGCTTTTACACTCCTGGAGGCAACATCCCTCCGCCCTAATCACCGAATACTAGACAAGGAGGGGCCACCCCTGTCACCCAGAGTCAAAGCAATTCAATTAAACTAGTCAATCTTGAATCTGCACAGCTGCATACCCTGCCTCACCCGTCCCTTCCCGTGAGAGTCACAGTAAAGGCTCATGACCATGCTTTATCCCCTCTCGGTCTGCCTCCTAATGGACCCTGGTGCCTCCCCACGCAGCCCTGCACGGTACGCAGTGCCTCCGGTTTCCAGCAATCTGTGAGTGTAGACTGCTTCCTTCATGACAGTCATTTCTGCATGTCTTACCAAGCTGACAAAAACAAATCCTGTGCACATGTGAAGGCACGTTCATTCATGCCACACTTTTTTTAAGTGCCTACTGTATTTCCAGCACTGTTTTAGATGCCAGGAAGGGAGCAGTGACCATGCAAACAAGGTCCATGCTCTCATGCGGCTCATGTCTAATAGGACAGGGATAATAAACAAACAAAGAAATCAATACTTACAGATAGAGTTAAGGTGGTATGAATGCTATAGGCCAGGATGGGGTTGTTTTATTTTGGCTGTTTTGGGTGGGTTTTTTTTTTCTTTTTTCGGAAGACTGGTCAAGGAAGTTCTCCCTAAGGACCCAAGAGCACCCAGAGGTCTGTGCTGGGTGCCCAGAGGCATCCAAAATAACCAGAATGACGTATCTCCTGGCGATACTCATCCAGAACAAACTTTTCTCTCTTTCTCCAAAAGCAAAGGAGGCCTTGAATCCAAGAGAAAATAAATTCCTGGCATCAGCAAAGTCCACAGCCTGCTCCAATCATGATGCCTTCCAAATGCTATAAAGCTGAGGTGCCCAAGCACCAGGACCCAGGGGATGGGTTGGCTCCAGGCCAGAACCTTCAGGGCAGGTTGCATATGTGTTTATATAACAGTTTGAAAATAAAAAGTAAGTGTGTAGAGCCCCGAGCCCTCTTTGCTCTGCATCCTTGGGGACCTGCTGCCTAGTTCAGCTCAGCTCAGCAGTAACATAAGCCTTCCCTGGTGGCTGCAGACCTGACTGCCCTCCCCGCCTGCCCCTAACCCCAGACCTGGTCTGGGAGCCCTCTGTCTGGACCCGCTCCAGGTCAGGCAGACCAGCCGTCCTCCATCCACATTAACAGCACACAGACATTCCTACCTTTTTTTTTTTTTTAAGATCCAACTTATTTTGGATAACATTGGAATCACATAAGGGTAGAAAAATTAAATCCCCAGCCCTCAACTCGCCAGTGGCACAGTACAGGTCTGGAGGCCCGCAGCTGAGTGATGCGTGTGCCTGGGCGCAGCTTCCCTCTTCCTCTTCCTCTTCCTCTAAGCTCCCAGGCTGGGCCTGGGGTATCCCGCCCTGGGAACCTTTCACACACGTCCTGGACCCCGAGGCCAGTGCGCCACAGACCTCCCTTCACCAAGGAACGACAAGGGAGCTCAGATCTGAGCAGTCACTCCCATGCCTCCCACTGGAACCTCCAGGAAAGAGCAGATCCATTTCACTTGGGGCAATTGGATCGAGTGAGGCTTGAAAAGTGCAAGCTACACTTAGCTTCTTTGTCCAAGCCTCTCTCTTCTCAGATGGTCTGTGCCAGTCAGAGCTCCTTCAGAGAACATTTCCTAGGAACCCCGGGCAATGATCTGGCTCTGTCGCTGAAACTGGTTTGTTTATCTTTGCCTCGGATTCCCAGAGTTTGTCTCTCACCGTATAGCTCCCTGGTGGGTGTGTTTGGGTATTTATACAAACGCAGCCCTTCAGCATTGATAATTGTCCTGTGAGAGCCTTTTTATCTGTCAGTAATGTCGTCTCCAGAGTTATGAAAACCCGAAAGGACCCTCTCAGACCTTGCAGCAATTTAAAACCAGCAGAGATCTCACAGAAAGCCTGGGGCTGGCAGAGCCAGAGAGAGCTTCTGTGTGGCCAAGATACAATGCTGGCCATCTCTAGAATGTCATTGTCCTCCACAAACTCCGCCAGGCACTTGACGGCCTGTGAAAAGGTCTATTCCCTTGTATGTAGGTCAAATCTCAAAGACTCAGGGCTCCCAGCGGGCTTAACCATCAACAAAGAATCTTTCTACTTATCAAGCATTTTATATTTCCCTATTTAGGCAGAAAGCCCGCAGAGGCACGGCCCCGGCCTCCTGTTTAATCTAAGAAACCAGGCCTTCAGGATCACAAGTCGGCGATTTAGCAAACCTGTAAGCATAGGTGTCTCTTTGGATAAATCAAAGCTTCCATGGAAAGTGACTAAATCCTATAAAAGTAATTTATTTGCTTACCCACCAAATTAGAATATTCATTTTGTTTGTGTAAACCTGCCACTCACCAGTTATTAATATAAACCACAAAAAAAAAAAAAACTGTTTCAAGTAGGATTTCATCCCAGAAATAGTTTCCAGTTTGAATCTGACATATTATACCTGGGAGGACTGCAGGAAACCATAAATAATTCCTAATTTCTACATTGGGTCTCCGTATAATAATGATTTTTATTTTTTTTCTATTTGAAAAATTCCTGCACTCAGGTGGTGCCTGAGAACGACGGATCCAGGAAGGCAGGCTGGCCCGGGGACCGCGCTGCCATCACAAATGAACGCGGTGCCCCTTTCTGTCCGCAGGTATCATTTGGGCAGAGCACAAAAACGGTTGCAGGAGTTGGAGCACGTGGTTTGACTCCAGGCGCCCCAGTGCCGGCAGGAAGCTCGCCCCCCGCCCCCCGCCGGGTGGGGCTGGGAGGTCAAGGCCAACGAGGGACAGCCTGGGCCCCCGTCTGCGCAGCCAAGCTGCTCGGCTGGGGGCGGCCAGCTCCGCCCGGGCTGCTCCCCACTTTCTGGGGAGCACATCAGAAATCTGGCGCGAAACCGCTCTTCTCCCAGGTGGAAGGAAAGGAGAGACGGCAACTTTGGGGCCCCTGGGAGGCCCCGGGAACCCCGCGCCTCGCAGAGCAGGGACTGGGCGGGTCCCCAGAGGTTCGCGCCCTCGGGGTCCTCTTATCTGACACCATCCAGCTGCTTGGCGCCGGGCAGCTTTCAGGAGCCCCTGGTTTGCGACCTGGTTTGTCAGAGTATGTGGAGGAGGCAACAGCGGGCGGGCCTTCCAGCATCATCTGGGGAGTGCCAAGCTGCGACTTGCCTTGAGCTTCCCCATCCAGGGAGCATAGGGTGCCTGACCTTGACAGCTTCTTAAACTGGTGTCACTGCCAAGGAAGCTCATTTTCCCGTGGTCAGTCATCTTCCTAGCGGCTTCCCAGACCTTCAGAGGAGGCTTCCTGGAAAAGGCGGCCTTTGACAGACAAGCCAGAAGTAGGTGGGTGGGACACAGGGGCAAAGGCATTGCAAGCAAAAGCAGCTGGTGCTCCTGCTAGAGGAGACGCAGAGCTCTGGGATGCTCAGAGGACTGGCAGGTCCACTCACGGGGTGAGGAGCCAGGAGGCTGGGAGGGGACTCAGACTGGAGCCCAGAGGGCCGTGTGTGCCCAGCAGAGGAGCTGGAAGTTTTCCTCCAAGCAGGCACAAAAACGGCTCAAGGACTTTGCCCAAGACAGCCGGGAAGTCAGACTTGCCCTTTAGAAAGATGGCTGTGGCCACAGGGTCAGAGGTGGATTGGAGAGGGTGAGAGTGCAGACCGGCAAGCCAGGAAGGAATGGAGGAGAACCTGGCCCCCGGCAGAACTTCTGGAAGCATCTGTAGTGTGCACTGAAGGACTCATTTCGTTTTGTTTCCAGTCCTTCATGGACAGATACTTTTATAAAACAAATTACCAGACATACGCAATTTTGAAAACACAAATGTCTAAGCCCCAATGTTTTTCATCAAAAAAGTTTTTTAATTGGGGTCAAATACACATAACATAAAACTGACCATCCTAACCATTTTTCTAAGTGGGCAGTTCAGAAGTGTTCAGTACAGCCACATCACTGTGCCACCAGCCTCCGGAAGTTTTCCATCTTGCCAAACTGAAACTTCCCGTGAAATCATGACTTTGTATTTTTCTTTCCCCCTCCGCCCCTGGCAACCACCATTCTACTTTCTGTCTCTGTGACTTTGACTATTAAGTACCTCATACACGTGGAAGGATGAGACACTTGCTCTCTTGTGTCTGGCTTGTTTCGCTCAGCAGAATGCCCGCAAATTTCATCCATGTTGCAGCATGTGTCAGAATTTCCCTCTTTTTTAAGGCTGAAAAATACTCCGCATTTTGTTTTTCCTTTCATCCTGTGATGGGCACCTGGGTTTTGTCCATCTTTTGCCTACTATGAAAAATGATGCAATGAATATGAGTGTGCAAATGTCTGTTCCAGTCCCTGCCTTCAGTTCTTTGGGGGGTATCATACAGAAGCAGAATTGCCCATCATATGGTAATTTTTGAACGTTTCTGGGGGAATTGCAGTACTGTTTTCCACAGTGGCTGCACCGATTTACTTTCCCACCAACAGTGCACAGCGTTCCAATGTTTCACCAACATTTGTTACCTTTTAGTCTTCTGACAATAGCCATCAATGTGTGTGTGAAGTGAAGCCCCAGTTTTTTTAGTATTAAATTCAACATGTGTAAAATTATCCATCAAGCCCTATAGTAATTTCACATTTCAAGGTTATAACAGTTTAAGACAGTTTAAAACGCTTACTCTCAACTTCTCCACTTACCCGGTTGCTGGCCAATGATGAGCACTTCCCGAACTGGCCGCGGTGTGCGGACCAGACCTGGAGGAGCGCTGCCTGGACCATGTCTGTCCCTAGGGGCGGAGGGCAGTGATGGTCAGGGCCGACATGGACTGAGCTCTTACTTTCTGGCCCTATGTGCATTCATCATGCCACCAGCACAACATCCCTGTGAAGTAGATACTCTTTTTTTTTTTTTAAAACTCTATCAAAGAACTTTTTTATTTTTAATTTTTTAAATTGAAGTACAGTTGGTTTACAATGTTGTGTTAGTTTCAGGTGTACAGCAAAGTGATTCAGTCCTATACATACATCTATATACTCATTTTCAGATTCTTTTCCATTATAGGTTATTGCAAGATAGTGAATATGGTCCCCTACGCTATACCGTGGGTCCTTGTTGTTCATCTGTTTTATATCTAATAGTGTGGTAGATTCTGTTCTCATGCCCAGTTCACTGATGAGAAAACAGGCACAGAGGTTCGGAGCCTGGCCCCGTGTCAGCAGGTGACAAGGTGGCCGAGGCAGCTGTGAACCCCAGCAGTGTCGCCTCAGGCGTTTTTGATATTGTTGTTTTGTTTTCCAAGATGACTTCACTGCTGGGTCACATGGGGGAAGGTGGAAGGCTCCCAGGTTCTGGCGTGAGTGACCGGGTGGATGAGGATGCCAAGTTTGGCAGGAAACGTGATCAGCCCAGTTTTGGACGTATTAAGGTTGAGGTTTGCGTGTGACATCCAGGTGGAGCAGTGCCACGGTCATGAGCTCCTTAACCAGGACTGGGCTACAAAATGTGGCTGCAGAAGGCCACGGCGAAGATGACGGGAGTTTGGCGAGATTCCTCGGAGAGATCAAGAACGTTCTAGGAAGAAGCAGAGGAGACAGGGGACTGGGGATGGGGAGAGAGTGTCGGAGGGAAGGAGGTATCACAGTGAGTCCAGGGCTGCGCTGAGATGACAGGGTCATCCGGGGAGCTGGCTGCGTGGTGGCCCCGACAGCATCCTGGAAGCCAGGTTGCTGAGGGTTGAGAGGTGGGGGTGGCGGGTGTGGGAAGGTGGCAGAAGAGAGCAAGCATGCAGACCACCTTTCCTAGCTCAACTGTGACGTGGAGGAGATGCAGGACAGTCCCTGAGGGTTAGCTGCAGGTGTCTTGTGGCAGAGGAGAGGCTGGGCCAAGGACGGACTGTTACTTAGTTTTGTCTTTTTAAAAAAAAGCCTGGAACAAACATGAATTTGTTCACAGTTAGTGGGGAGGGTGGGGTACCAAGTAGAAAGGTGAAAGACTGAGAGGAATCTATGCTGATTGCTGGAAGGATGGGGACTTGGATCCTGGAGGACCAAGTCTGAAGTAAAGGAGAGAAGCCCCTTTTCCCCCAAGATGGGAGAGAAGGTGGTTTGTGATACAGATTCATGTGTGATGGGGGGAGGAAGCTGATGTCAGCAATGAAGTGAGAGGCAATTGCCTGCTGAGAGCGGGTGTGTGCACAGAGGAGGGAGGAGGACTCTGGATGTGCCACCAAGAAACAGCAGTGAGAGTCACCTGGGCTATAATGGAATACTACTCAGCCATTAAAAAGAATAAAATAATGCCACTTGCAGCAACATGGATGCACCTGGAGATTGTTAGTCTAAGTGAAGTAAGCCAGAAAGAGAAATAAAAATACCAAATGATATCACTCCTATGTGGAATCTATTTTTTTAAAAAAGGACAGAAACAAACTTATTTACAAAACAGAAACAGAATCACAGGCAGAAAACCAACTTATGGTTACCAGGGCAGAAAGAGGGGTGGGAAGGGATAAATTGGGAGTTCGAGATTTGCAGATACTAACTACTATATAAATAAAATAGATAAGCAACAAGCTTCTTCGGTACAGCACAGGGAACTATATTCAGTATCTTTTAGTAACCTACAATGAAAAAGAATATGAAAATGAATATATGTATGTCTATGCATGACTGAAACATGAAGCAAGGTGAAGGTTCAGGGAAGGTGAGGGTCAGTGGAGGCTGAGAGGTTCATGGACAGTGAAACCAGCCAGGACAGAGGTGGGGCTTAGGCTGAGGACAGAGACCGACCTTCAGATGCCAAGGTCTTAACATGTACGGGGGAGTGACGGGTGGCTAGGGGTAAAGGTGGCATCTCTGGGTAGCCGGAGGCTTCTTGGAGGTTCTTCCAAAGAATGGAGATGTAACAGCCTGTGAATAGCCACAGAGAGCGCTCAGGATGCCCCCACCCCAAGAGGGCCGCAAGGAAGACGCTGCAGGCCGGGAGGGAGCAGACCGCAGGCGGGCGAGTAGATGGCAGAGGCGGTGTGCAGCCATTCCCAAGGCCGAACCCCGCTGTCTGCAGGACACCCGGGCCACTGAGATGAAGGCACCTAAAGGAGAAACAGCAAAGGGGAGAAAAGCCCAGAAAGGGAATCCGGCTTCAGAGACACAAAGTCCCACTGGTCCCTCCCTCCTGGTCTCCCTTCCACCCCGTGTCCCTTGCGCTGAGCTGGAGGGAGGGGACTCTTCATTCATTCATTCACTCATTCATTCATCGTTCCCACCTTCTGAGGCCGGATCCTGATCCTCCTCCCGTCCTGCTTCCTCCCCCAACTCACAGTGTTTCTTTTTCCCTGGGGGCCCCCTGGGAGTGCATCACCACTGCCGTCCTCCTTCTCCTGTCCCACCCCTTTTCCCTGGGGGCTGCCGCGATCCCCAGGCATGGCTTCCTGCAGACAGTCTCTTCTCCTGAGCCTCCAGGGAGGACAGAGAGACACTCCTGTCTCTGAGGCTGTCTTGTCTGCTAGAGTCTCTCTTCACTGAGATGAGACTTTCCCAGGAGGCCCCACAACTCCTCATGTGAATAAATCTCAATTCCAGCAAGTCCAAACCTCAGAAGGAGGCAAGAGCTCATTGCCAAGTTCAGACCCCCCACTAGAGCTCTGTACATGTGCCCTGAAATCCTAATATTTGTCTCTGTATCATTAAACTCACGAACGGTCTCAAGTCCAGGTTTGTCCACCAGGCCAAATGCTTTTGGAAGAACAATGGCCAGTCTTCAGACTGTCCCCTTGTCCCTGCCTGCCTTCTGTGTGCGCGCACGGTCCACAGCCACACCATCATCCCGTGAAGGGACCGGAGTGTGAAGTGACTGGAGTGATGGTATCTGCAGGGAAGTGAGCATTGCAGCATGACAAAGGCAGAAACACCTTTTGCAAAAAAAAAAAAAAAAAAAAAAAAAAAAAAAAAAATCCTGGAAGTGAGAGGACAGGCTCAGGATGCCCTCGGGTGTCAGTTCTTACCCCTCGGCTTTCACAGTTGTCCAATGTTGAAACAAGTCAACTCAAAGCTGTATACTAAATGAATTCCAGCTTGAGTCTTGGCAGGATTTGTTTTGCTTGAGGGAAGTTGTTTATGCTAACGGGGCCCCCCCTGCATAGTTTGATTTACGTTATCCAGGGTCTTGTCCATCATCTGGAGGCTGCCGTAAACAAGATAATCTTTGTCTACCAGGAACGAGCCAGATGCCAATAACTTTAAATAAACACAAGCACCAGTTTCAGATTTATATTGTCTGAGGTAACCACGGGCAAGAGTTTCTAATGGCGCCATCAGCCCCTCCCTGGCTAAGGTAGTGTCGGTTTTCGGGACTGACCTTGTCCGTGGAGGACACGTGCAGGGGAAGGATTTCAGACTTAGCGGGTGAGTGCTGTACCCAGGTCTGCATTCTTCTGTGTGGTTTTGGCATTTGTAGTTCGATCGAGTTCACATTGCCTCCTTTTGTGCTGGATGGAGCAGGACAGGGGTTGGGGAGAAGACCTTCGATGTGTAGAGTGAAATTAATTGTGAACCAAAGCTATTGAAACCGTCAATGGCAAGCCTTGAGTGGAAGTGGGCTCTGGGGATTATGTTGCTAATAGGACTATGACCTCTATGGAAGACACGGGTGCGTTCGGTCTCATTCCGTGCAGAAAATAAATGGAATTTTGGAGAAGTCTGAGTGTCTGTTGTAACTGCAAACCCAGCAACCTCAGAAACATACAACTCTTCAAAGAGTGATAAATTATCTCTGTGCAGGAGTGAAGAGAAAAGCCATTTTCCGTGCCAATCTTCACAACAAAGAAAGCAAGAACTACTCAGTTTGGGTGAGATTGTAGGAACAGATTGAAAATGTCTTTTGCAGTAACACTATTTGGTTACTGTTCCAGACTTCAAATGCAGGACATAAATAGTTTCGAAGAGCTAAACAGGCTTCTTGTGGAATATCATTCTGCTGAGGGATGGTGTGGGAGAGGGGTGATAAAGAGAAGCTGAATTGGTCAAAAAACATAATAGGAGCAAGGTATTTATGGTCCTTTGTTGGAGCTCAGGCTTGAAAATCTCTCAGGTATGATTCAGAAAGGCTCAAATTAAGATGAACAGAATCAAAGAGCCAACAAAACAGCCCACTTTGTAACTGCATGCTTTACGGTGTATGGTTTTATTCCACACAAAAGAAATGAGAAATTGGACTTTGCCTCGACTGTAAGCAGGAAGCAGAGGGTGGCAATGAAGACTGTGGGCCCCGGAGCCGGACTGCACAGACACAAATCTTGGCTTCTGTTTCTGTCTGAGTGACCTCAGGAATGTTATTTAATTTGTCTGTGACTCAGTTTCCCCTTCTGGGAAATGAAAATAGTACTTAGCTCTTATGGTCATTGGGAGGGTTAACATAAAATTAGTGAAGCACAAGTGAGCTATTATAGAACTTCTCTAATGACTCCTTCTTGCCTAGTACAATGTGGACTCATGGCAGATGGGTCAACTGGGTACCAGTATCGGGGGAGCTCAGGTGCAGAGGACAGAATCCATTCTAGCTAGTGGACATGAGTTGGGCATAATTAAGCAAAATGACTTATAGAATCAGTGGGAGGGCTGAAAACCACCTCTAGGGTGGGATATCTCTAGAGCTTTCAGACATGATTCTCAAAGCAATCCTGCAGAACTGAACCACCAAAGAGCTGCTGCCTCTTCTGTCATCAAGAAACAACTGCTACAGCTGCTGGCCCCAAAGGCCACACCTGCTTGCTACCAGCCATCCCAGCTAAACACAAGGCCCCCGTGCCTCGCTGATATCCACACGCCTACTCAGAAACCATGAATGCTGATCCCTCACTGCCACCTTCCAAGCCTGTCACAGATGTATTGGAGTGGCTAATTTGAACTCACATGCAAATGCTCAGGGACATGAGAGTTTGGTTAAGTTGTTTAGTGTTCCAGCCCAAGCAGATGAGGAATGTGATCAGAAGGAAGTGGGACAAGGACTGAACCCCAGCCACCAAAATGACCACCAAGACCACCATGGTGGTCATGAGGTAAATGCCTGGGAGCAGGGAGAAGGAGAACAGGACTCCTCTCTCCTTACCTTCATTGTCCTTGGGTTCCTCAGCATCTGTGACCATGGATGAATCCCAATGTGGTGCTAAAAGCTATGTTCTTCCACACCAGTGCTGTAGAGAGTACTAGAAGATTCCAGAAATTTCTAGGAGAGGGGAAAAATGGAAAATATGAGTGGAATCAAAGCAGATATTGCTGGAAATCTAGAAAGAATGGAAGGTAAATAAAGGTTTTTTTAATGATTAAAAACCCCACAAGGTCTTCTGTTGCCTATGTTGGTAGGATTCTGGGGGCTATCAGTACAGTATGAAAATCACTTTATTCTTGCTGGTTAAAAAGGAAACAGAAGGGAGTTCAACAAAATACTAGCAGTGTTTATTTCTCGGTCGTGGGAATAAGAGTGACTATTGTTTTCACCTTTATATAGTCTCTTTACATACCCATCAATATCTAATAATAATTTTACAGTTTATAAAAAAGCATTCAAGTGATTTTTAAGATAACCAAAACTAAACTTTTTCTCTTTCTCTCCCTCTCTCTCTTTTTTTCTTTCATTTCTTTTTAGTCTTTTAAATCACTTGCTGATATTTTAAAAGGCCAGCAGGTAAATCTTTACCTGTGGAACTAATAGACCGTTAAACATTTTCAAAGTATTATAAACACATAACCTTTGAATTAAATTCATCTGCTTGGCAATGGCTGGATTTTATCCCAGATCTTAAGTGAATTTGCCTATCAACGTCTTGAAACTGAAATGCTGATTTCGAAGCTATTTTAAAGTTGTTTTTGGTTTAACTTGTTTCTCTAGAAATAAATGACAATGGCAAAAATCAAGAAACAGATTGTATTAAAGATTACAGTCATTTTTAACAGCCAAAAATGTCAAGACTATTCTCCATTCGATTAGGTAAAAGCTGGTATTTGTTTATTCGTTTATGCAGTATAAGACTACACAAAGTTCCTCACATGGAAGATCTCATTTAGCCTCATAATGCCCTTAAGGAAAGTACTGTGCTATATATTTAATTGATGATGCAGAAACAGGCTCAGAGAGGTTGAGTGACTTCTTGAAGGCCACACAGCTCTCTGATTCCATCCGTGGAACCACATCAGCTTCAAACAAACATGTGTATTTACACATCCCCCTCCCCCGACCTGTCAGCTAAGATTGATACACGTTACATCAGCTTGCCTCCTGCAGCCATCCCATGGTTGCTCACAGCCTGGACCCCCACTCCTCAGCCCCACGGGGGTACTCATCAGGGAGCTAATCTGAATGAGATGATAAGTATCTGTCACTGACATCCCTCACATCTCCCTGGTTTTCAGTCAGGCTGCAGTCCTTCAGGACCCCGGTCCCTCAGCAGCACCCTGAGGTTGCCAGCCTCCGACTGCCATGCAGAAGATACTCCCGGTGAGAGCACCCAGGGGACTCTGTGGCCCAAAGCGTTGTTTCCCAGAGGTTGGAACTTTAGGGACCAGGAAAATGTCAGTTTGCTAACTTTTCATTTTTCCCTCAAAAGGACATTTCATACACATCCCCTCCCCCAAGTTGCAAAGGCATACATTCCGAACTGTAATTGTAAAAACAGATTAGCTTCATGGGAAAATCACAACATTGTCATTTTTCTCATCGTGCCGTGGACCAGTGTGGTAGGTGTGATGGTCCCCTCCCAATCCCTGGGAACAGGCAATGTGTTGTTATTCGGCAGAAGGGAATTCAGTCAGCCAATAGACTTAAGCTTGCTCAGGAGCAGACCTTAAAATGGGCAGATCATCTCGGATTATCTACATGGGCTCAATGAAATGGGTCCAGTGTAACCTTAAATGGAAGAGGAGGCAGAAGGGGAAGAGGGGTGATGTCATGTGAGGAGGACCCCGCCCGCTGTCATGGCTGGGAAGGCGGAGGAGGGGGTCGCGAGTCCAGGCACGAGGGTGGCTTCTTGAAGCTGGAAAAGACAAGGGAACGGATTCTCCTGTAGACTCCAGAAGAGAACGCTGTGCAGCTGACACCTGGATTTTAGCCCAGGGAGACCCAGAAACTACAGAATGGCAAGATGCTACACTCAGCTGTTGTCAACAACTAAGGTTGTGGTTATTTGTTACAGCAGCAATAGAAAACCAGTACAACCAGTGACACTTCTCGGTGGCCTGACTGCAGTCTGGGGCACCTAGCTTTAGGAGCCCATCCTAAAAGGAGCCTGTCAGAATGCCCCATTTTCCAGAAGTACATCTTGTGTAACCAGGTAGAATGATGTATATAAACACTCCGCCCAGTGCCTGGCAGGCAAAGCCATTCAAGGGCGGGTGATGCCCAGGCTCCACCTACACTTTGCTTCTGAGGTCACGGCCTCAATGAGGGACACGCTGAAGAACAGCCTGGTGGAGTACGACCCGTCCCAGGAGGATCAGGGGAAGGGCACTTCAGAAGGTGCTGGGCTTGGAAATGCCAGCACAAGTCCCCGGGTGAAGACTGAGGTCGCTAAGCATGTAATAGGTGCTTGATGAATGACTGCTGTCATTATTAATGCCAGCATCATTTGCATTTTGTCATGGTCATTATTGCTATTTTTTTTTAACCAAATCAACTGATCAGGTCCATTTTTGAGGAAAGTCCTCTGGGGCTAAGACAGAAAATTAGTCAGAGGCCAGAAGAGTCAGATCACAAAGAGAACCAGGAGGAGGCTGCTGGGCACACAACCCACTCCTGTCTTGGCAGGCACTGAGTCCTCTCGGTGATTCACTCCGAGAGGAATGTGGCTTAGAGAAGTCCAGTGACTTACTCAACTAGAAAAGCCAGAAAATGCCAAAGCAGATATTGATCCTTGGTTTGCACACAGACAGGAAGATGGGTAATTTCTTTGCCCTGGACACCAAAGTAATTTCATGGGAAAGTCAGCACATCTTGTCAGTTCCCTACAGAACCCGAATTTGGGGTAAAATCCTAGATTCTCAATACACCATTAGTCAGGGTCAGTAGAAGTGACTACAGTAACAAACAAGCCCCAGACATCAGTGGTTTAACATAAGAAGACCTTTTTCTTGATTACATCTCAGCCCCATGTGGGAGGTTGAGGGGGTAACCTTACCACACACGACCATTCAGGGACCCAGCTCCTTCCCTCTTGGGGCTTGTCCTCCTCTACCCATTCCCTAGTAGATGGGGAAAAAGGCAAAGATCTTGTGTCAGAGGGGTGTTTGAGGGGCATGGTATTACACTTTTTACTTTGATAAAATAAAATTAAATAAATTTAAATTTTATTTAGATGAAATCTACAATCAACAGTTGTAGATTTCCATGAAGTTCTAAGAAATAATATAGAAAGATCCCATGGCCCCTTCACCTAGTTTTCCCCAATGGTAACACCTTACAAAACTGTAATTCGATGTCACAGCCCATGCCAACATTGATAGAAAGTCAAGGCAAAGAACAGTTCCATCAGACTAAGTTTCCTCACATTGCCCTTTTACAACCACATCAGCTTCCCTCCCACCTCCATCCCTTCTTAACCCCCTCATCTGTCCTCCAGTTCTGTACTTTGGTCATTTCAATAATGTATATTTGGAATCATACAGTATGTAACATTTTGAGTTTCGAATTTTTTTACTCAGTATAATTCCTTGGAGATTCTTCCAGGTTGTTACATGTAACGATAGTTTATTTTTTTTTTTATTATTGAATGGTATGCTTCGGCATGGACGTATCACAATTTGTTAACCATTCACCCAGTAAAGGAGATCTGGGGAGGGTATAGCTCAGTGGTACAGCCCATGCCTAGCATGCACGAGGTCCTGGGTTCAATCCCCAGTACTTCCGTTTAAAAAAAATAAATAAATAAAATCTAATTTAAAAAAATAAGAGAGAGATCTGGGTTGTTGCCAGTTTGGGGCTAGCATGAATAAAATAAACATTTTTATTGAGATTTATATATGAACATAAGTATATAAGTCTATTCCTCTGGGATAAACGTTCAGGAGTGTAATTGCTGAGGTAGAAGATATTTGCAAATTTAGTTAGTTCCGAGAGTTTTGTTTGTTTATTTGTTTGTTTGTTTTTAAAGAAACTGCCAAACTATTTTCCAGTGTGGTTGCACCATTTTATATTCCCACCAGGAATGTATGATTGATCTAGTTTCTCCACACTTGCACCATCGTTTAGTGCTGCCACTATGTTTTTGTGTTAGCCAATCCGATAGGTGTGTGACGATATCCCATTGTCATTTTAATGTTCATTTCCCTAATGGTTAATGATGTTGAACACCTTTCATAGGCTTGTTTCTTCTGTAAATCCCTTTTTGCTGAAATATCTCCTTGTGTGTTTTGCCCATTTTCTAGTTGGATTGTTTGCTTTTTGACTATGGATTTTTGAGAGGTTTGTGTGTATTCTAGATATATGCATATATGTTTTACAGATGTTTTCTCCCAGTTGCTATCTTGTCTTCTCATCTTCTTAAAGGGGTCTTTCTCAGAACAAAGGTTTTTTCATTTTGATGAAGTTTAATTTATCAATTTTTTTTCCTTTTATGGATTGTGATTTTTATGTCAAGACTAAAAATGCTTTGCCTAGCCCTGGATTCCAAAGATTTTCTTCTGTTTCTTTTTCTAAAAGTTTTATAGTTTTATGTTCAAGTCCATGACCCATTTTGAGTTCATTTTTGTAAGGCGTGGAGGTTCTTATGGGCTGAGCCTGGCCGTGGCCACATCACTTCCGCTCACATCTCATTGGCCACGATGCAGTCACATGACTCCACCTGACTGCAAGGGAGGCTGAGAATGCATTCCAGGGGTGTGAACAGCAGGAAGAGAGGGACACAGGTACCAGGCATGGCAAGTAACAAGCACTCCATTCTCTGCCACACCTGGTTATATGCCAAAAAAAGGTACTCCTTGCTCTGTTCATGTGTTCCAGAATATTTACCAAATACCTGGGATCTGGCAATATTGCTGTCCTGGGAATGGAATGTAATAGATAACTGCTAAATATTTATTTATTTTTTTAAAGGAGGAATTAATTTTTTAAAAGGTGGGGGAATCTCACTTTAACTTCACATTGTCTGTCTTGCAAGATCAAAATCGTGCTTTCTGTTTTACTGCCTGAGGAAGCTGCGTTTTTCTGCCCCTTGTGGGAGGTTTTTGGATGAGGTTGCCCTGGGTGTGGTCTCCAGAGCCACAAGTAAAAGTCGGGGTCTCAGGAGGACAAGTGGATGCTGCAGGCCCAGCCCTCTGTTCACCTGGTACCCGGGGCGGGGGAGGGGAGCGGCAGGAGCAGAGATGCCAGGTGGGGCAGACAGTTGAGCTTCTGTTTAGCAAGGGAACAAGGACATGAATTCCCAAGGGCAGAGGGCAAAAGGGTCAAAGAGCAGCTCTCGAGTTGGAATATGAGTGAGTTTACTGTGGGAGGTGACACCATCATCTGAGGTGGCAGCTGGCTCCACCAACCCCGGAAGCGAGCGGAGGGAGGAAACCTTCCTGGATGTGGAGTGACCACTTGGCCGGGAATCTCTGGCCCTTATTTCATCTCTGCGGTTCACGCTCTGGGCTGGGGAGGCCGAGGTCAACAATCTCACCAGCATGGTCACAGATGAAGAGGAAACTTCAAAAAAAGACTTGGAAGAGAGAACTCGTTTTCCTAACCGTCCACACCGCTTGAGGTTACGGAGCTGTGTGCCCCTTTGAGACATCCCGGAACTGTGTGGGTTCCTGTTCCAAACCAAACCAGAACTCCTGGGCCTCCAGCTTTGTACGTATTCTTGGCAAAAATCATCTTCTCATTCCAAAAAGTGTGAGTAAAAGAAGAAAGAAGGCACACAAGTCTTCTCTCTAGGTTGCTCTCCTTAAAGCACCCTCGTGAGAGGCAAGTGGGGACAGCCTGAGAAGGTGGCACAGGCTCCCCCACCTCCCCGGGGGACGATCACTCCACAGCCGGGAGTGGATGGCAAAGGAAAAAAAAAAAAAGAAAAGAAAAGAAAAACATGAAAAATTGTTGCTGTCTTTGCTAAGCTAGAGATGGCAGGGATGTCTGCCTGGGCAGAGGCTTCGGGAAACACATGCCTTGAACAAGGAGCTGCCCTGCGGCACCTGACCCGGGCTGGGGGCTGAGGGCCTACTTCTGGGGGGAAATGTGTGTGTTCCCTGCATCTCTGCACAAAGGTGGTTTCAACTATTCATTTGGTTCCATTTTCTTCTCTAACAGCTGAGTTCAGGGGGGGTGCTGGCTTTTGTGTGAGCTGTCTGTAGGATGGGGTGCACACACTGTGGCCACCCATTTTTTTCATCCACTTGTTGCTAACAGAGGGCCACCTAAGCCATGGGCCTTCCTGCTGTGAGTCACTGCTGTTTGTCAGGGCGAGGAAGGAGGAGTGAGGGTGTGTGTGTGTGTGTGTGTGTGTGTGTGTGTGTGTGTGTGTGAGGGGGTGGTGGGGGCAGCCGCCCCAGTTCCGATCTGTGTCTGTGTGTGGTCTGAGACTCCCCCTCACTTCATGAAACTCAGACTTCATGCCTGGCTCGGGTCAAACTCGCGCGTCCCTGAATGAGTCCCTTGTCCACTTTCTAAAACACTGCCGAGGTTTGAAAGGGCTCTGTGGGTAGACGGTTACTATCAGCAAAAGCAGACCAGCCGACGACGTATTTAGGAAGCATCTTCTAATATTCAAACATCATAACCTTCAGCGAGACGTAAGCAGTCGTGGCTGACAAGAGGGCAGAGGGGAGAGAAGCTGGGAATGACCGTTCCTCACGGTGACCTTGACGTCCGGTGGCCAGGGCCGGCTCTGGGCACTGGGACTTCTCACCCTGGGACCGAGTGGGAAATGAGGGCCTGTCCCACCTCCAAAGTGGGGGGAGCCCAGGAGCACTTTCTGTGGCATTCACTTGCTCACGGCCCCTTCCTGATCAGATGCGGTTTGAGCCTAAGAGAAGGCAGTGTTTCCCATCCTTGGGAAAATAAAAAGCTCTGGGCATCCCCACCTTGTATAAAAAGAAAGCTCTCTGATGTCCAAGCCGGGGACGGGTACAGCAAATATTGCTCTCCCACCACCACCACCACAGGACATGGCTGTGATGGCTGGAGGATCGCCGTCCCTGAGGCCAGCAGAGACCGCGGCCCACCCCGCCGGCCCCCTCCCACAGCAGGGCGGCACCAGGCACCCACCCACTGGGCTCCCTTCTGCCAGCTGGAAGTGGCTTTCTGGTTTATGGAGCAGGACGGAACTGTAAAGTCAGCCGTCCTCACCGGCCAGAGTAAAGTCAGCGCCCTCCCCATCCCAGGCCGAAGGAGGCTTCCAGAGGCCCCTCCAAGCCTCTGCCAACCAGACGTGGGGTCCAGGCTCCTGGGCCAGACCCTGCCTGTGCCACCCCAGGGCTCTGAATGGGCTCCCTTGTCTGCCAGACCAAACAAGGTCCCTGTGGGTGGGGCCGGAGGTTACGAGGGACACGGCAGAGGACAGGGGACTTTTTCTCTCTGGATGTTCCATTAGGGAAAGCCTGCCAAGAGCTTTGCCAAAGGGTCCAATCTGCCACCCCAGTGTTATGGATTCACCGATAAATAGCCCCATTCAAGGAAGACAAGGCCCAAAGGGCCCTTATAACGCCACTGCTTCCCAGCGCCCCAGCCAGAGCCACCTCCCATCCGCCCCAGGCTGCCACCCAGGTTTCCTCCCTGTGTCGGGCTCACGCAGTTCGTCTGCCTGGCTTATAGATGCTCTGTGTTCTGGGGCACACAGTTTCCTAGCCTTAGCTTCTGTCTTCCCACCTATAAAATGTGAGTATGGATAGCTGGCTCACAGGGCTGTTGCGGGGTTGAGATAGTGCCCGGTCTCGGGAACTGCCCAGGGAATGGCTGCCTCATTCCAACCCTGAAGCAGTTTGGGGAGGTCCCATGGCCTTGCTGACAGCCCAGGAGCCCGAAGGCAGCAGGAGCCCGGGGGGCTGTGTGACCTGCTGTCAATCCACCTCTCAGAGCCCATTTCCCATGGGGACTGGTGGGGTGGGTGGTGGGGCAAGGTACAGGTGTCTGACTTCTGACCGCGTACACCTCCTACCTCAGTCTCCAGCCCTGGAGGCACCCGCATGTCTTCTTCACCCCCAGGGACCTCTAAGACCCCTCCCCTCCAAGCCCCCTGTGGCCCAGAGCTCAGAGTGCAGCCTCGGGGAGCCCTGTGCTCGCTGCATTGGCAGGTGACCCAAGATGGCAGAGAGGACCCGCTTCCCCTCAGACCACTTGTCCTGTGGGCTTCCTGTGGTTTCCTTCTAAGGAAGTCTTGGGAAGGGAGATTTCTTGTGTCTGTGGCTTAAGGGGCATGATTTGAGGCTGTGGACTCCCTTAGACAACCGTGCCTCACATTTGGACACTACCGGGTAAGGAGAAGGAGGAGTGTTCTGCAAAAAGCAGGTGCTCAGTAAGAGCTTGTTGATCTCATTTAGTTAATCCTGAAAGGAGACAGCATTACAAAACGAGAAAAGAGTGCTAAAAGGAGGGCAAAGCAAGGGTGGGAAGGAAGGTATTCCAAACTCAGAATTGTCAGAGAAGCAATCCTGTGGCAGGTGCCACGAGGAAAGAAGAGTGTTGACCCGGGCAGGCAACCTAACATTGGTACCTGAGTCCCTGCGCTCGTGAGGGGCTGACGATGCCTATCCCTGCGCCGAGGAGGAGGGCCCAGGCTCAGAGTCAGAGCACGATGAACGGCTGGTCCATGCCCCCTGCGCGTCTTAGTCTTCTGTAGAAATAGGACCAGGGCCCGGGCGCAGGCTCCCAGAGGATGTTGGCCCCACTCCCTCTGGAGGGTCTTGTGCGCATCCCAGTTTAGGGCCCAGGAGCCCAACTGCACCTCTCCAGCACCCAGTGCTGGGCCTTGGAGCATCTCTGAGAGTCCCTGGGCTCGGCCACTGGCTGGTGGACTCCTAAAGCAGGACCGACCTGCGATGACCGCCAGGACCCACATTCCAGTCAGGAGACTTCTGCCACTGAAGCTGCCGGGTGAAAAACTGCAAACCACCAAAACAACCATCGACAGAAAACTAAGTGAATACATTAGATAGAACCATAGGTTAGAACACAGCACAGCCATTATAAAGCGGGGACTGGAGTGATGGCATGCTAGTCTGAGTGAGCACTAATGCGTAGTAAGTCAAGCCAGCCAGGGCCAGAGTTGCGGCTATAGAGAAATTCCTTTTATATAAATCAAAAGTTCATAATCGTTCCTGATTTAGGAGCTGACATTCTTCTGTAAGTGTCCGATCTCTAGCAGTTCCTTTAAGGGAGGGGCACCTGGGATTTCATTGTACATTTCTCTGTCCTGTTGTTGGTTTTTGGTTTTTTTTTTTTTAACTCTATGTACGTACTGCCTTTAGTTCAAATAATAAGAACTGTACGTAATCCAAGAGATTAAGGACACTTGGAGGGACTTCGGTTTAAAGTAAAGCAGGAGCTGATTGGCGGGAAGGAGGCAAGAGACCCCCAATGGGGTTTAGCGTTTTTGTGACAGTGGCGGCAGCTTCAGCGCAAGCTGCTACTGATTAATACCAGAGCCCTCCAGATGAATGGGATGCAAACCACAGACCAGTTATGAGAATCCCAAGAAGGGAACTCCCTCTTCTGCCTGCCCACCCACTCACAGAACTGGCGTGTCTCCCCGCCTCCCCGCGCCCGCCCGCCCCACCACAAAGGGGTCGGGGAGGAAAGCAAGCCGTGCGGTTGCTGATAATAACATCCTCCTGTGGACAAATCCACTCTGCATTTCTCCCCTCTCTCTGCTCAGGGCTGCAGCCAAGTAAGTGCTCAGCGGAGGGAGATTTAAAAGCTGCAGGGGAGCCGCTTGCTCACGTATTTAAAAAAAAAAACAAAAAAACAAAAAAAACCCATGGTTGGCAATGAAAAGAATCCTTTTTCCTGGCACTCAAACAGAACGCATGCAGCGGAGCCCCCGGGAGCTGGCAGCGCGCTGAGAGGTAAACCGCTATTGTGAAGTGTGTGAAATGCACCGCCTGGAAAGGCTCCGTCCGGAAGTGTGGGCTGTTCTTCCAAACACGCTCCATCCAGCCTCTTAGTTCCACGGCCCTCTGCTCTGAAAGAAAGGACGGAATCAAGTCAGCCCCTATTTCCCGAGTGTTTCCCACGTTCAGCTCTTTGTAGCGAATGTGAATATGAGGTAGCCCCAACTTCATGGGGTCACACAGCTGACTGGACCCAGCCGACAGCCCAGCTCTGCGGTCTGACAGTGTCCACTCTGGGTTAGCGCACCTGGATTGTACTCCCGGGGTGACGATGACTAGCTGGAGGCTAATTTAGGGAGTCAGTTTTCCTCTTTTTTATTTAATTGAGGTAGAGTCAGTTACAATGTGTCCATTCCTGGTGTACAGCATAATGTCCCAGTCCGTTTTTCCTGTTGGTCTGTTTCCTCTCCCACAGGAGACAATATTGTGCATGTAAATGAGCCATCCATCAAACCTCTAATCTGGCATACATGCGTAAGTACGTGTGTGTTTATTTTGGAGGGCTGGCTTTGGGGATGATGGGGAAAAACCATGTCCACCAAAATCAAGGTAAGTAAGAACAGGAGATAAAAGTGAATCTGGACCAGAGAGGGCTTTGCTGGATGGAAAAAGCTAAGATGCTGTGAAGAGAAGGAGCATGGTTGGTGCAAGGAGAAGGGAGGGGCGTCAGAGACCTAAGCCTCACTCTGGTAGAAAGATGGATCTGAAAGTGTGGTGTGTGGGGGGAGGAGCTATGGGGAAAGAGGACCGACAGAGAAAGAGCCTCAAAGTCTAAAGTCTATCAAACCCGAGAAAGATAGAAGCCTCCGAGATCTAGTAAACATTTGCTTTGTCCCACTCTTTTCAGGAACACATACAGCTAATGTGTAACAAGCTCTTGCTTTATGTAATTCTTTTTTTTTTTTAAGTGTTATAAATTTTCTTTTAAATATTTTTTTCTCTTTTTTTTTACTGAAGTATGGTCAGTTACAATGTGTCAATTTCTGGTGTACAGCACAATGTCCGAGTCATGCATGTACATACATATATTCGTTTTCATGTTTTTTTCATTAAAGGTTATTGCAAGATATTGAATATAGTTCCCTACGCTATTCAGACGAAACTTCTTAAAAATCTATTTTTATATATACTGGCTAATATTTATAAATCTCAAACTCCCAAATTTATTCCTTCCCACCCCTTTGCCCATAACCATAAGATTGTTTACTATGTCTGTGAGTCTGTTTCTGTTTTGTAGATGAGTTCATAGTGTCCTTATTTTTTCTTTTTTTTTTTAGATCCCACACATGACTGATATCATATGGTATTTTTCTTCTCTTTCTGGCTTACTTCATTTAGAATGATGATCTCTAGGTCCATCTATGTTGCTGCAAATGGCATTATTTCATTTTTTATGGCTGAGTAGTATTCCATTATATAAATATACCATAACTTCTTTATCTAGTCATCTATTGATGAACATTTAGGTTGTTTTCATGTCTTGGCTATTGTAAATAGTGCTGCTATGAACATTGGGGTGCATATATCTTTTTGAATTAGAGTTCCCTCTGAATATATATCCAGAAGTAAGACAGCTGGATTGTAAGTCTATTTTTAGTTTTTTGAGGAATATCCAAAATGTTTTCCATAATGGCTGCCCCAAAATACATTCCCACCAGCAGTATGGAGGGTTTCCTTTTTTCCACACCCTCTCCAGCATTTATTGTTCATGGATGTTTGAATGATGGCCATTCTGACTGTGTGAGGTGATACCTTATTATAGTTTTGATTTGCATTTCTCTGATAATTAGCGATATGGAGCATTTTTTTCACATGCCTATTGGCCATTTGTATATCTTCATTGGAGAATTGCTTGTTTAGGTCTTCTGTCCATTTTTGGATTGGGTTGTTTGTTTTTTTCTTATTAAGTTGTATGAGCTGTTTGTATATTCCTGAAATTAAGCCTTTGTCAGTTGCATCATTTGCAAATATCTTCTCCCATTCCATAGGTTGCCATTTTGTTTTGCTTATGGTTTCCTTTGTTGTGCAGAAGCTTATAAGTTTAATTAGGTCCCATTTGTTTATTTTTGCTTTTATTCCTATTGCCTGGGTAGACTGCCCTAGGAGGACATTGCTAAGATTTATGTCAGAGAATGTGCTTTGTATAATTCTAAAGGTTCCCATTGTAGACCCAAATTCTAGAACCTAATTTATAATGAAAATGCTATGCTTATTGTTCTTGTTATCATTATTTTATAGCAATTTTATATCTTACAAATCACTTTACATGTGTTATCTCAGTTAGGCATTACCTGTTTCAGGGAAGCCATCAGTTTCATTGGCGCTTAAGAGAAGCATCAGAAATAAGGAATTCTAAAATAGGATTCAGTGTTTGTTTGGTGTGGGATCACCATCTTCCCTGGTCTTTATTGGACCCTTTTTTCTTTAAGAGACGTTTAGGAGATGCAAGAGGATGCTCTAACAAAGAGCCCTGTTCTGGCTGTGCTGAGGAGAGTCAAAAGCATACCTTTCTGATTATAATCACTAGTCTAGCGTGCTATTCCCTGGAAGGCTGTGATGCAGCCACCGGGTGGAACACTAAGCCAGAACTAAAAACGATGTTGTGAAAGATGTCAGCGGACATGGGAAGATATTCGTCATAGACTATTGAGTGAAAAAAAAAAAAACCCTACAGTGAGTCTCCAGTTTTGAAAGAAATCAGTGTGCCTCTGTGTATGTGTGTGAGAGACAGTGTGTATTTTTAAGTCATGGAGAGTAGTTGTGAAAATACTGTCAATAATTTATCAGGTGGAATCCCAGGTAATGATTTTTTTTTTTTTTTGGTGACTTGCACTGTTTAAATCAACAGGTACTTAACATGTAAAATGTAAAAAAAATTGTTAACATATTTAAAAAAAAATCCCTGCTTATAACGCCTTGCAGACAGACCAAAGCCTCAGAGCCCCACAGGGCACTGCACCAGGGGTTCTTGTCATGCTGGGGCCTCTGCATCCCGTGCAGAATGGGCCCCTTAGAGCCTTTATTCCATCCCTTGGCTACCCTGGTGTTAATCAGAAATATGCATAGTTATAGGTGAGGAAAAGAAGACTGGCCTCAGTGTCCCAGCGGAGAAGGCCAGGGTGAGCCACCCTAGACATGATGGGACAGTCTAAGTGAGGCCCCTGTCTCTGTGCCTTTTACATTTTCGTCCCCGTGCCCTCTGGGGTCAGGGGCTAGTGGTTATCGCTCTGATACGGACTCTGGGATTCTGATCTGAATTAAATCTGGTGTGCTCTCTGCCTTCTTTATGTTTCACTTTCAGTGTGCAAAATGGTGACGCCGTTTTCTCATCCAGGAAACAAAGAGGCCCTTCTAGGTGTCCTTGGATGCCTTCCTGCCCCCCATCCCATTCCAGCTGGGCTCCAGATGAGAAATATTAACCAACACTTCCTCTGTCTAAAATGATCGCCAGTGATGCTTTCATGAAAGATATTCCCAGATCATAGAAGGTCTTCTCAGTTCCCAGCAAGGCACCTGAAGTGACCTCATTCTGGAAATGTACGACCTGACCTCTCCACACGTCCCTCTTCCAGATGAAAAGCACTCTTTGGGGAGGTCTCCTTTCCCCATATTTCCCTCCTGAAAGCGGTGATCTTTGCCTCTTTTCAGTTGCCTTTCCTGTTCCAGATTCTACTATGTTCCCTATGGGTCTGTAAAATTTCCCTTTTTGGATATGTTTCAGGTTGAGGGGGTTTTAAAGCCATGGTACTCCTGATGACGAATGGATTCACTTCACAGCATCTGCTTTTTACCTCCCTTCCAGGGGATGGAAGGCTAGAGAACATTTGATGGCTAGAGGCCCAAGTATTGAGGAACTGAGCCCATGTCTTCTTCTTTCCAAGGATTATTTCTGTACTTCTGGGATGTCTTTTCCGTCTTATTAGGCTGTTTCGCACCTTGGCTTCTACTTTGGTATTCTCAAACCAGAACTGAAAAAGCAAAGTAAAGTCAACCCTGAAGGACCCGCAACCCTGGGAGGCAGGGAGTGCAGAGAAGCCTCCCCGACCCCCATCTCCTGTAGACTGCGAGTTTAATCACTGCTCTCCACCAGCTCTCCTACTGTTCCAGGTCATCGTGAGCCACTGCCCCTGGCCTGAGAGTGATGGCGTGGCCAACAAAGACTACAGAGAAGTTGGCAAGAAGGAGAAACAAAGGACACAGACAGAGATACAGCCAAGCCCTAACACCTAGGGTCGTCACATCTTTAAAAGTCACCACACCCCGAGGTGCAAGGGACAGGACCTGGGGCGGGGCTTGATCCGAGCAGTTCATTAGTTGGGAGAATGAGTCACTTAAAAGGCTCCACTCCAAGCATCAAGACATTGTGGTCCTGACCTAAGGATAGATTTGCAGGTCAAAGGAATAGAATTGAGAGTCCAGAAACAAAACCATGTGTCTATGTTCAAGTGATGTTGGACAAGGATGCCAAGACAATTCAATGGGGAAAGAACTGTCTTTTCAACAAGTGGTGCTGAGACAAGTGGAGAACCACAGGTAAATGACCTACACTCCAGAAAAAAATCAACTCACAATGGATTAAAGACCTAAATGTAAGAGCTAAAACTGTAGAGCTCTTAGAAGAAAACATAGGGCCAAATCTTCTTGAGCTTGGATTTGGCAACAGACTCTTAGATATAATACCAAAAGCATAAGCAACCAAAGAAAAAAATGCATAAATTGGACATCAATAAAATAATAAACTTTTGTGCTTCAAAGGACATCATAAAAAAGTGAAAAGACAACACAGAGAATAGAAGAAGATATTTCAAAGTCATATATCTGATAAGGAACTTGTTTCCAGAATATATAAAGAATACTTACAACTCATTAATAAAGGACCAAATAGCCTAATTTAAAAATGAGCAAAGAATCTGAATAGGTTCTTCTCCGAGGAAGATGTACAAATGACCAAAAGCACATGAAAAGATGTTCAACATCATTAGTCATCAGGAAAATACAAATCAAAACCCCAATGGTTTGCCACTTCACACCCACTAGCATGGCTACAATAAAAAAGTCAGATAATAGCAAGTGTTGGCAAGGATGTGGAATATTTGGGACCCTCATACACTGCTGGCAGGAATAGAAAATGTCACAGCCACTTTGGAAAACGTCTGGCAGCTTTTCAAAGGATTAAACAGATTCACCTTGTGACCCAGTGATTCTACATGTAGGTCTATACCCAAGAGAAATGAAAATAAGTGTTCAAACAAAACCTGGGCGTGAATGTTCACAGGAGCAAAAAGAATAGCCAAAATGTGGAGAGAACCCAAATGTCCGCCGAAGGATGGATGGATAAACAAAATGTGGTCTATCCACACAATGGGACGCTATCCAACTAGAAAAAGGAATCGTAGGGGGCACGTGAGATTTGGAGGGACTGAGGAAAAAGAGATGATCATCAGAGGCAGTAACACATGGCAAGCTTTCTCGGGGGGCACTTGGACGGGACTGTGTGCTCGGGGAAGTTCCTCACAACACAAGACTGTGCAGAAGCTTATGACAACCTCAAAGGGGAGGAGGGCAGAGGAGACCCCGGGGACGGAGGGGCCAGACCAAGGGCGTACGTGTCTAGATGGCCTCGCTTAGCAGCACAGAGGGGAGTCTTTGAGTCAGAGAGCTCTATAGGGCTCTTGGGGCCCTAAAGCCACAGGGTTCCATCTTGTCAATGGCCGTCAGATGCTCGGTGTAGTCTCCCAGGGTATGCCAAACAGGCAGACCCTCTCGGGCTAAAAATCTGCTTATTTGGGCTGGTCTTAAAATAGCTACATGTGTAAAATTTTGCGCATGGCAGTGGCAGACTTTTGATGTAAAGCGTCTTTCTCAGCCTGATGTGAAGAAATAAACAAGCTAGGGCCATCTGGGCTCATTTGTATAATAAGAATGATGCTGTAACGTGGATGACCCTTGAACACATCATGCTAGGTGCAAGAAGCCAGGCACAGAAGACCACACAGAATACAATTCCATCTGAAATGCGCAGAATAGGCAAATCAGTAGAGACCGAAGCCGATTAGTGGTTGCCTCGAGCTGAGTGAGGGATGAGGGCGTGGGGGTGACAGATAAAAGGTATGGGGTTTCTTTTGGGGGGGATGAAAGTTTCAACATTGAGGGTGGTGATGGTTGCACAACTGTGTAAATATACTAAAAGCCATGGAATTGTACACTTTAAATGCATGAACTGTGTGTGTACGTGAATTGTATCTCAACAAAGTGTTCCAAAAAGAAAAAAAAAAATTAAAACTTTATTTTAAGAAAGGCTCCACCTGCAGGCTGCCCTCTCCTCCTCTGATGTTCCAATATGAAGTGAGCAGACGGGCCCTTCCCCATCCACCCATTACCACAGAAACGGTGACATCAACCTCACTAGTGAATATGCACTCCTGCTGCCCAGCAGAACTGTGTCACCAGGGCTGAACTTTCCGAGGACGTGACATTGTACCCAGATCGATAAGTCAGGATAAAGCACACATATCCTTTTGTAATTCAAACTTTTAGAAAATGCAGAGAACATTTGCAGGAATAATATGAAGAACTCCCATATAAACTTCACGAGATTCACTTGGCCGAATTTGCTTTTTATCTCTCTATATCTTTAACTATATTTATATCTCTCTCCAGCAGTTTTTTTTTTTTCAGAACTAGTTGAGATGTCCTTTTAGACTTAAATGATACCTCTGCATGCTTAAATACTATAGCATTCATTTCCTCAGAACAAGAACATTCTCTTACCTACACATAAAGTTCAGCAGATTTAGCATGGGTACGTTACCATCGTTTATTATAGCATTAAATTTTTCCAGCTGTTCTGATAACGTCCTTGTGGCATTCTCCATATCCACCCAACCATGATCTCATATGGTAATTTTTTTTTTTTTTTTGTCGTGTCTCTTTAGTCTCAGACTGGTCCCCACTCTTTTTCTGTCTTTCATTACATCCATTTTTTTTGAAGAGCACAGGCCAGTTTTTCCATAGAATGCCCTCAGGTTGGGTCTGTCTGCTGTGTCCTGATGAAGAGATTTGGTTTTGCATTTTCAAAAGGTCGTGAATATCGTTGACTAATGGCTCTCCAAAGCTAACAGGTCTTAATCCCTGGACCCTGGAGATGGTACCTTATTGGGAAAAGGGGCCCTTGCAGATGTGATGAAGTCAAGGACCTTGAGGTGGGGAAATCATCCTGAATTATCAGATGGGCCCTAAGTGCAACCATGCAGATTCTTGGAAGAAGAAGTTAGAGGGAGACTTCACCCTCACAGAAGAGGAGGAGGTGAGGGAACTGCAGAAGCAGAGACTGGAGGGATGGGCTTCAAGCCAAAGAATGTCTGCCCTGCTGACCCTGGAAGAGGTCAGGGACAGATTTTCCCTCTAGAGCCTCTGGGAGGAGCAGGGCCCTGATGACACTTTGCTTTTGGCCCATTGACACTGACTTCAGGCCTCTGGGCCTCAGAACTGAGAGAGACTAAATTTCTGTTCTTTTAAGTCACCGAGTTTGTGGTTAACTTTTTCCCACACCCCCAGGAAACGAATACAGTGGGAACAGCACAGAAATGCTGTTTTGTCCTCTTAATGCGTCATATCGGGAGGTTTTTGTCTTTTTGCTCATTTTGTTAACACCGATCACTTAGCGAAGGTGATGTCTTACGAGTTTCCTCACCGTAACGTCACTATTTTTCCCTTTGAGATTGACAAACAACTTGTGAGGAGATACTTTGAGATTCTATATAAAGATCCAGTTTTTCACCATATTTTTCCCCACTGGCTTTAGCATGATGATTCTTGCCTGAATTAATTATTACTGTGATGGTGGCGAATGGCGATTTTCTAAATCTAAGTAATTATAAATTTATTAGTTGGCATGAGACCATGAGAAAGCATGTTCCCTCCTCCACATTTGTTTATTTATTCATTTATTTCTATCAACATAGACTCATAGAGTCCTCTTTTACTCCAAAGGTTATAATCCTAAAATAGATAAACAAGCTTCTACTGAATAGGAGCTACACTCAATATCTTGTAGTAACCTATAATGAAAAAGAATCTGAAAATGAACATATGTATATGTATGTATGACTGAAACATTATGCTGTCCAGTAGAAACTGACACATTGTAAACTGACAATACATCAATTAAAAAAAGAAAAAAATATATATAAATAAATGTATGTATATGCTGTACACCAGAAATTGACACATTGTAACTGACTATACTTCAATTTTTTTAAAAGGTTATAATTCATCACAATCACTGTTTATTTTGATGTTCATATTATCCTAGATTTGGCCACGGGGGTCCCTTTCCAGCAGAGCTTCTGTGTCCTTTTTGCTTCTCTTTTTTGGCCTCTCTCTCTGCTCCCCACCCCTTCCGTGTGTTCCCTCAGTGTGTCCCCATCATTACATCGTAGCACAAAAATCTCTTTCAGATGCATCTCATCCTTTCCCTACCCTCGTCCTGGAATCTGCAATTTCCTCAAGGCAGCCTGGCTCCACTCGGTGGGGAATGGTATTTAGAAACCAAGATCTGGGCACCAGGTGAAGACACATATTCTCAAAACGTGTCCTGCAACACAGGCCTCTGCTGCTGGACAGTCTGTGAGAGCTGCCAGGTGTGTCTGGAGCTCTGCGTTTCCATGGCGTTGTCCTAGGAGTCTCTGTGAGAAGGGGTGGGTCCGAGCAGGAAACGCTCTTTTCTGGGTTGAACTGTGTGTCCCCCCCACCACCCCAACTCCCTGCCAAATTCATGTGAGTCCCAACCCCCGGGCCTTCAGGATAGAACTCATTTGGAGACAGGCTCTTTACAGAGGTAATTAAGGTGAGATCTTAGGGTAGCCCCTAATCCATCGTAACTGGAATCCTACAGAAAGGGGACATGTGGACACGAGACATGCTTACAGGAAAGACGGCGTGAAGGGAGAAGATAGCCACCTACAAGCCAAAGACGGGCCTGGACACATCGTCCCTGATGCTCACGCTCTCGGGCAACTTGATTCAGCATGTCTGCCTCCAGAGCTGTGAGATGATACGTTTGTTTGTGGTCCGTTGTCATGGCAACCCTCACAGGCCCCTAGCTCCCCATCCCCAGCCCTCAACTGACATGTTTCCACCTGGCTTTGATTAACATTGTGTTTGAGAAATGACATCTACTGATGTAAAACCAAACTTTGGAAATGTGTTGGTCTCATCCACACCTCTCCCATTTCACAGATGAGGATGCCGATGCCTGCAGAAATGAGTGCTTTGCCATCGCAAATCCCTTTCCCGTGACTCGAGTTGTCCTTTCTTGGAAGTTGAAGGAGAAAATGAGGGAAGAAAAGGAAGGCAGCTGGACCTGAGTCTCTGTGAGCCTGCATTACAGCTACTAAGGAAGAAGGACCACAGCTGGACTGGCTCTGAGAACTGGCAAGGAGGGGGCAGAGCCCTGTTCTCCCACAGGGGACCAGACCGAGCTCCGTGTGGCTGCAGCAGGGCCACCAGCCCCCAGGAAGGCGCTCATGCAGTTCTCACCCTCTTCTGGTGCACAGCCTGCACCACACTTCCCACTCCGTTTGCCCCTGGGCCACCCTGCGATCTAGGACCCGTCTCGGGGCATTGATTGCTGGGTTCCTGGGACTTGTCAACTGCCAGATGTTCTGAAGCAGCCATTTGAAGATGATAAAGTTCACTGATTTCCTTCATCCTTTTCCAGTCTCCTCTCCTCTCTGTAAATCTTTCTTGCCCCACTCTCTGGCATATTTGCAAGCCATAAAGGTAAAGATACTTCTGGCGCTTGGGGTTTTACAAACCTCTGGATCCAACCTTGTTGCCAAAGATTGGGTCATGTCTTCGCTAGTAACTTCTCACCGGCTTCTCAGGTTTCTTATGTCATCTCTCCCTCCCTCGGCATGAGAAGCTTGCACCAACTGAAGTTCAAGTTGTTGCAGGTTATTAGCAGGAATGAGTTAATTTAAAGGATGCTTCTTTGGGGAAGCCACCCACAGTGCCCCTGCCTTGTGGACTGACTCCATCCTGAGCCATTGCTGCAGTGTGTGTGCCAAGGGCTGCTCCAGGAAGTTCTCAGCCCTCAGTGCCACAAGCTGCATGGGACTAAAATCTGTTGCTCCAAGACTTCCTTATTTCAGTAACATCTATTGAGACTCAACATGGATGGGATTTCACCTTTATCCTTACTCTGCGTTCCTGATGGAAAGAGTGGGGACGCCTCCACCTCTAGAACTAAGTTCGTGATGGAACGATGCGCCATCTGGTCCTCCTGTAAGTGCTGTGACAACAAACGGGGGAGGCTGGGTGCCAGTGCAGCTTCATGCACAAGAATAAGCCTGGGCCAGACGCGGTCTGTGGGCTCTGCCGTGTTCTCTCGTTGACAAGACAGAGACTGTAGGGGGGTTTCCCTGCCCGGATCCCTGTCCCACCCACACCCTGGTTCCTTCCTCCCACTGGGAAGCTTTCCACTGATGGGATTTCTCTGCAGTCCTGTTCCCCAGAGGGTCCCAAGTCTTTCAGACACTTGACTTTCCTTGAGACCCAAGTCCTCTTTCATGGGATCCCAGGAAAACTCAGAGAGCTGGCTGGACACGCGTTCATATGATCCCAGGATCTTTGTCACGGTTCAGTGGTTTTGTCTGCCCTGAGCCCACAGAGGACCCCTGGGAGCCAACACCCAGCTCCACATCCCACCAACTCTGTCTCAGGTCACCACGACACCCCGACCTCCTGGAAAATGAGGAGCTGTATTCAATTGTATCCCAAGGTCCTGCAGCTCAACACACTTGAGGTTTTCTAGCAATTGCTAAGAGGAGAAACAGCAAAGCTTTGGAAAGGCTCTGTGCTGAATAACTGGTGAAATCAGAAGAAAAACATAAAGCTTTGCATTTCTAAGCATTCTGGCTGAATCAGGAACTCCAGAGTCTGAAGCTTAACGTACCCCAAGTTTTGGTGGCTCCCAAAAGTTAGCCCAGGACTAGTTTCACCCGAAGCGAGGGGATGGCAGGTTCTGAAAGAGGAAATGCAGAGCCCCGGGATTCTGGGGCTTAACGGACGAGCACATCCGGGGCTCACTCAGAGCCTTGCTTTCCTGCTTCACCGGACCAGTGCTAGGATGCCCCCCAGGGCTTTATCCACTTAGGGGGATGTTGCACGACTGAAATGCCTGTGCCCCCAGGCAGGAGCGATCACGCACCGTTTCTCACTTAGATGCTCAGACTCACCGCAGCCTGCCAAGTGGCAAGAAGCCTTTCTGCCCTTTCCATGTCTCAGAGCACACTGCAGGCCAGAAATGCAGGAAAATTATTCCCCCTCTGCTTCATAAGGTATGGTTTCTTTCCTGTCACCCCTCTGTCCCCACACCTCTCCGCCAAACAACAAGACCCAGGCATCTAGGGAGACGCCACTCAGAGGCTTCCTGCTGGCTCCAGCCTCGTCTGCTTTCCGGAGGAGCACCAACTACAAAGCTTGAAAAATTAAAACACGGAAGCACAGCTGGGAAAGAAATCCCCCCCCAAACATAGTGGCTTAAAACAGCGATTTTTTCTTTCTTTGGATTTCGAAGGTTGGCGTTTCTGTCTCTGCTGGCTGGCTTGGACTCACTCACAGGGCTGCATTCGGCTGGAGGGTCAGCTGGGACAGGGGCTGGAAAAGGGGCTCGCTCACCAGCTTGGCAGATGCCACTGGCTCTTAGCTGGGGCACGTCAGTCCTCTGCCACCTGCCTCTCACCCTCCAGGACGATGCTGGTCTCCCTTCCTTACACGGTGGCCTCAGGACCACGCTCTAAATACGGCAGGAGCCGAGGCTGCATGGAGCCTTGGAGGCTAACCACCCACCTCTGGTGTAGTCTCTTGGTCAAAGCAAGTCAAGTGTCATGTCCAGATTTAAGGGAACCAGAAAGAGACTTCCCTTGTAGATGGAAGGGGTGGCAGAGCCCCACTGTAGGAGACCACAGCATCTCGAAACCATCTGGAGTACAACGCAGGTTTGAAGTCTGCCCAACCAATCCCTGTCCGGTGGGGAGGGCCGTGCGGGAGGGGCTTACCCCCCTCTCTAGACAAAGGCCTTCTCTGTTGATAAAAAGGCAAAAGGCCTGGGAAACCTTTGGTTTAGGGCTCAGAGTTGAGCTTCTGCCTCTATTCATTAGAGCTACCTAAGTCATGAGTGACAGAAACCCCATTTGAAGTAGCTTCGGCCAAAAGGGGAAATGTCAGAGAGATCATGGGTCCCAGGAAGGAAAGTGTTGGAACCTTATGAAGCAGGGGCTCGATGTTCCGGGACTCCTGGTCCCTCCTCCCCGTTTCTCTGAGGACCTGGCTTCCTTCCTCAGTCTGGTCACCGAGTGCTTTTTCTCATGGTGGCAGGTGGGGCTGCCAAAAGCTCCTGGATTTGACAATTATTGGAGAGAAATAGGCCCCGACTCCTTACTGATTTCAAGTTCAAAACCACTGGGGAAGGAACTCATCAATCAGAGAGTGGGGGGCACATTTACAGACCAATGAACTAAGGTTGGGGGGCAGGCTCACGTGAGCACATAAACCCAGGTGGTGGGATCAGCCCACGGCATCCCAGAAGGAAGGTGTGGAATGCCAGGCAGGCGAAACCACAGACACAGAGACAGCCTGCCTGGGCCGGGGTCCCAAGGCCATGCCCCTCATTAGCTGAGTGTTTCAAGTAAGTTACTAAATTCTCTGTGCCTCCGTTTCCTCATCCATGAAATGGGCATAGCTGTTCCTATATAGTTGTGAGAACAAAAATGCTTTGATCTATGCAAACCTCTTAAACAACGCTTATTCCCTAGTACGTGCTCATAGTGTTCGTTATTATCAACAGGAGGGACAGATTTTTGTTACATTTGTGGGATGAGACAGTACAGAATATATAGCAGGTCGGAAAAATTTTTTGTTGCCTGGGAACCAAAACGATTAATTTGGGGCAAACATGAGTAGTAAGGGTCTTTTGTCTGCCTCAAAAATGCTTCCTGGAAGTTCACAGGGGAGACGTTTACTCTTTGATTTGTCCAACAAACACACTTGGTGTTGCTGTCCCCTGTGCTCCCCGCTGGCTGGGCACAGAGCGGACCCACTGGGGAGGCAGGGCAGACTGCCTGCCCTCACGGAGGTGGACCAAACACCTCGCTGACCACACAAGTGTGGTTTTCTAGAAAAGTGACGTTCCATCAGGCCAAAGACAGCTGTGGCAAAGCAGAGCCATTTCCCAAAACGCCACAGAGGTTGGCCTCTGCTGGATCTGGGGCTGCACATCACAGCGAAAGTTCACTTCCAGGCTATTCAGAAACAGTCACTGTCCCCAATTTCCCCCCAGTCCCCTCAACCTCCATCCCCAAACAACCACCCAGGAACACCCCAAATTAACCCAGTCCTTTCTGGGTCAACGGAAGGGAGGAAAAAAAAAGTTGGTGAGCGATCCCTGAAGCAAACACCACAGCCGCTCTGGTGTAGTTTCCCGGGAAATTTGGTCCCTTGACTTTCTCACTAACTCATACATCATTTGTGCCCACCTCTCCCGCCAGCACCAAAATGAATTGCTCTTGAATTATCCCGGGGGGAAATGTCTGTATCTCTAAAGCGATAGCGCTTTACCAGCTACCGTGTTGTATCCTCATCGGGTCAGAGAGGCCTCAGAAGGGGCTGAGGACCAGTCTGAATGCGGGCAGGACCCACCCGGAGCCAGCCCGGCCCTCGGGAGAGACAGCTGAGTGCGGTCGGGTGTCCACATCTCTTCAGCAAAATATTTGAACACAGCTGTTCCCCCACTTCCTGCCACCCATGTGGTTGTGTTTTAAAAGACGGCTTGAACTTGAAGCAGTTTCCATTTACAAAATTCTTTAGCAAAACGCTCTTTCCAATAACAATATTCCCATGTGTGCCTTTTGCTTCTGGTATTTTCCTTATAAGTGAATCTGCGAAAACAGAGTCCTCTGGTCCTTTGGGGTTTTTTGTTTTTTGTTTTTTTTTCTGTCCACAAACAATCTTGCCGCTACCATGTGGTTTTGAGACCTCCTACTTTGGCACAAGAACCCAAAGAAGGCAGGCTGCCCTCTTTTCATTCCCGGGGGTTTATCTTACCCACTTAGGGCAGCCATCGGGGGTGCTTGTGGCATTGTCCACGCAGCCACAGGCACAGGGCCACCAGCTCCTTCTCTCCCTGACCTTCCACTCCGGGGACAGAGACAGACTGAGGACAGGCCACCATGGGAGTTTCTGCCCTCAAACACCAAGCACCTCTGGGCAATGACCCCACTGCAGCGGCTTCCCACGCTGGCTGGGCACTGGAATAGCCTTTCAAGAGCCCAGTGCCCAGCCTCACCCATCCCAGGTAGGGCAGACTCTCTGCAGGCTGCAGCCCAACAGGAACATGCGGGAAGGGGTCAGTACCACTGCCCTAGGGGACACCCTGCAGCACCCCGCCCCCAGGATGCAGGTGTCAGACTAAGGCATGGGGTAGAACGGGGATTTGCCAACAACCGTGTTCATAAAACTGAGAAGCCCTGTTGGGATTCGGCTGCCAGGGTCGGCTTCTCCCCTTTACAGATGTTTTCTGTCGGCAGCCTGGGGATTTAGGTCAAGTTAACTCCAAGCGGTCTTATCACTAGAACTGCTTAATACTGCTCACTTCCAAAGGGTGACTCCCTCCTGACAAAGTTCCATACGGTCGCTGAGTTGTGAGATCTAGGGTCAGAAACCAGTCAGTGTTTTAGTTTCTTTATTAATGTTGCATTTTTTTCTAGTATGAAGAAAAAAAGAGACACAGAGATGTATATATAAATATATATACGCACACACATATATATGCATGTGTGTATATAACATATATTGTACACACATATGAGTATATATACACACACACTATGCACACACATATATATATGTACACACACGTGCCTAGAAATAATTCCAGAATGACACTGAACTGGGTTAGAATTTTGGGACAGGGGCTCTGGCAGTTGACACTCCCTTCCAGGATCAAGGAGAATCCTCAGTGGCAATGCTGGGTAGTTTTTAAGCCAAGAGCACTGGATGAACCCAAAGAAATTCATCTGCAGTCGAGGAAGAAAAAGCCTTTTAAGAAAAATAAGATGTTTTATGATAGAAGAATTTGTTGAATCGGACAGAGGATGTCGTGCTAAGGGTGGAAATTAAATCTGAGGACCCGAGCGCGGGGGCGTGGTGCCCGGGCGGGAAGCTCTCTGCGCTCCCAGCGCTGAGCCCAGTGGCCGGAAGGCGTCCTCCTCTGCCGGCCAGTGGACGGACCCCCAGGTTCCTCGAGGGTCCAGCCTCCTTCGTCATCTTCTTCTCTTTGTCCAGCATCGAACCAGATGCACATTCGATATTAGCTGGAAAAATTAAACAAATGAGTCATTTTCAAATGTCATAACATGACTTGCGAATTAGGTTTTAGGTTTAGAAAGTCGATTTCAATATATGAAATGTTACCTGCCCCGTTACCATTTTTCAGAATTCCTCTAACCAGTTCAACTATTCTCGTTTCTGATTTTTACTTCCTAAGGAGCTATTATGACAAAAACTACTGAAATACCTTGATCTAGGAAGGCAAAACATAACTTAAAAATAGAGTCACTATGGAATATAGTATAGTGCCCCTGTGAAGGAGTGTGAAGGTATATTTTTCTCAAGGTCTGACCGTCTCCATAAAACAGTTGTCCAATTGGCTCCTTCCTACCTGTAATGCAGGCATTGCAGGGAAATGGGGGAGCTGTATACACATGCATTTATGGAGGAAAGATATTTTAAATGTTTTTCGACCAGTAACATTGTGAAAGCACCCAGGAGACTTGTGATGTGGAGCCAGCAGGAGCCTATGAGGTGAGGTGATGTCTGCCCTCGTCCCCGCTGAAACACTTAGCAATGTTGCAAATACAGAATAAATGCAATAATCTGGAAAGGTGGCAAAGGGGAGGGTCTTTACCCACTGTGGCTTAGGGTTGCTTTGTCTCTCGAAGGGAAAGCAAAGTATGCATCTAAGAAAGAAACATTTCAGCATTTTGAGGCAGGGAAGATTTTAAGTGCTAGGGAGATCTTCAATTGTTTTGGCCTATCCTAACATTCCATCGTGCCATAGGAATGCCAAAGATTTTGCATACTAGATTAATCGAACCAATTATTCTTACTTACACTTCCCAATAAAACTCTTTATCTCTTGAGGAACTTCAAGCCATCTGTTAGAAAAGGATGCACAGAATCCTCCTGCTCTGTCTGACTTGGAACTGAAAAACCAACAGATGAACTGAAGACACTACTTCTTGTACAGAAAGGTTTGGGTCTTTTCATGCCCTGCCTTCATTTATAGATGTGCTCAGGCCACCCGCAACTTGCAAATAAGACATTTATAACTGGCTTGTTTAGAACTTGGAAAGGACGCCACGCCCTGTATCCTGTGGTCATCACCTCCTTCATTAGCCTAATTGACTGTCCCCTTTGTGTTTTATACTCCAGTGTTGTTGAATTTGCCGTTCCTCTAACTGACCTTATCAGTCAAGCCTCCATGCATTCGCCCGTGAGGTTTCCTCTGCCTGGAATTCCCTTCACTTCTCCACTAAGCAAACACTTAGCCTTCTTTCAAACCCTGGTGTCACCTTTACATGAAGCCTTTCCTTGATACCACAAATAGATTTCACTTCTCCTGCTCAAGCCCTTAAGCTCACACTTAAGCTCCCAGAGTGTGTGTAATAGCACTTAAGTATTATTACTCACCTTTCTACATGTCTGTCTCCATCACTAGGCTGTGAAATTCTTCAGGACAGGAATTATATGTCATTCATCTCTGTATGTCTGGTGCCTGATCCAGTACCTCTTTGGTTGCTAATCTAGGAGTCGGCCGTCCGGAAAGTTCTAGCAAGATGTGGAATAAACAAAGAAAGAAGAAGGTACGGAACCCTGGAAGCAGTGCCTCCAACCCACAAGAGTGGCCTGGCAAGTCCAAGGATGACAGCTGAGCAGCAGACTCTGACATCCACCAGCAGGGGTTGAGAGCAAAGAACAGAGCAAAGAACAGAAAGGACTTTGTGATGCAGGAAAATGAGAACATAACTGAAAAGATGGAGACTCTGGGGCAGGATGGGGTGGGGAGAAGCTGAAGCTATTAAAAAAAAAAAAAGGCTAATTAAAACTCTAGGAAAGAACAAAAACTTTGTAAGAGATGTTCTTTATAAGAAAAAAAATAATTCATTTCTTGTAGCTGGAAAAACAATATTCACATAGTCATAAAATAGAAATTTTGATTACTAGTTTAACTACAAATAGTGATATATCTGTACCAGGACAGAGGTGGAGACAAGAGGGAACTAAGTTAGGGCCAATGAAATCTGAGCCCAAGTCGTTGGTAGGACTTATGGAAAAGCTCCTTAAAAGGTCAAAAACCACGTGGGGCATTCTCCTCTTCCTCTCCCGTGTCTTCTTTCTAGCCAGATGTCGAGAGTCCAGGGTTTCCATGGTGGCTCTGTAATCATTTGGGATCCAAGTTCCTGCTCTCTTTCTGCTCCCTGGGTCTGGTTTCTCTTATGTGAGAGATAAACAAATCTTTATCTTGTTTAAACAGATTTTGCTGGATCTCTGTGCTGGCAGCTGAACACAATCCCTGTGTGCTACGAAAAATAGAGCATTTTATTTAGAGATAGGGAACAAACCATCCCAAGGAACACAGCCTTCTCCAGCTGGGCTAAACAACTTAGGACATGTTTGGGGGGGAGTGGGGGGGAGCAGCGTGGGAGGCGTACGCCCACCATCGACTGCTTGTGCACCCCCACGTCGAGAGGTGACAAGTGAGCACATGGGGAGAGCCAGACCGAGTCAAGGGGTACGTCCTCTCAGCAGCAGCTTCACCTAATTCTTAATAAGATGCGTATGTCTGGCCACTGATTTAAAAATGCAGCTTGAATTATGGAATCGTGGTTTGGATACACTTAAACCTGGGCGGGATGCTGCTGATTAAACTCCAGTGCTGATACACTTCCCAGCCCCTCATTCCCCTCTCCTCCCCCTCTTACAAATCTCAGCTGCCACAGTCAGAGTTCCGCAGCCTGCTCCCCCAGTAGGAGTGCAGTGAACGGTTGTTCACGCAGTGCACTGTGTTAGTCACTTACTGCACTTTTCTCCTCTTGTTCTTGCCGCCCCAGCCATAGCACACTCTTCGCTCTCCCTCACCTTCCAGAAGCCTGCGTCTATCTCAGAACCCTGGTGCTCGTCCTCTCTGCCTGAATATCGTCCCTCACTGATGAGTCACTGGCTGTGGGCTGGTCTCTCAAGGGGACCTGCTCTTGAGGGAAGCCGTGCTCTGCCTGTGAGGGGCAGTCCCCAGAGGACCTGACAGCCAAGGGCCATCTGCCAGCAGCCCTTCCAGCATCTTCCTTCCTGAAGGGGGACCTGGTGGCACCCCACAACATCCACCACGTCTGTCTTGTTCATCGCTACATCTCGAGTGCCTTTGACCGTACGTGGTCCCTAGGAGGTACTCAGAACATTGTTTTTGTTTGTTTGTTTTTTTGGGTTTTTGTTTTTCTTCTTTTATTGAAGTATAGTCAGTTTACAATGTTGTGTCAATTTCTGGTGTACAGCACAGTGCTTCAGTCATACATGCACATACATACATTCATTTTCATATTCTTTTTCTCCATGAGCTACTACAAGATACTGAATATATTTCCCTGTGCTATGCAGTATAAACCTATTTATCTATTTTATATATATCTGTCAGTATCTGCAAATCTCAAACTCTCAGTTTATCCCTTCCCACCCCCGGCCCCCCTGGCAACCACAAGTCTGTATTCTATGTCTTTGAGTCTGTTTCTGTTTTATATATAAGTTCATTTGTCGTCTTCTTCTTTTTTTTTTTTAGATTCTACCTATAAGTGATTTCATATGGTATTTTTCTTTCTCTTTCTGGCTTACTTCACTTAGAATGACATTCTCCAGGGACATCCATGTTGCTGCAAATGGCATTATGCTGTCAGTTTTATGGCTGAATAGTATTCCATTATATAAATATACCACAGCTTTTTTATCCAGTCATCTGTTGATGGACGTTTAGGCTGTTTCCATGTCTTGGCTATTGTAAATAGTGCTGCTGTGAACATTGGGGTGCAGGTGTCTTTTTTGAATTAAGGTTCCTTCTGGATATGGATGGGATATCCATATGGTATCCCATATGGATGGGATTTATCATATGGTAAGTGTATTTTTAGTCTTTTGAGGAATCTCCACACTGTTTTCCACAGTGGCTGCACCAACCTGCATTCCCACCAGCAGTGTAGGAGGGTTCCCCTTTCTCCACAGCCTCTCCAGCATTTGTCATTTGTGGACTTTTGAATGATGGCCATTCTGACTGGTGTGAGGGGATACCTCATTGTAGTTCTGATTTGCATTTCTCTGATAATTAGTGATATTGAGCATTTTTTCATGTGCCTATTGGCCATTTGTATGTCTTCATTGGAGAGTTGCTTGTTTAGGTCTTCTGTTTTTTTATACAGTAGCTAATATCTGCAAATTTCCAATTCTCAATTTATCCCTTTCCACCCTCTTTCCCCATGGTAACCATAAGATTGTATACTATGTGAGTCTGTTTCTGTTTTGTAGATGAGTTCATTAGTGTCTTTTTTTAAATTTTAGTACATTTTTGACAGATAGAGGAATGTCTTTCATACAGGTCTGAGTGGCTTCAGATTTAGCCTGTCTCCTTCGAGTAACCATTATGTATTACTATTTCAAATCACCATGTTTAATATTAAATTTCAATCCCTACAGACATGTTATTTCACTGATGTTGGTGGAGACAGAGGACAGATTGTCACTGTCCCAAGTGCCTTCCTGCCACACCAGAGAGCCTAACAGAGACACATATGCTATCAAACACTCCATGGCCCCACTTGCCCGGAGGTGCACTTGTAAGCAGCCCCCTGGGGCAGGCAGGCTCTCCCTGGAGCTCTGCTGTGCCATTGGCTTTGAACCTGCTCCTGCATAATGCAAAGCAAAGGTGCTTCTATTCAGGCAATTTCCCTTGGCAAGTCTTTACTTAACCACATCAGCCTCTCCCTCCAGCACCTCTGCCCCGCCGAGAATATTCTGTTATAACAAGACCCTTCATTCAGCATCAATGGCGATTCAGCCCAGAACACAACCCAGAACTTCCTCATTTGTTACGGCTTCTTTATTCACAGATATTAGAATAAACTCAGATGAAGATTAACTTGAAATTGGAAAATATATAGTGTTAAGCTTGAGAATTTAAAGTTCATTTTGTTAGGAAACGAAACTAAAAGGAGATGGTCTGAAACTTTGAAGTTAGGCGTGATCATGTGACTTGTTCTGATCAAAGAAATGTGAGTGGAAGAGATATGGGTCATTGCTGAGCAGAAGAAACAGTGGAAGAGGTTCTCCAAGGGCCCTTGGTGGCAGCAAGTGTCCAGATGGAGCTCCCATCAGCCTCGGTCCCCAAGTGACCATGATGCTGACATGCAATATACATAACGTCCAGCAGGAGGCAGAGCTTTGTTGTTTCTACCACAGGAACGTGGGGATTGTTTGTTACTGCAGCATAACGCGGCTCTCCTGACCAGTCCGTGCCTCTTCCTTGGGCTTCTTTCTCGTTCCAATCACCTTTGTAAATGCAGACTGATGCTTGGTCTGGGCGTTCGATGTGTCTCCCTGTATTTTGTTGCCTCGCAGAGTCACCCTGATCTCCCTCCCCGACCACCCCAGTGACAATCTCTCCTGCTCTAAGAGCTCCCCGGTTTCTGCAGTGTGTATCTGCATTCTCCAAGTGTTCACACGCTGGCTCTGGCTTCCCACACTCGCCTCTTGGTGCCGACCTTTCACAGCAGTCCTGTTCCTGGAAACAGCCCAGAGAGAGGAGGGGGCTCACTGGCACGACTTCCCATCAGTTTCCCCCATCTGATCTCTCACACGCCACCTCCCTTCCTCTCATTCATCCCAGAGGTCGTATATTTTCCGAAGGACAGAGAAAGCGATCAATCTGTCTTGCTTTAAAATTCACATTTGTGACTAGATCATTCCTTTTTCCAGTTTCCTGTCTCCACTCTTGACTTCAGTGCATGGTTCTGACTGCCTTTAAAATATGACTCCAAGCTCACCTTGTTCAAGAAACATGTCAGGACTGATTGCACATGAATTGGTTCATTCCTTTGCTGGCTGGCCCCCCGGAACTCAGCTATTCAAGGGGACTGTGTTAATGTCCCCTTGCTGACAAACTCCTTTGTAAATGTGTTCTTTGGATTTCTATGCTGCCTTTTCAGACTAGATCTTACACGTAGGATTAGCAAAAAGGAGCTCAGAGTTGAAATACAAGGGGATAAATTCATCTTTCACTGAGAAATATTAAAATAGCTCACTTTAGAAGCAATCAAGAAGTCATTTCATCAGAACCTTCTCAGAGGCTGAATCTATTTCTTCGGGAAATGTGCCAAACTCACAATCTGTACATCTTAGGCCTTCAAGAAACATGTTTCACTGGCTTAGGAGAGAAGTTTCCGAGGCAAAATTTTCAGTTCTTTTGAATGGGTGACTTTCCCAGAAAACATCCAACAAGCAGTTCATTTCGTGACACAGTTGACACCAGATGACGGCACTTGTCCACTTGCTTGCTCTATACGATTATTACAAAGCACTCAGTTAACATCAACACGGTGCCCTGTGGGTAAGGCAAGGTGCTTAATAAAACGTAGAAGCCATGGTGCCTCTTTCTGTGGAATCTGACGTTTATTTATTCAAACAAGAGAAGGAGGGAAAAGAGAGGCAGCTCTGAGGTGCTGATCACCTTGTGTCTGGCCTGCAGATCAGCCAGTTTGCAGACTGAATGTTACCACGTGCCGCGTGTGGCTTCTGGTTCTTTAAGCTGTTAGATACAGAGCCGGGATCAAGGCACAAAGCCAGTGCCTGGTTACGAATCTAAGTAGAGAGTGAAAAAATTTAAGCTCCAGTTGGTCATTTCTTCTCCTGCACTTCCCTCACGGGGTTTATTACTGCTGCCACCAATAAAAGCCTCCGTTTTTTTGAATCCCACAGACACAATGTGGGATGACTGTCTGGTCCGCAATGACTTCCTCGATCCCTCTGTTTGAAAGGTGAGCATGTGCCCCAAGGAGAGCACTCCCGGGAAGTCGGGCCACTGAGCACGGTGAGGAGCATCGGTGAGGACACAGTTTGAATGGAACTCATTCAAGACCTTCTGGGGATCTGCTGAACCGAGGCCAGGAGAGAGGAGCCCCGTTGTCCTCTCTACCTGTGAAACTGTCAACACGTGTATCAGGAGCGGAGGGCGGTCACGGTGGCAGGTTTGCGGAGGCAGCTGGAGCCTAAGAGGAGGAATCCAACAGGGAGGGAGTCAGGGGTTCTCCAGCACTCACACCCCACCTCCTCCTCCTGGCTTGGTTACACAAACCGGTAATGCAACCTCTCTGATTTATGAAATGAACTTATTTTTTCATAAAGAAGTTCAAACTGGACTTCAATCATTTTCAACCTAACAGTCTTAAATAACTGTACAGATTAAGGAACTTTACAGTCTCATTTAATCCTCACCAAAATACCTTAGAGGTAGTAATTATTCACTCCATTTCCTAGATAAAGAAACAAAACTTCCATGAAAACAAACACATGTATATGTATGCGTGACTGGGGTGTTATGCTGCACACCAGAAATGGACACATTGTAACTGACTATACTTCAATTTAAAAAAAAAAAAAGAATTCTTAAAAAAAAAAAAAGGAAGAAATGAAAATTCCAGATTACACCTCACATGTCTACTATCACAGCTGTTTCCCTGCTTTTCGGTAAAGAGCCTCAATTTTATTAAATTTTCAAATTAAAATCCTTCATTTAAAGGTGCCTAAACACCTTCCCATGCCCTCCATCATTTCTTTGTTAATTTCCCCAGTTTCTTCTTGAGGCTCCAACTTTTGTCTCATTCAAAATAATACATGGGCGAGGGTGTAGCTCAAGGGGTAGAGCTCATGCTTAGCATACACAGGGTCCTGGGTTCAATCCCCAGTACCTCCTCAAAATAGGAATAAATAAACCTAATTACCCCCCCTTATCAAACAAACAAAATAATATATATTGAGCAACTGTGATAAGCCAGCCGCTGTGCTAGATTCTGTGGGCTCCACAGTGACCGGCGGACACACTGGCCGTGTGCCCAAAGCTGACCGTCCAGTAGGGGAGAGAGACAACCGAGCCGTCAAGGTCTCGGTCACTGTAGGTGGCAGTGATGGGCGTGCATGGGCAGGGGACTCCCACAGGGAGGTCACTCTGCTCTAGAAGGTCAGGAAGGGGTTTCCAGGGAAGGAAAGATCCAAACCAACTCCTGAAAGACGCCTTTCTTTTTGTTCCTTACTATTTGTCTCTTACGGTTATTTTTCATCCCTTCTGTTTCACACAACAGATGCTATTTCTTATTCTTGTTCTTCCATTCAGAGCTCTTAGACTTGAGGCCAACAAGCATCGATGGAACATCTACTGTGGGTTAGAAACTGCCCTAGGGAGAAATTGATAGACTAACGGGGGAGACAGCAGCTAAAAGAGCATTTCGGAGATTTTGGAAACTTCTGATGGAAGTTGCTCAGGACGCTGGGAGCGGCAGACACGGCTCCTTCCTCTCCGCGATGCTCTGCTTGGCACAGCCCTTTCTCAGTGGCTTCCTCGCCTCCTCTTCCCTTTCCCTGGTTTGTCCTATGCTGCATTTCCCGTGTGATTCCCACCCCTCGCTCCTGCTCTTCCTTTCCCAGTTTCACCGCTTTTCTCCCTCCCTAATCCTTCCATTTTTTTTCCAGTGAAGTGAGGAATATGAAAATAAACAAGGCAGCTGATTTTTACCCCCCTTTTCTTTCTTTCTTTCTTTCTTTCTTTTTTTTTTTTTTTTAAGCAAGCATCAGAAACACTTAGGCCAACAACCAGATCCAAAAGGCACGAAATAGAGATTTGATTGTTGTTGAACTGGAAAAAACAGTGTTCCTTTGTCTAACTCCTCTGCCGGCTTCATGCCTTAGTTTGCCTCCTCCGTGTCTCCCCTTATTCATTTAATTCCTGCTGCTGCTTTTAGTTTTGATGTTCCATTCTCTCTTAATCTCTCCTGACAGTGATAATAGGCGGGGGTTAGCATGAATGAATGAATGAATGAATGATGTACTGAATAGGATATTCGGGGTGTGCAAGAAGGGATTAGGAGGGTGTGAAATCAACTTTGCCCTACTTGTTCCAGCCTTCATTTATTTTTCTCTGTCCTGGGTTTCTGTTAGTTTGGGTCCTCCCAGGTCTCCATTGTTTAATTGTTTTAATTAGGTTTTTTATCTCTCTCTCTCTTTCCCGCAGGCCCCCGCTTGCCCTGAGTTGCTCTGTCTGGTTGCTTCTGAGACCAGCGTCGCTGACTCCAACTTGGCAACCTGACTGACAGGGAGGAAGGGCAGCTCGTTTTAATGCAGTTCGTGTAGTCGACATAACCTTGGCGTCTCCCTCAAACGCTTCCCGGTATTTAAAACATGTGAGAGCCAAGATAAGATTTTTTAAATATTAATAAAACCCAGGCCTCAACACAAAATAATCCAATGGAAATAATATGCCGAGCAACAGCCCCACCAGCTTCACAAGCCACGACCAAAATGCTGTGATTGTGCGATGAAAATTTGCAGCCTCCCTACTAGGAAATCAAAGCAGGAGCTTTAAGCTGAATCACACGGTTTTTCTTAACCCCCAAGGACAGCCTAATGACACTGCAATACATAAGAACTCTCTTTTCCTTTCTTTTTCCTTTTCTTTTCTCCTCCTTTCTTTTCTTATTTTGTGACAAGAAAACTGTTGGCTTTAAACTCAAAGTTCACAGCAAAAAGACAAAAAAAAATTCAATTTCACCTCCTTCAACAGAAGATCCTTGTCTTTGCTGTCATTCTCAATGAGCCGCTAACTGTCCGGTGTCTGCCAGTTATAGCTTCTAAGCCAGGCCATTTGCTTTGTATCCTATCGGAATTAAATTATCCCAGTAGCTAAAGATCTAAGCACGGAATGCGGAGGAAGAGGGGGAAGAAAAAGAGGAAGAGGAATTGAGAGGCGAGGGGAAGAGAAAGAAAGGTCCAGAGACAGGAGGGAATTTCTTAAGCAATCAAGACTGCAAGGGGAGGCAGGATTCACTCGCTTTGGAAATTACTCAGAAATACTTCAACTCCAGGTCAGATGGAGCAGCTGCCATTTTTTTTTAATTGAAGTACAGTCAGTTACAATGTGTCAATTTCTGGTGTACAGCACAGTGTCCCCGTCATGCATATACATACATATATTCATTCTCATATTCTTTTTCATTTCAGGTTATTACAAGATATTGAATATAGTTCCCTGTGCTGTACAGAAGAAATTTGGTTTTTATCTATTTTTCTATATAGTGGTTAACATTTGCAAATCTCAAACTCCCCAATTTATCCCTTCCCGCCCCCTTTCTCCCAAGCTGCTATTTTGAGCAAAGGAAATCCTGGTCGCTTCTTTGACACGAAGCCTTGATGGACTCAGGGTCTGAGGCAGGAAGGGCCGTAAAGGCCTTTCAACCCACCTGGCCCAGTTCGTTCAGTTCTTATCAAGAGCTGGAATTTTAATCATTCTGTTCACTTCTCAGTTTGGGGGACTTGATTCTTAATCTCTTCCAGGATTTATTCCTTCCTGGTGTTATAAGCACTTTGTTCTCCTATTTCTAGGATTTGAGGTGTTGCCTATTTTCCCCGATTCCTACTTTTCCTGGATTTTTTCAATGACCGTCTCACCTCTCAAAGTTGTCCCCCTCTTCCTTAAGGTGGCTTGATCCAAGCCCAGCCACTCACATTTTCCAGAGTCCTGGAAAGCAGCTTAGTCACCCTTGCTTGTAAGCATGGGAATGACTGCCCACTAGAAGTGAGCACCCTGGTTCTCACCTTGTGTCCAGAGGACAATGCCAAGGTGAATCATTCCTAAACTATAATTAGCAGTCGTGGGGATTTCCCCGACCGCGATGCTGGAGAGATGCCTGGAAGAATTACCTCCAGCTCACTTGGCTGAACAATCATTCGCCCTCCTGCACATCTCTTCTCATACCCCCTAGGGAGGCCAAGATTTTTACTGGCCAGCATCTCCAAGGTATTAGTCAGGGTCATTTCAATCCTAAGGAAAATGCTCAGAGCACCGGACTGACCATGTGGAACATAAGGAAATCTGGAGTAGAATGAATCTGCCTGCTTTCCTGTGGTTAGATAGGACCGGACGTAAGTACTGAGGGGGGTCTCCTTTGACAGGCCCCGTGGTAAAGTGATTAGTCAGGCTCTGAGCTCAGACTGCTTGGGTTCCAATCCAAGTTTTGCTGCTGACTCTCGAGGTGACCCAGACGAATTACTCAGACTCTCCGAGCTTCCATTACATAAAATGCTTCAAAGAGTGTCTGATGAGGGGCAGGTGATTAATACAGGCTTGCTATTTTTTTTTTTTTATCACTGCCACCTTCATCAGCTTTGGGTCAGATTATGAGCTTAGTTAATAAATAATTAATTAAACTGCACATTTATTTCTGCCAAATATCAATTATTCAAATAACTAGTTCACATTTGCCGAGCACCAGCCACGGGTCCGTGTTCTGAGTGCTGTGTGAAGGGTCCAGCAGGCATCAGTATTGAATGGTTTTCATACCACATGATATCACTCATATGTGGAATCTAAAAAAAGAAAAAAGAAGACACTAATGAACTCATCTACAAAACAGAAACAGACTCACAGACATAGTAAACAATCTATGGTTACCGGGGGGAGAAAGGGGGTGGTAAGGGATAAATTGGGAGTTTGAGATTTGCAAATACTAACTACTATACATAAAAATAGATAAAAAGCAAGTTTCTTCTGTACAGCACAGGGAACTACATTCAATGTCTTATAGTAACTTATGATGAAAATGAATATGCATATGTATGTGTATGACTGAAACATCATGCTGTGCACCAGAAATGGACACATTGTAACTGACTATACTTCAATTTAAAAAAAAAAGTCCAAAATGGGTCTCCTTAGGGTGAAATCAGGTGTCAGCGGGGCTGTGTTCCTGCTTGAGTCCCTCAGGGAGAATCTGTTCCCTTGTTTTTCCGTCTTCTAGAGGCTGTCGCATTCCCTGGCTCCTGGCCACATCCTGCCAGCAACGGCATCACTCCAACCTCAGCTTCCATCGTCACATCTCCTGTGACTTCCTTGCCTCCCTCTTTCCCTCATATGGACCTTTGCGATTACGATGGGCCCACTAGGATAATCTCCCCATCTCAGGGTCCTTCATCACACATGCAAAGCCCCTTTTGTCACGGAAGGTAACATATTCACAGGTTCCGGGGACAAGAGCATGGACCTCTCTGGGGTCATTGTTCCGCCCACCACAGTGGGTCTTTTATCTGTTCAGGTTCTGGGGACTCTCTCTATGATCCCTGTGTCGGTGTCTGTGGGGTGGGACCTTCCCTCATGCCGGGAAGGAGCTGGTGGGTTTCTCCCCACCCCACACCCCATAAAGCCCAACATAAGCATGTGGGTCTATGACCTTCCTGAAAGGCCTTCCGGAATGCCTCAGAGCCAGGGGCGGGAAGGATCCAGATGGAGCCCTGGTCAGAGCAGCTGGAGAAAAGCCATTCTGCCTCCGTTTGCCTCCTCTACCGCCTCTGTCAGGTGGGCCCAGAAGAAGGGAGGGATGAAGGCAGGTTCTCACCATCATTTTTACCTGACAAGTCAATGGCCAATCGCACAGGTGTCTCGGGTCAAAAGCCCTGACTCTGAGGAAAGAATGCCTTGAACAAGCCATGCACCTGCCTACCTGCCGGCTGTATCAGTCTGGAAGGTCTAGCCTGTGACCTTCCCTGGTGACTGGTCTGGGGGAAGGCAGAGCACCCGCCCTTTCTGGGAAACCTCTGAATCACTTTTTTCCAGCCCTTCCATTGAGTACATGCCCCGTACTTGTGAGCTGTCCTTGAGGCTGAATATTTATTGATCATTTTCTTTTTGGGATGGCCCAGACCTCTGGAGGTTCTGAGAGCTGTGGCTGTCAGATCACTGGCCCACAGACGATGCTAACTGGCAGTGGGGCTGTCTTCCACTCACATGTGTATCATCAGACCCAGAGCTTGAGAAGTGGATGTTTTGCTACTGGCTGAATCCCCCGGCCACAAACAGAGCTGTGGCAAGTCTCAGTGGACCCAAAATGTTTCTAAAAACTTGACCATCCGCTGGAACTTTCTGCATGTGATTTCTTGGGTATGTCTGCTTTATCTGTAAGCCTAGCGTCCCTCTTGTCTGAGACTAGCTTCAAGCCCTACGTAAATAAATAAATAGATTCGCTCCCCTGCCCTGGAAACCACTTGGGTGCATCTGGGATTCTATTACCATCTCTCCTCTGGGCTTCTGTAGGCTCTGTTTGGTGTTGGCCACACAGCCCTGCCCTGTGGCGGCTCTGTTCTCGCTGGGAGGTTGCGTCTGTTGGAGGCAGACTGCCGGACCACACAAGGACTGTTAATAAACTGTTTACTCCACGCTGGTATTCAGGCCGGGACGTCCAATGTGGTCCAGCTCCACCGTAATGACCGGATCTCTGCAGCTAATACCCTCTAATCAGGTATCTCAAACTGGCTGGAGTTTCTTTCTTTTGTCTGGCAAGTGCCTTCCTTTTCATTCTTGACCCTTACCTCTTACCTGCTCATCCTTCCTGAATTTTCTGTCCAGTCACTCTGAAAAAGCAACAAATTCACATGTTGGACCCACCCAGTAGCTTTAAGTAGTTGCTTTTATTTCTGCCCCAAAGGCATCTGGGAAAACACGACTGTATCCTGAGGGACCCGCTGAGTTTTAGCTGTTGCCCCATCAGCAAGGACCAGCTGTCGTCTTTCAGGTAGGGTGATGCCACGGGGCTAGGTACCAACAGCAAAGGGAAACTGACCATCATTTTCCTCTCTAGAAGGTAATGGGTCCCATTTACGGTGTCACTTGTACACGCTAGGAGACTTCTTCAGAAACAGAGCATGAGGCCAAGCCCCCTGGCCAGTGAGGAAGAGAGAAAGACCTTTGTGGCTTGCCCCCTTGGGAGAAGAAAGCAGACATCTAGAACCATCGGGCCCCCCGCCTCCCGGCCTCCCTTCGTGCCTCCCTCAGCCATTCCAAGGATGCTGACAGCCATAAAAAATCGGGCCTGTTAGCAACAGGAAAGATCACAGGCCTAGGTTCCCGTTGAGCTCCTGCAACAACAGCTGCCATCTGGCTCGCCATCACAGACGAATGCAGGCCCTGATTTATGGGGCGGCTCGGGTCAGGGAGTGGGCCACACGCATTGCCCTTTCCCCCACAAACACCCCAGTGGGCCGGGGCCTGGGAGAGGGCTATTGCAGGTCATCAATAAATCCTGGGGATAAAACAATGCAGAGGTTATTAAAAGCGAGCCGAGAGGGGACCGATGTGAGTTATTCCAATTACAGGCATGGTTATCTTCTTCTGTGCAGTTCAAAGTGTATGCACCCTAATGCATTTCAGCAGCTAATAAAAGTACTGGAGAGGCTTTCTTTCTTTCTGTCTTTCTTTCTTTCTGTCTTTTTTTATTTTTTTTTTGAAACCCATAGTGCTTATAAATTATAGGGTAGAGGGGTGTGAAAGATACATCGTGGCTTTGAAGCAGCGCTGACAGCCTTAAACGAATTGATCATAAAAGGAAATCAAGTGCAATAGATGGTGAACCATTTATCTAACCAGAAAGAGATGCTTCCCCCTTCCCCTGTGGGGTTAGGAAGGAAAAAAAGCCTCAAATCAGGGGTGGGCACCGGGGAATAGATGTAGCATTTTTAGTGCCTCAGTTGCAGGCTCTAAAGCCAGAGGCTGTCAGCTGCGACTGCGGCTTTGCACTGGAAGGCCAGGACGGCCGGGCCATTCCCATAAACACAGAGCAGGTCCGGACCACCACGTCAGCCTGCAGGCCAGCGGATCAAAAGCTTTTATCTCCTCGTCTTTTCCCAGATGAAAATTTCACCAGAACCCTACTTGCTGGCCATTAAGTGCCTTTAGCTTTTATTGTGTTAAAATGGAATTGGCTGGAGCTTATGATTAAATTGCACTGATACGGGCTAATGCGGGCGGGGTGAGGAGAATGCAGACAAAGATTTAGGAAAATGATGGTGTTCTACAAGCTACATTAAAATGTATAGCCATGCGGTCCAGTAGTTTCCAAACTTAGCGGCCCGTATTCACGGTAAAAATGTTGCTGGAGACACTGCAGACCAGCCCCACTTTAATAAATGGGGAAAGCCCTTCTGGACATCACATGTTGCCTTCACCCAAGAAACTGGTAAAGCATTCAAAAATTAGTTTGCTCTTTTAAACAGATGAAACACTTCTCAAGCCGCCTTGTACATTTGCTTAAAGGCAATCACTTTTTTTTTTTTAAGGAAATATAACAAAAAGGAAGCTCTAGTCTGGTGTTTGAAATCTAGTCACTAGTTACATTTTATCAGAACTTTAATAGATGCAGGTTTGGATGAGCACAGGTCGGAAAGAACTCAGAAGGCACCTTGGCTTAGCCACAGTCCCACCTTTCCCTTTCTCCCCACATCCTCCCCATCTCTCCAGACCCTCCGATGTTCACACACAGTGCCACCAGCATTAACCGTACATTTGGTTCCATTGTGTCATGCCTCCACTATGACCCGCCGCCAGGGGGCTCCTCACTGACAGCTGGGTCAAGGCCACAGCCCTGGACACGGCATTCAAGGCTCTTCCTACCACGCCCATGGTCTCACCTCACCGCTGGGAGTGCCCACCTTCTCACTGCCCTGTGGCCACAGTACACCACAGCGGCCGGTCATGCCCTATCACACCTCCCTGCCAACCGGGCCGGGGAGGCTGCCTGCGGGTCCTTTGACTTCCCACCTGGAGATGCAGCCTAGCGGTGGCCAGCTCACCCCTCTGGTCCCCGGCAGACTTTGCTATCCCATGGGATGGAGATCCTTTGCTCACAGCTTCGTGCCCGACCTGAAGTGCATGACCTGGCTACCCTCATCTTTGGTTCCCCAGACCACGGCCCCCGCCAGTGGGCCACCTCGACTAGCACACCGTGAACGGCGTCTTGTCTGCGTAGGAGAAAGAGACTGAATGAATGAATGCAGAGGGACCTGGGCCTCAAGGAAGGGAAGTGACTTGGCCCACATCACTCGGCTAACAAGCAGGGACCTGGGGGCTCAGAGTGGCTTTTCTGACTCCAAGCCCAGCCAGCCTGGCATGGGCTGTCGTTTACCTTCTCCAGCCCGGGGAGACAGCCTGTTCCCGTGAGCTAGAATAGAGAGTCTGAAGCAAGAGCTCCTCTAAGAGACAGGTTTCCTGAGTCTGACTTCAGGCTCTGCCAGTTGTGAACAGGGACCTTGTGGGCTGTCTTACCTCTGGCAGTAATAAGAGTGTCCGTCCCAAGTGGTTGCCGCAAGAATTAAAATGAGATAATACTGGCAAAATTATTAAGATATTACCTGGCACAGGGTAAGAGCTCAGTAAATGTTAGCTAAATAAATGTTACTAGTTATTAATCACATTTACTGATGCTCGTATGCAAAATAAACTGTCTTCCCATTCAGCAATGAATATGCTACATGAATCCTACAAATAAGGACCCTGTCCCCATAATTACAATTCTCTTTCCTTCATATTTCCATGTTTCTAATGCTCATCTCACATGGATTTTACCCCAGATAGTAAGGACTTTGCTACAGGGTCCTAATTTCAAACATCTTGATCGATCATCCTCATAAACCATCAAAATATTGCAGAAGCAGCACACTCTGATCACCCAGACTACATCTCCCAGACTGCCTCTTTCGCCCAGAAGTGGAGCCAAAAAAAAAGTGTTTTTAGTTGAGACTGTTTTTGACACTTGGGAAATAGGACCGCTGTACCCTTGCGACCCTCCAGCTCCCTGAGGTCACGGGGGTGGGGTGGGGTGGCAGCCCTGGGTGACCCCTGGCCTACAGCCCCATCCACCTGGGCTGGGAGGCCAAGTCCTGCAAGCGGGGCCTGTGCACATCTCAGGGCTGTGCGTGTTCCCCGGAGCCGGGAAAAGTGCCCGATCGTTTAGGCACTTGATGAACATTCGTCGAACGAACTGAATGACAGGATGAACAAACCCAGAACTGTCCCTGGCAGGTGGACACATAGATGCTCTGTGGAAGGGAAGGTGGTGGGCGAGGCGAGATCCCTGGCTCCTCCCCCTCCCTGGGGGCCTCTCAGAGAAGCCCTTGGAGAAGTGCGTTGTCCCCTCGGTGGCTCCCCTCCCCCCAGGTTCCCATCAGAAGCTAGCAGGGGTCCCAAGGCTTTAATACTGGGAATTGTTTGGTGTGCTCAGTGCTGCCAGGATTCAGATTGCAAAAAACTCTCGAGGGGAGGGGATAGCCCAGTGGTAGAGTCTGTGCTTAGCATGCACGAGGTCCTGGGTTCAATCCCCAATCCCGCCATTAAAAATAAATAAATAAAAACCTTAGAAAAACTAAAAACCTCTCTCCACCACCCACCACAGTCAAAATCTGTTTGGGAAGCTTTCCCAGGGGGGTCTCATCACTGGGCTGCAGGCAGGATTGTTTTCTGCCCCAGTGGCGGGATCACCTAGGGCCGAGCTGGGGCTGCCCTCACTCGCTCATCCGCCTGTTTCTTCCACCCAGTACCAGACAGCAGTTCATCTCTCCGGGGACTGAGGCTTCTCTCATCCTCCGTTCCACTTGTCGTCCCTTCTCATCCCTTCCTTTAACTTCTTTGGCCTGGAATCTGATAAAGGCCGCTTGAAATCATTGGAAACCAACCCTCCCCAGGTGCTCATTCTGTGAAAACGATCGTACCGTCTGGCGCAACCGTTGCCACTGCCGCTTCTCCTGGCCGCCAGGGGACTTTGATGTATAGTCCTGAGTAAACGCTAGAGCACACATGGCAGAAATGCCTTCCTCCCCTGGCAACTACCCAGGCTCACGGTAATTAACTCGTTCTTCTCTCCTCCCTCTCTTACCAAGCATGTCACCAAGCCATGACATTCTCTGATAAATGAGTGGCCCACGACTGTCTTGCTGACAGGTGTTTCGCATAAAAGACAAGCTGTCCCGTGAAGACGTTAAGGCAGATGTTGAAAACTGGAAGCTCCAGGGTCAACTGGCCCCATGCAATGTGGCTGTAAATGTTGAGCTCAACTGGAAAAGCAGGGACTTCACAAGAAAAGTCATATGCGCCCTTCCCTTGGAAACTGGGAAGGCCTCTGGAGGAGGTGGAGCTGCCTGGTTATGCCTTCTCGCCACTGCCATTGCCTCACACTTCCTTTTTTGTCTCCCAGACCAAGGCTGAACGTCAGATGCCTTTTCTCATTGTGTTTGCTCCATTGTTTTTCCAATAACAGAGACAGATTGAAGATGGCGGCAAGTTCATTATCATTCCTCCCACGGAAGAGTGAAGTCAATTTCCTGTCCTCTTGAATCAGACTGCCCTGTGATTTGCTGTGTCCAACAGAGTGTGGTAGGAGTGATGCTGGTAACTTCTGAAGCTGGACCTCAAGGTCCCACAGCCTCTGCTTTCACATACTGGGGACACTCCCTCTTGGAACTCAGCCATCATGCTGTGAGAAGCCCACACCACTCAGAGAGACCATCTGGAAATGACTGGAACATTCCATTCCACAACCCCAGTTGAGCTCCCAGCCAACAGCCAGCCCAACTGTCAGCCATGTAAGTGAGCAATCTTGGATGATCCCGCCTGCTCAAGCCCCCAGGTGACCACCACCCTGGCGGACCACATGGAGCAAAAGAAGTGCCCAGCAGAGCCCAGTTCATTCACAAAATCGTGGCTGTTGTGGTTGTCTGCCTCTAGGTTTCAGGGTGTTTATTCTGCAGCCATAGTTAACCAGAACACCTTATCATCATCGAAGTTTGGGAAGACAAACTGGTAAGTCAGAAGGCTACATGTTTCAAGAAAAATGGGAAGCAAGTAAATCTTTTTGGAACTGCAGACTCTTCCTTGTGCACAAATAACCCAGCTTGCTTTGCAAATTCACACTGGCCAGTCTCCAAAGCACTTTGGTTGAGAACTTCTGGTTCTAAGGGCAACCAAGTTCATAGATGCAAGAAACTTGGACCTGCAAGCCAGGGCCCAGGTTCTGCCGCTCCCCAGCTTTCTAGTGGTGGGCAGCCATCAACCATCTGACCTTCAATTTTCTCACCTATGAAAACAGAACAACAATATCTGCTCTCTTACCTGTGGGTGTTTTATAAATGTTAAAGGACTATGTAAATACAAACTATTGTTATTTGCATTATATACCCAAGAATGTTTTTTATCTCCAGAATTCTTCAGGACCTCAAAGGTATAATATGTGTTTTTATTTGATATGTTGAGTGTTATTTATACTGGAGTTTTTCTGTCCAACTAACCTTGAAGTCCATGTCTTTGGATCAGGGATGGCAAAGAAGTTTCAGCTCATATGCCAAGTCCAGTTGTGTCCACTCCGTGGAGAACTGTGTTGAGAATGATTCTGAGGACACAACTGGGAAGGGAGAGTTGTATGTGCAAGTCTTGAACTTTTCCCTCCCAGCATTTGACAGTCTTTTTTTTAAAGGGCTTTTGTTTTGTTTTGTTTTGTTTTAAAAGAGCTTTCCAACGAAATAACACAATACGAGTTAGAAGACGCGGATTTGGGCTGTGCGACCATGACTCTGGACCTCACGTAACTTCTCTGATCTCTAGTTATGTCATCTGAATAATGATGATGATGATGATGATGATGGCGGTGATGATGCAGGCGTTGAACACTGGCTCTCTGGTTGATATTTTCATTTCATCTTCACTTCCAACGTCTTGGAAGAAGGGCTGCTTTATCATCACCCTCTTCTTACACATGAAGATGCAGAAGCACACACAGAGAAACTTGCCCAAGTCACACAGCTGGTCAACCAGGAAAACCAGGATTTGAATTTTGGTAGTCTAGACCAAGCCTTGGCCAACTTTTTCAATAAAGGGCCAAATAGTTAATATTTTAGACTTTATGGGCCAAACAGTCCCCTCAGCTCTGCTGTTGTATCCCATGAAGCAGCCAGGGACAACATGTAAACAAATGGCCGTGGCTGTGTTCCAATAAAACTTTATTTACAAAAACAGGTGACGAGCTGGAGTTGACCTGTGAGCTGTAGTTTGCTGTCCTCCGGCTAGACACTGCTTTCCAAAAGAAACAACGCAAGCCATAAAGGTAAGCCACACATGCAAGCCACTTATGTATTTCAAAATTTTCTCGCCACCTTTTAAAAAGTTCAGAAGACAGGTGGAATTAATTTTCATGCTACAAGAACACCTGATTTCATTGCACTTCATGGATATTGCATTTTTTACAAATTGAAATTTCGTGGCAACCCTGCATCGAGCGAGTCTGTTGGTGCCATTTTTCCAGTGGCAATTGCTCACCTTGTGTCTCTGTGTCACATTTTGGTACTGCTCACACTATTTCAAACTTTTCCATTATTATTATATTTGCTTTGGTGATCGGTGATCCATGATCTTTGATGTTACTATTGTAATTCATTGGGCATGTTTTAGCAATACAGTATTTTTTCATTAAGGTATGAACATTTTCTCTTACACGTAATGCCATTGCACACTTAACACAGACTATTAGTAGAGTGTAAACATATGCATTTTTATATGCACTGGGAAATCAAAAAATTCATGCGACTCACTTTATTGCAATATTTGCTTCATTGCAATGGTCTGGAACCAAGCCTGCAATATCTCCAAGGCAGGCCTGTATATTTTAAAACACAATATATCTAAAATATTATGTCAATATGTAATCTAAATTTGTAAAATAATTTATGAAATATTTTGTCTTTTTTTTTTTAACATCTTTGAAATCCACAGTGTATTTTAGACTTTGAGCCCGTCACAACTCAGACCACGTGAGGCTGGTGGCAACAGAGAGGCCCTCTAGCTCTAGAATCCAGAATCTTTCTCTCTGCCTCAAAGGGGCTCATGAGGCCCGTGGGGCTAACACACAAGAACACAAGATAGAAATGCTAATTATTCTTGGGTCTCTTGGATGAGCCCCAGCTCCTACCGTGTATGAACCATTTCAAGAGTTTGATTTTAATTTGTCAGTTTGGAACTCAGAATGCATCTTTCCTCAGAAACAACACTATAATTGGCCATTAGAGCCTTGGGCCCTCTCATAAAGCCCCAGTTAATGAGCAATATACCTGGTGAGTATAATGTAGCTTGAATTCCGCCCAGCGATCATTCAAAATATTTTCTGTTAGCTCTAACTCTGAATGTAGGGAACAGACTCTGGCCCCCCCGCTGAGCTTTCCAGGAGAGGCCACCCTTGGAGATCTAATCCTGGTTGGGCAGTTGCCTGTTGTTGGCAAGAACCCCAATACGCCCATTTGCTTGCCTGAAGTCTGGGAAGGCTATGTCCTAAGTCAGAGGCTGCCCCGCCTGAATTTCTCTCTTTATCAGTGTCACATGATGGGTAATAGAGTATTTAGCAGTGATTCCCAGACTGGAATTTCATGGACCAACAAAATTTCCAAAAAACAAAATAAACAAACAAACAAAAAAACCCCTGCAGGACCTATATCAGGTAGCCAGCTTGTAGACTTCCCAGGCAAACACATTATGAAAAAAAAAAAAAAAACCCTACCATTCTCTGGCACAATCACCTTAATACCAAGTGACATTAAAATGGCATTTTTGCTCCCCAAAGTGGAGGGGCAGTCCCCAGAATTAAGGACAGTTTTTTTCAATAGAATTTCAAAAAATGTAGCTTTGTAGGAAAAGAAAAAACCCACTCTATGGCCTTTATTTTTAACATTTTACCAAGGACCACAAAAACTTTGCCTTCAAGGGCAGGGGCTCTCAGGCTAGTATTTGGGAACCCGGGTGAGTAGAATGATTCATGGCAGTTGCATAAGGTAATGAAAGGTCTGTACAGAAATGAGAGGGAGGGGCTTTGTAGCAGCTGGCATATAACCATTAGGTGACATTCTTATGCCTGGAAGGGTTTTGAGTGCAAGGAACGGCCACAACATAAAATACATCCTTTAATTGGCACTAACACCTCATCCTTGCATCTTGCGATTGAGTTCAGAAGATATTTATACACCCCTTTTTCCTCTTTTGAGCCTCTCAGAAACTTTCCAAGATGAGCAGGAAAGCTACTCTTTGCATCTTACAGACGAAACAGTACCAAGTACAGAATTCGAAAGCGCATCAAAGAAATGATTGATTCTTTCCTTTCTGGAGACTTTTTACTACCCCCGCATTGAACAATGTGTTTGGAGAATTAGGACTAGCTGGGTTATACAGGTGATTCCATCACTCATTTTTGTGAACAGCATAATGTTTTGGTCATACACGTATTCGTTTTCAGATTCTTTTTCACTAAAGATTACTACAAGATATTGAGTATAGCTCTTTGTGCTATACTGAAGAAATATTTTGTCTATTTTTATATGTGGTAGTTAATATTTGCAAATCTCAATCTCTCAATTTATCCCACCCCCTTTTACACTGTCTTGATTTGTTCCCATCCACAGGTTCCAGCTGGTACCCTGCGTGGGAAGAGGCTTGTGTACACCACCCCCCTTTGCCCTCAGCCCTGGTCACGCTGGCATTTCTCAAGTGGGGCCCCCATCGTGGCAACTAAAAGCATCCCCTCAAACACCAATGGGAAGAGGGCAAGGCTGCTCGCTGGTCCTCGTGCCAAGCTGTCCATCCTGACTCCACCGCTGAGTGTTCCCCACGACTCTGGCAGAGCCTGGCTAAGAGAGGAGGAGTCTGGGCAGTAGAGATGGTTTCACTGAGAAGCCTGAAAAGTGTGAGCATTGTAAATCCAGGCAGAGGTTGCATCTCTGGGGATTGGGATACTGAAGCTGCCCAACCTCGTAGCGGTTACATCCAGCTCCTCAAGAGAAGTGTTCATGGCCAAAGCTCCACATGCCAGCCCATCAGCAAGACCCTGACATCGTTCCTCCCAGTGATACATTTAACCCCTCCCCAGAACACCGCTGCCTTCCTGACCCATCCATTGCACAGATGAACTCTCTTTGCACACAAATTGCCTTCAGTTTTCCATCTTCACCCCTTCCCTTCTCCATGGATGAGGGAGGAGTGGAGACACACAGACAGACAGAAGGTCTGCACTGCATCTAGGACAAAGGGATGTCAGAGGCAAGATCAGATGGGGCATGCTCGTGTGTCTGCAGAAGCACACAGACCAGAGCAGACAGGTTGAATTCTATCTCAGTATGGGACCAAGACAGGCCAAGATGGATGTACAGAGACCCCTTCAAACCAATGCTTTCAGTGTATCTGTGAACTCCCAGACCTCAGCATCGCCCCCAGAGAGAAAGCAAGCAACAGTACAATCCTGAATTTGACTAATTTTGCTGGGTACAAAAGGTTGGTTAAATTGTCTACCTGTATTGAAAAATCTCTCACAGACTTGGCTTGGGGATATTCGCGCCTTCCTTCCGCAAGGGGACAGTCAGGTGGTGCTGAAAGAGAGGCCGGCTACTCGTTCCCCTCTGCCCCCAGCCATGGACCAAGGACGCCACCTTCATCACCAAGTTGCTGAGGTCCATGTTAGTGCCTGCCCATCACACTAGCCCTCTATTGGTAAAGACACTGGTTTTCACCCCACCCCAGAGAATTAGACTTGGTGAGAGTGTCAATCAGCTGTGTACCAGCCTCCTCTGGTCAAGGGAAGGGTGCATGACCCAACCTCAGCCAATCAGCCCTCTCCTTGGAGTAGAATGATGAGAGAACAGGGAATCGGGGGAGCGGATCCATCCCAGTCACTATCCCGTGGGTCCTGCCGCTTGAATCCCCCCAAAAGCTGGTTCCCATCCCTTTCTGAGGTCCAGTTCTCCAGCTAATCCTTCCTTATTAAGGATTATTCCCTAGCCTTCTTAGAAATTACTTTTTTTTTTCCTTTTGCTTCATTGGCCAAAAGCAATTTCTATTGCAACAACCAAAATATCCTAACGAACCCAGGAAGACTGAGGAGAGGAAATGGCGTGTAGGAAGCACAATAAGGAGGCAGGAAGGACAGTAGGAATGAGAAAAAAGTGGAAGCGGGTGTCATCTAATCTCCATTAGCCAATCTTTTGTCTCCTAGGCAGGAATGTAATCTCCCTCCATAACCCAACCCTTACTGAATTTCTGCTTTTGAAAGTTTTGCATTAATTTATGTTCCCAACATCGTGTATGAGACTTTCTGTTTTCGTACATTTTCCCTGACCTTTGTTATTGTTCGATTTATCCACTGGTTGGGAAATAGCCTGCCTGACATCTAGATGAGGCCATGTGACCAAAATGATGTGCGCCAGTTCCAGGCCGAGGTGGCTGAGAAGGGGGTATCTTTATATTCCCTCTTTTCTCTTCCAGCGGCTGGATGTGGGCGATCACAGCCCCCTGGGAATTCCTATGGTGGAACCTCAAGAAAGAAGGGGCCTGATCCCCAAAACACACTTGGAGGATGGTAACTTACCAGTCAGGATCATCCGCTTTCATTCATTCTTTTTTTCCCCATTTTTAAAAATTGAAGTATAATCAGTTTACAATGTTGTGTCAATTTCTGGTGTACAGCATGATGTTTCAATCATACATATACATACATATATTCCTTTCCATATTCTTTTTTGTTAGAGGTTACTACACGATATTGAGAATAGTTCCCTGTGCTTTACAGAAGAAATTCGTTTATCTGTTTTATATATAGTAGTTAGTATCTGCAAATCTCAAACTCCCAATTTAGCCCTTCCCACCCCCTTTCCCCCGGTAACCATAAGTTTGTTTTCTATGTCTGTCAGTCTTTTTCTGTTTTGTAAGTAAGTTCATTTGTGTCTTTTTTTTTTTTTTTTTTAGATTCCCCATATAAGTGATATCATGTGGTATTTAATGTTCTCTTTCTTGGCTTACTTCACTTAGAATGACATTCTCCAGGATCATCCATGTTGCTGCAAATGGCATTATTTTATTCTTTTATATGGCTGAGTAGTATTCCATTGTATAAATATATCACAACTCTTTTGTTAGTACTCTGTTAATGGACATTTAGGTTGCTTCCATGTCTTGGCTATTGTAAATAGTGCTGCTGTGAGCATTGGGGTGCAGGTGTCTTTTCAAATTAGAGTTCCCTCTGAATATATGACCAGATGTGGAATTACTGGATCATAGGGTTAAGTCTATTTTTAGTTTTTTGGGGAATCTCCAAACTGTTTTCCACAGTGGCTGCACCAAACTACATTCCCACCAGCAGTGTAGGAGGGTTCCCTTTTCTCCACACCCTCTCCAGCATTTGTCGTTGTGGACTTTTGAATGATGGCCATTCTGACTGGTGTGAGGTGATACCTCATCGTAGTTTTGATTTGCACTTCTCTGATCATTAGCAATACCGAGCATTTTTTCATGTGCTTATTGGCCATTTGTATGTCTAGGATCATCCACATTAGATTTTACACAAAGGAGAAATGAACTAACTTGTCTGAGCCATTGTCCATTTGGGATTGTTATAGCATCTCTTGTTCCCCTGATCCATACTCTGTACCCCAATAATTCCAGTTCTAAGGATACTAGTACAAGTACACTATTTTTAATTGAAAAATAAAGATAGCACCCCAGTTGTCCATTTGCCGAGAAATGGATAAATGAATTTGACATAGTCACGTGAAGGAATACTATACAACACTCAGAAAGACTACCTAGATGTAAGTTTTGATACCTGGGTGGGAAGAATATACCACAGGGATGGCTGATGGAGTGGGAATGGAGGAGAACTAGGAAGAGGAAATTTATTTATCTCAAAATATATATCATAATTTGTTTGGGAAAAAAATAGATTAGATGTAAATGTATCTGACTGCTAACTTTTGTTCATTCAGTACGGCTGATTCTTGGATGCCTGTTTATTATCATCTATACGTTTTCTGCTTTTCTTACTGATTTTTCAACAACAATGAAAGTATCCAAGGAGAGAAAACTGCCGTCTGTTTCTCCAGGACCTGGAAGCAGAGAGCTCTTCAGAGTAAGAACTGCAGTTCCCTGCTGGGTGCTCAGAGGCTGCTTCTTCCATTACATGGGGACATTTTCTGCTGAAGATAAAAAAACAAAAACAAAAACAAAAACAAGTTCATACCTTATTCCCTTCTACCTTTCCCTTTCCATTTCCATTTCGCCTGAAAGCATCATCAACACCAAAGATAAGAACATTCTCCCGCTGCTTGCCTACGGTTGAGATTCCAGCTGAAAACATTCTAAGTTCAAATAGGAAATTAATTCCCATGAGTAATAATCATGGCAACCCTTTCCCGCATAGGAGCAGGGGGCACGTGATACAAACGTGCTCCGCCAAACAGAAGAGAAAGCATAGCTCCAAACATGTAAAGTGTTAATGAAGTTCAACGTGCGTTTCCCCCTTCACATAAAACAAACATTGAGGAGTCCAGGGATGCGGAGTTTCAGACGTGCTGAGGATTTCATCACAGTCTGGTATTAGCAGAAAACCCCGTTACAAACATTCATATCACTTGACTTTGCATTTCTAATTGATGAACGCTTTCATTGCCCTGGTGTCACAAAAAACAAAGACAAAAATCCACGTGAAATCAGGTGCAAACCCGAGCTGCCTTGGTGCAGCCAGAACCTATTTTTCTATTTCTAGAATTCTCAGAGGTAATCTCACAAGGTTTGAGTGCATCAGGTTGGGAAGTTATTGTTTTAGAAGGTGGAAACAGTTTCAAGAACTGGGTTAGACAATTTTCTGGGTCCAGAAAGACATGTACCACTTCCCTAAATTCCATCTTATCTGCCCATTCGTCCTCTCGTTAGAGAAATTATCGCCAAGTATTAGGCAGGCAGAAGTCCCAGAAAGCCAATCCCACAATGCAGATTTCTCAGTCGGGGCTAGTATATGGCTTACTGCTACATCTTATCGCCTAACCTCCCTGTCTCCCCAGAAACAGTGCCGGACTTAGAATCCGCGGCTGGGAGAGGCTTGCCCTGCACATCCTAACTGATAAAGACCCTGCATTTAGAGCATGAAGATGTGCAGAGAAGTACGTGGAGTCTGGTTTGCCAGCTAAGAGCTGTGGACTACATCTGAGTCCTGTGGAAAGAAAGGAAAAGACTCTTTAATGACCACGTTTGAGACAATAATTGGATTGAATCGTTGGGGAGGCTGAACGGAAGTCAGACTGAAATTGTTCTTGCCCGACTGGGCTGAGCTGTATTTCATGTGATAGCACATACAGAAGCAGACTGTGGGGACTGCTCTGTCTGATGGTTATGGAGTTCTTATTGGGACCAGGGGTTGATACCCGGGGTGGCTCTGCAGGGAACAGATGTGGTCATCCCCCTGGGATGTTCTAGTACAAGGAACAGGGGCTTCAGACGTGGACCTTCGAGATGACATTATCTATCTCCTCTTCCGCAGGTTCTTGGGCTCATTTTGCCCAGAGTTTGAAGGATGGAGATGCTCAGAGCACTTTCAATGACAGGAGGAGGAAGTAGCCTTATAAAAAAAATCCTAGAAGGGTCCAGGCCTGTGCATTCATTCCTCCCTGATGTATTTCCATCTCGCTTTTCTCAAACTTCAGTAAATTCTCATTAAAAAGGTACAGTCTGGTCTCTGCTATGCATGGAAAGTTAAGGCGTCAGTGGTACAAAGAACAACTTCCCTCCCTCTTGCCATCACTGGGGACAGCTATGCCCAGCGGTCAGTATTCTGGGGGCCACTGGCAGCAGCAGTGGTGGGACCGCCCAGGCCGCAGCTGCTAATGAACCTGGACTCAGACCTGCATCAGTGAAGCTCTCTAGCCTCCACATGCGTCCGTCCACGTTCCTCCTCCTCTGGAAAGAATGAGGACCCTACACTGAAGCATCTTTCAGGACCTCAGACAAATCAAGGAAGCAGTCCCGGGAGGTTCTGGACGTCTGGTTAATTCCATCAGCTGGGCTTGGAGTTGTTTCATATGAAGTATTGTGGTTCCTAATACCCATTCTCCCCTTCTTTCTTTAGTGAGTGAACCCCTGAAATGTAGCTGGGTGGGAGGCATCAGCTTGAGCCTGAGCATTACTCAGTTAGGAGATACACAGTTAGGAGACAGGATAGACCAAGTAACAAACAGGCCCTCAAAATATGGCAGCTTAGACCAGTTAAAGTTTATATGTCCCTCATGGAGAAAGGAGGAAAATTAGTGATGTGGTCTGGTACGGTGGCTCCATCCATCAAGGTGAAGAACACAGTACATGCGGAAGAGCAGAAGCCGAAGTGAGATCAGTATCAGAGATAAAAAGATGCACAGTGTGTCTGGAGGAGGATGACCCCCTCCAGACTTTGCTCTCCAAGGTTCCCACAGCCCAGGGGCGTGTAAGTGGGGAATCTGGCTTAGCGCCTAGAAAATGCGCCAAGCAGAATCAGCCCACAAATAAATCAGTGGCATCTCCAAACGCAGAATCCAGGTTTTGTCCGCACGACCTCCAGCGGGCATAGCAGCAAGGCAGGCTAATACTCCAATTGCAAACTTATTTCTACTCAAAATAGTGAGATCCAGGCTCATTGTCCACAAAGCAGAGTGATTTGTCCTCCAGCATCTTAAGGAGGTTGGGGGAGGGGACGGGCTGGTGGACTTCAGAAGGGAGGACAAGAAATGCGTCTGAGTCCAAGTGCGCTGAGGTTTGTGAACTACGTACTTCAATAATGGCTGGGGATTTATTTATTACATCCAAGTGGAGTTTTTTTGTGTTTGAATCAAAAGCACACATAAAAGCCTATTGTAGAAAATCAGGCCCTATTATAACATAAATGTGCATTATATAAAGCAAAATAAAAGGGAAAAAAGGGTTTTAAAAGTACAAATAAACTACGGAGCTTATAAATTATGGGAGAGTTGAGGGTGACGGGGAGGCTCTGAGATGGCTCTTCTGTGCTCTGCCTGACCGGAGTCTCCATCACTCCAACCAGCTCTTGCTAAAAACACGCTTCATTCGGACAAATGGGAAATGAAATGGGTCTTCCTTCCCCAGTCCTCAGAACCAGGACTGTTGTAATCCCATTGGATTGCCTGCTTCAGGTTTTATGGAGCTAAGCAGAGGAGGAATAAAAAGACAGGGGGAAAACACAGCGAAGAAGCGAAGTAGAGCTCCCCAAAGTATTTTGCGCATCTCCAGTAACAGGAAGTGGCGTTAAAACAGCCCCCTCTTTGATCTCAAGCAATGCTCCAATTGACAGGGATTCCACCCTGTGTCGGTCTGCCTTTACTGTAGGAGGGCGCACTAAATGGCTGGAGTTCTGATGCTGGGCTAATTTTTCACCCTGGGTAGCTTTTTCTTTTTTTTTTTAACGGATGGTTTTGTAAATGGAATTGTTCTCTTAATTTCATTTTCAGATTGTTCACTGTAAGCGTATAGCAATATAATTCATTGCTGTGTTTTGCTCTTGTATCCTGTAACCCTGCTAAACTTGTTTCTTAGTCCTAACGGGGCTTTTTTAGTGGATTTTTTAGGTTTTTCTATATACAGGGTCATGTTATCTGAAAATAGAGATAGTTTTATTTCTTCCTTTGCAATCCCTACAACTTTTATTACTTTCCCTTGCCTAACTGCCCTGGCTAGAACTTCAAGGATAATGTTGAATAGAAATGACAAGAGCAAAAATCCTTGTCTTGTTCCTGAGGTGAGCTGTGGGTTTTCTGTAGATACCCTTTATCAGATTGAGGAAGTTCCCTGCTATTCCTAGTTCGTTCGGTCTTTTTATCATGAAAAGCGTTGGATTTTGTCAAATGCTTGTTTCTGCTTCTATGAGATAATCATGATGTTTGTGTTTTGTTTTTTTCTATGGATGTGATGTTTTACATTAATTGACCGCTGGATGTGACGCCAACCTTGCATCCCTAAGAGAATCCCACTTGGTAAATGCATATAATTCTTTTAAATATTGCTGAATTCAGTTTGTTAATAATTTGTTGAGGATTTGGGGGTCCACAGTCATAAGAGATATTGGTATGTAATTATATTTTCTGATGATGCCTTTGTCTGGTTTTGGTATCAGGGTAACACTGGCCTCATGAAATGAGTTGAGAACTACTTCCTTCTCTTCTTTTTGGAAGAGTTTGTGAATAATTGGTATTAATTCTTCCTTAAATGTTTGGTAGAATTCACTGATGAAGCCATCTAGGCTTAACGTTTTTCTTTGTTAGTATTTTTTTAAGTTATTAATTCAGTTTTTTCACTTGGCATGGGTATATTCAGACTGTCCACTTGTTTTGAGTCACTTTTATTAGTTTATGTCTTTCTAGGAATTGTCCACTTCATCTACGGTATTTAGTTTGTTGGAGGACAGTCGTTTATACTAACCCATTTATAGTGCTTTTTCTTTCTGTAAGATCAGTAGTAACACCCCCTTTCATTTCTGATTTCGGTAACTTTAATCTTCTCTCTTTCTTCTCCCACTGTTATTGAAATATAATTGACATACAGCACTGTATACATTTAAGATGTACAGCATAATTATTCGACTCACACATGTCTTGAAGTGATTATATCAGTATGTTTAGTGAGCATCCATCATCTCATAAAGACACAAAATTAAAGAAATGGAAAAATATATTTTTCCCTTGTGATGGGAACTCTGAGATGTACTCACATAACGAGTTTCCTTGTAACATACCACAGTGTTAATTATCTGTTAACTCTCATATGTAACGTACAGCAGCATTAACTACATCCTGCTGCGCATAACATCTCTAGTACTTCCTGATCTTTTGTACCTTTTGACTGCCTGCATCCAGTTCCCCCTCCCTCCTCTCCCTGCCTCTGGTAACCACAAATGTGATCTCTTTTTCTATGTGTTTGTTTGTGACGTTTAAATGACATAAAACACTATATTAGTTCCTATTATTAAAACATAGTGATTTGATATTTCTATATATTTCAAAATCATCACCGTAAGTCTAGTTATAATATGTCACAGTATAGATATTGCATAGTCATTTGACTATCTGCCCCAAACTGTATATTTCATACCCGTGACTCATGTATTTTGCAACCGGAAGTTTGTACCTCTAAATCTCCCTTACCTATTTGGTTTCTTGCTTTTCACCCTCACCCAGTCCCCTCCTCTCTGGCAACCACCTATTTGTTCTCTGTGTCTAAAACTCTATTTCTGTTTTGTTATGTTTGTTCGTTGGTTTTGTTTTTTAGATTCCATGTACAAGTGAAATCAGACAGTATTTTTCTTTCTCTGTCTGACTTACTTCACTGAGCATAATACATTCTAGATTCATCCACGTTTTTGCAAATAGCAAGATTTCTCTCTTTTTATTGTGATCAAGCCAGCTAAAGGTTCATCAATTTTGTTGATTTTTGTCAAAGAACCAGCTTTCGGTTTCAAAGATTTTCTCTATGGTATTTCATTCATTTCTATTCTAATCTTTTTTATGTCCTTTCTTCTGTTTGCTTTTAGGTTTAGTTCACTCAGTGTCTTAAGGTGGAAGGTTAGTTATTGATTTGAAGTCTTTCTTCTTCCTTAATACAAGCATTTATGGCTATAAAATTCCCTCTAAGATCTGCTTTACTTACATCTCATAAGTTTTGGTTTATTGTGTCTTCATTTTCATTCATCTCAAGCTATTTTATGATTTCTCTTTATTTCTCCTTTAACCCAATGGTTATTCAGGAGTGTGTGGTTTAATTTCTGCTTATTTATGAGTTTCCCAAGTTCTTTCCTGACTTCTACTTTCATTCCACTGTGATCAAAGAACATACTTTGTATTATTTCTGTCTTTTACATTTATTGAGATGTGTTTTACAGCCTAGCACATGGTCTATCACGGAGAATGCTTCATGAGCCCTTGAGAATGTGTATTCTACTGTTGTTGGATGGAGTGTCCTATAAATGTCTATTAGGTCTACGTAGTTTATAGTGTTGTTGAAGTCTTCTATTTCCTTGTTAATGGTCTGTCTAGTTATTCTACATTATTAATATTAATATATTAGTTATATATTAATATATTATTATACATTATCAAAAGTGAGGTATTGAAGTTTCCAACTATTATTGTTGAACTATTTCTCTCTTTATTTCTTTTTTTTAATTGAAGTGTAGTTGATTTACAGTATTGTGTTAGTTTCAGGTATACAGCAAAGTGATTCAGGTATGTATTTTTTCTGATTATATCCACTATAGGTTATTACAAGATATTAAATATAATTTCCTGTGCTATACAGTAAATCTTTGTTGCATATCCATTTTATGCATAATAGTTTATATCTGTTAATCCCATACTCCTATTTTGTCCCTCTCTCTCTCCCTTGGTAACCATAAGTTTGTTTTCTATGTCTGTAAGTCTGTTTCAGTTTTGTATATAGATTCATTTGTATTTTTTTTTAGATTCCACATATAAGTGATACCATATAATATTTGTCTTTCTCTGTCTGACTTAGTTTTCTAAGTCTACTATTCTCCAGGTCCATCCATGTTGCTACAAATGGCAATATTTCATTCTTTTTATGGCTGAGTAATATTCCATTGTGTGTATGTATATATATATACCATATCTTCTTAAGCCAAGTGTCTGATGGGCTCTTGGGTTGTTTCCACGTCTTGGCTATTGTAAGTTGTGTTGCTATAAATATTCAGGTACTTTTCAGATTAGAGTTTTCATTTTTTCTGGATATATACACCTGGGGATGGGATTGTTGGACCATCTAAATTGTAGCTCTATTTTTAGTTTTTGAAGTTACTTCCATATTGTTTTCCATAGAGGCTTCACTAATTTACATTCCCTCCAACAGTGTAGGAGGGTTCCCTTTTCTCCACATCCTCTCCAGCATTTAATAACTGTAGACTTTTTGATGATAGCCCTCCCTTTATTTCTGTTCAGTTTTGCTTCATATATTTTGGTGGTATGTTATTATTAAGTGAGTGTATGTTTATTATTGTCATATCTTTCTGATGGATTGACCTCTTTATCTCTTATTTAAAGTTTATTTGGTCTGTCACAACTGGAGTGGCTGATAAGTACATATGTCAGTATAGCCACTCCAGTTTTCGTGTGTTTGTTTTTTGCATATCTTTTTTGATCCTTTTACTTTCAATCTGCTTGTATTTTTGAATCTAAAGTGTATCTCTTATAGACAGTATATCATTGGAACACTTTTAAAATCTAGTCTGGTAATCTGTCTTTTGATTGAATTGTTTAATCCAGTCACATACACTGTTATTAGTGATACAATTCAATTTATGTCTGCAGCTTTGCTTTTTGTTTTTTATATGTCTCGTATCTTTTGTTGTTTCTCTATCCCTTCTTTACTGTTATTTTTACATTAAGTGATACTTGACAATGTGGTATTTTAACTTCCTTATTGCTTTTTTCACTCTGTTTTAAAAGTTTTTTTAGTGGTTGCTCTAGGACTTACCACATACACCTAATCATGGGAGAACTGGCTTCTGTTTTATACTAGTTTAATTTCATTGATATATAGAAACATTACTTCTAGATAGTTAGATTCCTCATTCCTTCTTTTTGTCATTTTTTGGGTACATATTAGGCCTATTAATGTTACAAAGAAAACAATATATGACTAAAATTATTACATTACAATCTGTAGTCATTTCTTCAGCCCAATAAAGCTTTCTTCCCACCCACCTCCTTTGTGCTGTTTTTGGCCAACACATTACACATATCCTACATATTTATGTGTCATAGGTCCCCAAATATGTTATGTACACATTGCTTTATGCAATGCATTTTAAAATCAGTTCAAAGAAAAGGAGGAAAATGTGTACCTAAACTATCTTCTAAAATTACATAACTACCTTTACCTTATCTCTTTGTTTTTCGTGTGAATTTAGTTACCATTTGGGGAAATTTGCTTTCAGCCTGAAGAAGTTCCTTTAGTATTTCTTATAAGGCAAATCTGCTAGCAACAAGTTCTCCCAGATTTTGTTTATCTAGGAAAGCTTTTATTTCACCTTCATTTTAAAAAGATAGCTTTGCTGGATATAGAATTCCTAGTTCACAGTTTTTTCACTTAACATTTTGAATTTCTGGTCTCCATTGTTTCTGCTGAAAAGCCAGCTGTTAATTTTATTGGGGTTTCCTTGTAAGTAATAAGTCAAATTTCTCTTGCTGCTTTCAAGATTTTCTCTTTGTCTGCAACTTTCAACGTTTTTATTATAATGTGTCTGTGTTTTCTTTGTATGTATCCTACTTATAGTTTATTGAGCTTCCTGGATGTGTAAGATGTTTTTCAATAAAATTGGGGGTACTATGAACAACTCCATGTCCACAAATTTGATAACCTAGGTGAAATGAACCAAACCCTTGAAAGACACATTCTGCCAAAACTCACACAATCTGAATGGACCTCTATCTGTTAAAGAAATTAAATCAATAATTAATATCCTTCTAAAACAGAAAGCATCAGGCCCAGATGGGTTCACTGGTGAATTCTCCCAAATATTCAAGGAAGAAATTATATCAATTCTTCACAAGCTCCTTCAGAACACAGAAGTAGAGGGAATTCTTCCTAACCCATTTTATGTGGCTAGTATTACCCTAGTACAAAAACTAGACTAAGAAGACTACAAACCAATCTCTCTAAATAAATTTGTGAAGTTTTTGGCAACTATTTCTTCAAATATTTTTTTCTGCTGCTTTCTCTCCTTTTTCTCTGGCACTTCCACGAAATGTTTTCTGGTGCTCTTTTCCCCTCTCTGTTCTTCAGCTGGTGTAGTCTCTATTGATCTATCTTCAAGTTCATTTATTATTTCTTCTGCCAGCTCAAATCTGCTGCTGAGCTTCTCTGGTGAATTTCTTATTTCTGTTCTTGTACTTTTCAATTTCTATTTGATTCCTTTTTTTATAACTTCTATCACTTTATTGACATTCTCTATTTGATGCAACATGGTCATTATATTTTCTTTTACGTCTTTAATCGTTTCCTTTAGTCTTGTGAATGTGTTTACAATGGATCTTTTGAAGTCATTTTCTGATAAGCACAACAGTGTTCATTCTCGCAGGCAATTTCTTTGCCTCCTTTTTTCCAGCTGTGTGGATCATATTTTTGTTTGTTTGCATGTCTTATAATTTTTTGTTGGAAACTGGTTGTTTTAGATTGTATTGTAGCAACTCCGGAAATTAGTCTTCCTCCCATCCTCCAGGGCTTCTTATTGTTTTGTAACTGTTTATTTGTTTAGTGACTAGCTGGTTTATTTTCTTGAAATCTATTTCTTCTCCCAGTGTTAAGCCTCTGATATTTATTTTCAAAGAGAAACAGTTTGGGATATAATCACAGGCAATTTGGATGACAATGATCTTGTTAGGGTTCTCAGCCATTCTTTCTCTGATCACACCAAGCTGGTAAACTCCACGACTTGGCAGCTGATTGCTATATTGTTTTCAACAATGCCCTGAATCATAAATTGCTGTACAATCTAATCCAATAAAATTGTGACTCCTTTGAAGGAATAGTTTCTGAGGTCAGTGTTTGATATTTGTTCTGACCCCAAAAGGATTCCTCTCTAGTGACTTATTCTGAGTTTTCTCCCACACTCTACCAGGCTTACAGTTTAACCTACATTTTGAATCTCTTCCCAGTTGCCTTTTACCATAAACTCCCCAGTTTTTTATAGCATCCTTAGGTTTGACTTCCTCCAAGGACTATTGCAGAAAAATTCAATTCCTTTGTGAAAGTCTTAGGAACTATCCTTTTTATGGCCTCTTTCTTCCTTTCTTTCTGACCCCATCCTCCAGCAAAATATCTGATTCAGGATTCTGGAGCTGGAGATGGGGACAATGGCAATCTCCTCACTGAGTGATACCCCGACTCTAGGAGCTGAGCACTTGGTGAAGAAGTAGGACAGCCAGGGGTCCTCTTAGCTTGCATCTTCTGGCTTGGAAACACCACCTCACAAGCCAAGGCAAGAGTGTCCAGCGCCACAGTCCTCTCAGCATTCTGTTCCCAAGGTAGACCCTCCAGTCCACCAGAAGGGAGCCCACCTCTCAATCACACTCATCTGGAACTTAGTCTCAGCAATGGGGAGCTGTGAACAGGATGAGAAACACTGCCATCCTGCTCCTCTGGGGAAGAAAGGCTTCCATGTGCTGGGAGGTGTAGGGAAGGAAGCCCTGTGTTCTTGGCTACAGAAGTTTGGGATGGAGTCTCCCCCTTACTAAACTGGGAATGGGGAGGAAGAAAGCGACCTTGGTTTGAAACTCTCACCTTTCTTACCAAATTTTCATAAATTTTCTTGAATAGAGGATTGTTCCTTTGCTGTTCCTCCCTCCCCACCTTAGGACCATTTCCAGTAGCTTTCAAAGGTTGGAGTGCCTTTGTTTTTGTTTTTGTTTTTTACAGTTTTCACCAGTTTCACTGAGTAGTGGGTCCATGGAGATCCTTATGGCTGTCATGGCAGAATTTGATCTTACTCTGGGTAGTTTTACTTTGAATATGTAGTAGCTATTATTAGTACCATTTTGTACAAATAGCAAAGAACTTTTTAGCATAACTCTCTTCATGGTGATACCGTGAACTAAGAACGAGGTGTTGAAGTCCTAAGCTCCAATACCTGTGAATGGGACCTCATTTGGAAATACGGTCTTTGCAGATATAACCAAGTTAAGATGAGAGCATACTGGATTGTGGTGGGCCTAATCCAATGACTAATGTCCTTACGAGAGGAAGGTGTGGACACAGACAGATGATGTGGCACAGTAAGGGCGCCATGTGATCACAGAGGCAGAGATTGGAGTGATGGGACTACAAACCAAGGAACACCAAGGAGTGCTGGCAACCAGAAGAAACTGGAAGGGCATGAACAGACCGTCCCTCAGTGCCTTCAGAGGGAACATGACCCTGCTGACTTCTTGATTCCAGACTTCCAACCTCCAGAACTATGAAACAACAGACACCTAGTCCATTTGGTAGCATCGTCCGGTGGTTTAGCTGTCTTGAAAGTCTTTAAAAAAAAACATCTGGAAGGGTCACTTCTATTTTGTTTTCCATTTGACATCACTCTTTTTCCTTTTTCGTTTCATGATCTGGCTCCACGGAGAGACTGCATTTCTGTAAACTACTTTTCAGTTACTTCTTAAACTTGGGAAATTCTTGGTTTCTAGAAACTTGTTTTTAATAGTACATTTTGACTGCCATACCCCCAAAATCTACAATAACCCCATTTCACTGTTTAACAAGGCAATAATTAGTCCTCAAGTTGGCATACACTCCAAGGCCTCTGTTCAGATTTTCTACTCTTTGGTGACTGAGTTATTTGCCTATAAAACCTTACAGCAGTGCTAAGAGCTAAAGGAAGGGGCCATCCAGAAATCTGACTAACCCACCCCCTTCCTCCCCCAGATCTGACATATTTCTATTCTTGGAAGTAGCATGTAAACCACACTGTTTGCAATATTTATATTTTTCTAACACCTAATAATTTATCCTTTTATAGTTAAAATCTGTTTCTACAGACCTTTTAAAAAATTTATTTCTTACCTCTTTGTGTCTTTCTACAATGTGGTTAATCCCAAAACACAGTGAAATTTGAGTGCCTACATCCATGCGCATAATAGTGAAGGAAAGTAAGGGAGTATCTTAAATAACTGATGGTAATTTTTGCATCTCTGGACAGACACACCCCCCCCCCAGGTTATACTTGCAAGTGATCACTATGTGATACTCAAAGGACCCTCCAAGGTTTTGAGAACCTTGGATCATCTCACACTGCTAAGAATGTTGCACTGTTTTTAAAAAAAAAAGTATAAGAAAAAAGGGAGAAGAAAAGAGGGGAGGACGCCCCCAAACAGTGAATATTTAGAGGAATATTAATACTTCTCCCCAAGTCTGTTAATACTTTGTAGGGGCATGGGCCATATCTGAACAAAGAAAACTAAAATCCAAAGAACAAGGTACCCTAACAGTGAGAAGATTGCTCTAGAAGTGCTCTGGAAATTAAGAGCATTGATGGGTTGGCGTATAAAGGGACTGTGTGTGCACACGCGTGCACACACGTGCATGTATATGTGAGTGTGTCTTGTCTGTGTGTTTAATGCTACCTTTTGAGCATGGGCTGAAAGGAAGAGACTCTTCACATCTGGCTTCCTTCTTGATATCCCCACTCTGGCTTTCTCCACCCCTTCCTTTTCTGTCTCCTCAGCTGCAGCTTACCATCTCTTAGTTAGTCCCTCAAATGCCATCCAACCACATAATTGTGATCAGCTTACAAATCTAAGAGGGAAAACATGTTAAAATGTGTCTTCATAGCACTTGTATTTTTTTTACTGTAGAAATTATCATTTGGGTTTCATTGGACATGTGCCTAGAAGCAGGACACCCTGCCAGTGACAACTTTGCAATTTCATTGTTCTTCCAGGCCACCACTCTTTCTCAACATCTGTTAGAATCTTGGAGGCCTAAACACAAAATTGATTAAAATTCTTCCCTCATTCCTGAAACACTAAGAAGGGCCCAGATTGAGTAAGACTTTGACTCTCAAGGTTAATATTTTATATATAATGTGGAAGCTTGGATTTTTTTTTTTTTTAATTCAGCAATAGTGGACAGGATGGGTTGAATTGAAGAGAAGAAACTTCTAGAAGCCTATGGACAGACCCGGAACCAGGAGCAGTAAGGGTACAAACAAAGAAGGGTCAGTGGGAGTGGAGACTGGGGGTAATTCTGCAGAGATGTCCCCTGGGTCTGTCGACTGATGGACTTGGGAGTCACAGAAAGGGAGGATCAAGCAGTGACTTGGAGATGTGATCCGGCTGATAGGACAGTGAGTCTGAAAACATCCCTGGAGGCAGCATGGGTTGACACTGGAAAAGCACCTCGGGAAGGTGCCTGGCCTCAGAAGCCAGAGCTACTTTCTGATACAAGTCAATGTCACAAGAGCTAGAGTCCACTTCAAAGCGCTGGTGAGATTCTCCAAGCACAGCGAGTTGACCTTGAAGTTAGTCCTTCAGGAACGTGGAAAGATGACCGCCTCTCCCTAGACCCTGGCTCATTGCTGTGTTTGGGAGCCTTGTCTCACCTCTCCCCCTCTACATGGGGCTCTTGCCCTTGGAGCAGAAACTCAATGTCCTGACTTTTCAGTACACAGCAAGACATCCATCTCTTCTTCCAGACCATGACCTGGGCAGGCAGGTGGGGCCTCCACATCTCACACCCAGAGCGGGTCATCACAGTATTTCCATAGACAGAGAGCCCAGTGATGAGATTTAAGCCGTTAAGACTGCTGTCCCCTTTGGTTTTTTTGTTTTTTGTTTTGCTTCACAGAATTTGTCCTTCTTGCTAAACAAGCCTAGATCCTACTTAGAAGCTACAAATTAATGGGAAATGCCCCTTTCCTGACCTCTTTCCTGCTCCTGCCCTTCCCGCCGACCCCCACCTCCTGCCCTTGATTCCTTTTCTTTCTCTAGATGTAAAGCCATCAAGGACTGATTAAGGTCCCAGTCGTGGTTTGATGGTGTTTGGGAACCAGGAATCATAGGCTAGCTAAAAGAATTGACCTGGAACTTGCATGTTGACTCAAGCTCTCCTTGGGTTCCCCACCCCGCCCCCACCCAAATCCAACGGACCTGCTCAGAAGTTATTTTCTCGGTCATGCCATGTGTCATCAATATTGAACAATGGGTTAAGACATTTGGACACATACTCCTTTGTCCTCTCTCCCCTGTCCCCTTCTCATTTGGCCAAAATGTCACCTTCAGAGTCCAATGTTGATCAGTTAAGCATTGGAGTGAACTTTCAAGTAAGGAATTCAGGATTTTCTGGTTTAACCAGGTAAATCTAAACAAATCACAAACCCAAAAAACAGTCATAACTGTGCCAGCAGAAGGGCCAACATGGGAGGTACCCACTCGGATGAACGAGGCTCAGTGGATGAGACAATGCCTTGAACAATAGGATTCCAGAGGCATGACAGGCCTGCTATACACATAGATTTAGCCTTAAAGATCAACTATTCCACTGACAGCAAAATAAAATTCCAATTTCTTAGCATCACCTATTTCCTCGCCCTTTTCAAAACGCAAATGCCTTTGGGGAAATTACTACTTTATGGAAATCCTTCTCACCTTAGTGGGAAATAATTTGTTAGATAACTTTCCAATCTGGATCCCAGCTGAGACAGACCCCAAGGGAACAGAGAACAAAGAAATTCACCACAAGCAGGGACACAAACAGTGATGTCCTAGTGAGAGCACTTGGCTGCAAAAATCAGAAACCAAGTCTAACTTGCAGAAAATGAATTATGAATTGGAAGGATTTAAAGATAAAAATGGTGATAGGGCAGTATATGAAATGAATAAGAAGCTTGAAGGATAGGGTTGTGGGAAGGAGCAAAAACAAAGAGGGGATACCAGCCAAGAGCTCAGGAAAGTCATCCCACAGGACCTGCTGCTTGGGGTGCCACCAATGGCGTGGTCCCGTGGGCATCGCCACCAGGTCACTGGGCTGTCGTCTCTTATGTCTGCTGTCACCTCCATGACTTCTCCATGTCACTCCTTTAAGAGCTCAAGGCCTGAATGGGAGCGTCTGGCTGAACCAGTTACACCGCCTGCCCCACTTCCAGAAGATAAGCGGCTAGAAAAGGCTAGAAGATTCATCTCCACATAGTGGAGACAGGGCCTTACCGCTCATAGATCACAGCATTTCCTCCAAAAAGGCAGACCACCCAGGGCTGGGCCGCCAAACATGGCGAATGTCCTCTACAGTAGATAAAAATTCGAGAAGGTGCTAGGGTGGTTGGGCCTCAGCTGAATTAAGTCCTTTTCCTTGAGTTAGTTCATTTAATTTATATGCCCTAGGAGACATCTTTATCTTCAGCTTTATGGATGAGGAAACCAAGATTCCAAGAGATTGAGTAACTTGCCAAAGTTCCCACCATTAGGAGAGGATGAACAGGGATTCTGACGTGTCCCTGGTGGCTTTAACAGGCCAAGGGGGCGAGGAGCGGTGAAGTGGGAGTGGTCTGGGATCAGGAGCCTGTTTACAGGGCTAGGCATGTTGTCCCTGAAGCACTGGGCTTGGAGAAGGTGTATGCGTTGGCTCAGGCTGCCATAACAAAGCACCAGAGTCTGGGTGTCTTCAACAACAGATAGTTATTTTCTCATAGTTCTGGGAGCTGGAAGTTCAAGATCAAGGTGTCAACAGGGTTGGTTTCTTCTGGGGTCTCTCTCTTTGGCTAGTAGATGGTCATCTTCTCCCTGTGTCTTCCCGGAGTCTTTTCTGTGTCCATGGCTGTGTCCTAACCTCCTCTTATTATCAGGACAGCAGTCAGCTTGGATGAGGGTCCACTTTTATGACCTCATTCTAACTTAATCACCCCTTTAAAGATGGCTCCAAATACAGCCGCATTCTGAGGTCTTAGGACTTCAACATATGAGTTCTGGGGAGGACACAATTCAGCACATAACAGAAGAGTGACAGTCAGGGAGTCCCTCCTGGCAGGGAAATGCCACGAGGAAGGTAACGTGGCCACCAGAGCAAACTAAGGCAGGGAAAGAAAGTTGTTACACCGGCCTCCTGCCTCCCCCTGCCCCAGCCTCCACGCTGTCCTTGCCCCGATCTCCACCCCTTCCTACCTTCCTGCCTCTTTCTTTCCAGATCTCCTCTGCTGGATTTGTTTTCTGGGGCAAGGGGTGCTGGAACAAATGACCGTAAACCTGGTGATATAAAACAACAGAAATATATTCTCTCACAGTTCCAGGGGCCAGAAGTCTGAAATCAAGGTATTGGCAGGACTGCACTCTTCTCTGAAATTTCTACAAGAGAATCCTTCCTGCCTCTTCCAGCTTCTGGTAGCTCCAGGTTGTGGCTGCATCACTCCAATCTCTGCCTCAGTCTTCACATGACTTTATTCCCTACGTATGTCTCTGGGTCTCAAGTCTCCCTCTCCTTTCTCTTACTCTGGTACCTATCAGTCTTTGTAAGACTTAGGCCCCCGTATATCCAGGGCGATCTCATCTTGAGATCTTTAACATAATTACACCTGCAAAGCCTCTATTTTACAAATAAGGTCATATCCACCGGTTCTGTAGGTTAGAACTTGGACATACCTTTTGGGGCCCACTTTTCTGTTCAGTGTACCCACATGCCTCCTCCCAGACTTAGCTCATCTTCCCACCTTCACATCCCCACTGTCCTCTTTCCCTTCCTAACCCTTGACCACAGAATGCTGGGCTGGTTTGAAGGTGAATGTTACTAGATCAGACACTGCATCTTGTCCCCACATCAGGACCCTCAGTACCTAGGGAGGATAACTTTTTCAGTCTCCAAGTAGGAACATGAGAGCAGTCTTATAAACAGCCTCCTCACTGGGGAGGAAATAATTTCCCTATTAATATGAGCATGTTTATACAAAGAATATTTCCCCAACTGGCAAAGTCACAATTCTTCAGCAAGTCTCAACAGCCAGTTGTAACTTGTTAGGGATTCATTGATTTTGGGTGGCCCAGATTTCATTGTCACCTATGGTATGACCAAGGTGGGCCAAGTTCCAAATGCCTTTGGCTGTGTTTAGAGAGTAAGGAGGAGGGAGAGAGTTAAATAGCCCCCCACACAGAATCTGAAGGCTTTATTCACATGACCCAGCACTCCTTTTCCCCACTGAATAAAAAGCATTCTGTACCCAAGAGCAAGCTCAGTCTCCAGCTGGTACCTTTCCCAACATCCCCACAGGCCTCCTGGCAGCCTCTAGGCACAGAATCCTCAGGGTCCGCAAGGATCCAACTCCAGGATTCTAACTCTGCCCCATCACGAGGGAGCTGGCTGTTCTTGTACTCCGTTGTTAGTGAGTCCTCCATCGCCAGTGGAATCCCAGCAGATGGCCTGTGAACGACGGTCTTCTCAGCCTCGGGAAGACACAGGCGCAGCTCATCCAAATTGTCCAGCTGAGAACTCGGCTCAGAATAGAATGGCTGCTCTTGGCCCAGGCACCACCATTTCAGGCAGTTCTTGCCTTTTATATAAACACCCAAGGGTGGGACTTTCAAGGGCCTCCATGCCCCCAATCCTACTTTTCCTCCATTATAGCCAGAAACCCTTTTTTTTTTTCTTTTTTCTTTTTTTCTTTTCTTTTCTTTTATTTTTTTTGAGGCAAAGAACTAAAAAGAGCACTGGTTGTTCTCTCAGACGGGCATCAGAATGTTTAGTTGTGGGACTTTTTCCTCACGCAGCATCATTTTAAATTTGGCAGCTTCAACAAAGGTTTCAGTTACTGTTTTACTCCGTGATAGAAGTTTGGCGTATTCAGAGTTACTCAGATCTGAGAGCGGTGTCTAATACACTGGAAATGAGCAGGGGCTGCTTCATTCCTCACTCCAGTTCTAAGATTCCGTGTTGCCAGTGAGCCTCCCATCCCCTCCCCAGCCCCCCTCACCTCCCAGTGAGAGGGGGAGGCCATTTCATTAGAAATGTGGTGGGCAGCTGGGAGACAAAGGAGTTGTCCCAAATGTGGATGACAGCCACACAGGTGAGTTGATGAATGACCTCAGGTGTTACAGCTTTATGGAAATTTATGTAAACATGATGAATTGCACACACACACACACACACACACACATTTCCTTCCACTCCCTCCCAATACCCATTTAAAGTGACGGAGAAGAGATGAAAAGACGTCAACCCAAAAAGGCAAAGGCAATATGAAAGGGGTCAGAGCAGAAGAGTCAGCTGAACCCCTGAAAGCTGTGATCAGATCCAGTGGTGATCAGCTGAGCAGACCAGACGAGGCAGAGAACCAGGGCTGCAGAGGCCCGGCCAGAACCCAGGAAGTCTAAGGAAATAGAAACATCAGGTGTTTCTCATGGGGAAGGTCCCGGTGAGCTGAGAATGAAAATCGATCAAAGAATCACAAGTCCCCTTGCCTACGCCCCCCTGCAGCATGGGACCACCCCTCCCTTTTATCCATAAGCAAAGTCACTCTTTAGAGACAACAAAGCAGGAAGAGTCCAGGCCCAGGTGTAAACAGATGGTGAGGTCAAAGTCAAGCCCTTTCCCTCACTCGTCTCCCATCTCTGAAAGTCGAGCTTAGACCCTCCCCTCCACCACATCCTACAGTAGGAAATCAGAAAAGTCCTCTCTGAAGGAACTGGTCCCAAGTCTTGACTGCAGATAATGACATTCGAAGGTTTCTTTTTTATAAATATTTTTTATTATTTAAAAAAAATTTTAAGGAGGGAGGCAATTAGATTTAATTTTAGATTTATTCATTTTTTTAATGGAGGCACTGGGTATTGAGCCCGGGACCTCATGTACACAAAGCAGGCGCTCTACCACTGAGCTGTACCTCCCCCTCGAGGATTTCTCAGCAAGATAGCCAGTTTCACTCTGGGAAACCCCACCAAAAGAAAAACTCCTGCATGCACATCTTCCTTTGCCATCGTAATAGTTGCTCATTCTTAAATATGTAAGATCTCAAGGACTAGCAGATGCTGGAGGAATGTCTTTGTGAAGAAAAACAGAAAACAACAGCAACAGAAGAGAGGAGACAGGGATAATGTAGAAATCAAGATTTTTTTTTTTTTGGAAGTCTGTAATTCATATTTTAAGTGAGAAAAAAAGGAGATACTGCAGCCATAAAACAAGATCAAGGTGCCATGTAAAGAAGAACATATGAAAACGATAACAGGAAATTTTGAAACTATTATAAAAATTGGAAGCTACAGCTCAAGAAACATATTTTTAGTAGAGGACATATAAACAAGGGATTGAAAAATAAGAGGGAAAATAAAAGAAATTGAGAAGATTAGTCCCCCACGTTTGAGAGCTAGACTTTCTTCGCTATGAACAAAGAAAATTTTCTGAGAAATAAAATAAGAGAATTTTCCAGAACTGAAGGACCTACGTCTCCTGACTGAAAAGTCCCACCAACCACGTGGCACAATAAATGGAACCAACAGCAAGCAAAACGCAACAAAGGAGACCACCTTAAAATTTCAGGATATGGGGAAGAGTGAAAAGACTCTAGTATGTTCTAGAGAAGAAAACAGGGCGCTCAGAATGCACCAGGAATCAGAACGGCACTGGACTTTTGAGGAGCAAGACGGGGAGTCAGAAGTGTACTGCCTTCAAAATGATCTCCAACCTAGAATCTGTAGCCCCCACCTCCAAAACACATCAATCAAAATGTGAAAGTAAAATAAATACTTTTTTATTTTCAGACAAGCCAGTCTCAAAAAAAAAAAAAAAGAAAAGAAAAATTCAGGACACTACCAGAGGGTGTGATTCACCAAAGCAGAGAAATACACCAAGAATAAGGAAGATCTGCTATCTGGAAAACAAGACATCCAACACAGATGAGAGCTCCTAGGGAGATGGGTGGGACCCCTAGGCTGATGACGGTGGTTCCACCGCCAACCTAAGAAAGCACCGGTCCAGTACTGGAAGAGGAAAGAGAACAACTCTGGAAAAGAAATGTATGGGAAAAGAAGGACTGAGCAAATACTTTATCAACTGGATCAGAAATCTCCAGAAGAATAATCATCAAGAAAAATATGAATCGCATAGATTACTTGACGTGTTAGCATGTTTTAGGAGATTTACACTCTAGCAAAGAATTTGAGGATGAGTAAAGGATAGGTGCATTACAAAATTAGGACATGAAAAAAGTGAGGCAATTATTAACTCCCGGGGAAACCAAACGGTGGCAATAAAAGAAAATAATTACAGTACACTACACAACTCAGTTGTAACCATGATATTGCAAAAACAGAATTTTGGTTTAACCAAAAATTAACCTACAGGGATAACTATGTTGGGAGAATGTGAGGACAAGTATATGAAAGGAGCCAACTTTTATATTTCGTAGTTAGAAGATAATAGAAGGGGGAGGGTATAGCTCAAGTGGTGAAGTGAATGCTTAGCATTCATGAGGTGCTGGGTTCAACCCCCAGCACCTCCTCTAAAAATCAATAAATAAACAAACCTAATTACATCCCTTCCCCCTCAAACAAAAAGAAGAAAAAAGAAGAAAAGAAAAAGAAAACCACTCTGAAAATGGTATAGTTCTTTAAAAAAAGAGAAGATTATGTCTGTTACGAACTGAATGTTTGTTTCCCTCCAAAATTCACATGTTGAGACCCTACCTCACACTGTGATGTGATTAGGAAGTGGGGTCATTGGGGAGTAATTAGATGACGTCACGAGGGTGAAGCCCTTGTAAATGGGATTAGTACCCTCAGAAGAGTCAAGGGAGAGCTTGTTTCCTCTCTCTGCTCCGAACGATGTGAGGCCACAATGGGAAGTCGGCAGTCTGCAGCCCAGCAAGGGGTCCTCACCAGAACCCAACCACGCTGGCACCCTGACCTCAGACTTCCAGCCTCCAAAATTGTGAGACATAAATGTTTGTTGTTTATAAGCTACCCAATCTATGATACTTTGTGATAGCACCCTACATGAGCTAAGACAATATCTAAAATTGTAAAATGAAAAACTAGCAATATTTTGAGAATTGCTAATATTAACTACTATGTATAGAATAGATTTTAAAAGAACAAATTTCTTCTGGATAGCATTGAGAACCATATTCAATATCTTGTAGTAACCTATAATGAAAAAGAATATGAAAACATATGTATATGTATGACTGAAACATCATGCTGTACACCAGAAATTGACACATTGTCATAGACACATTGTAACTGACTATACTCCAATAAATTTTTTAAAAAGAGATTAAGAAAGCAAATTAATTAAATTTTTTTTTTTAATTTTTAAAAATGGCAATGTAAGGTTTGCCACAGGGGTGGGAATGGGAGGTGGGGTGAGGAAAGACTACTTTGATTGTTGTTGTAAAACTGTTTCACTTTCTAAACTATGGACGTGTACTGACAAAAATGAAAATGAAATGTAAGATGTTTGTTGGAGGTCCGTGGCTTTTACATTTAGAAACAAAAATTCTATTAGCATAAAAAAGTACTTAAGCACTTGCTCATCCACAGCAAGTTCTAGGCGTCAGAAAAATGATTTATACCGCACTGTTCCTTAGAAAATACATTTTCAGTTGCACTCAGAACACCATAAGGGAGCATCTACTGTGCTTGGTCACTGCGGTGGAGGCTGGGGGTACAAAGGTGACAAAGCCCTGTCTTCATACCTGGAGGAAGAGCCCACAGTCTGGCGAGGGTGGTCCCGCCCCGCGGCAGGCACTTTGACTTCTGCCTCCATGTGTTTCCGAGGCCAGTGCACATTACTAACGTCAGTCTAATGAGCCAGATTTTGCCGTCTGCTTTAGTTTGATTTGCACACATATTTTCACGTATAATGCTTATATGATCAAAGAAGCACAAGGAAGTTTTTTTTTTTTAAGGAATGGCTTTTTAAATTTTATTTTATTTTTATCTTATTTGTTTTTTCTTTTATTCTTATTATTTTTATTTTTACTGGAGGTACTGGCAAGAGAGGTTTTTTTAAGTTTCTTAAAGCTGAGTTAACCTCAGCATGTGTCATTTGTCCCTTCAAATTTTCATTATAAAGAGTTCAGTCGTATAAATACTAGCAAATACTGAGAGACTTGTTCGACGTGAGATTGCAATCTGGAGCTCAGAATTAAGGAGTATGTTGTGACCCAAAGATTTCTTACAACCACAGCTACAAACACAGCCTAATGCACTCAGCATACTCAGTTTAAATCCCAGCCCTCCTGGAGTCAAGGCGAGCACAGTGGTGGTGGGTCTTCACAAGCACTGTCTGCTCGGCACACCCCCCATTCTTCCTCTGGCCACGGCTCCTCCTGATTTCCATCAGGAAACTGCTCCTTCCTCTCAAAACCTGGGAGGTCTGGGGGAGACACCAGACGCTGCCCCTGTTACGCAGTTAAGTTGGGTGGACTCCCGACTTGGCCCTCGCCCAGCCCAGGCCCCCCTGCCTCAGCAGGGTAGGTTCTTTTTCTGTGCAGTTTTCTGTGGTCAGAAATGAAGCCAAAGCTGCGACTGAAGCAGCATGAGCTTTAGTCGATGGGCAGAGAATGGAGAAGCAGGAACTTAGTTCTCACCCAGGGATTGATTAAGGCAAGATTTAAAATCTTAAATCTCAAAATCTTTCAAAGCTTAAATCTTGCCTTCAAGGGCAAGGTTACTGAGAGGGAGGCACATGCACTGGTTTTTCTGGGACTAGGCGGGGTGCGTCCTGGAACTGGGGTGCCACTTCTCTTCTGCGCTTGCATGGTCCTTTGGCATCTGGGTTGGAGTCGGGTCGAACCATCATGGTGCCGACAGGTGGAGATCTTACTGTTACAATGAGATGGTAATGAGCTCCAGGGCGACCTTTGTCCCACATCGAAGCTGAACCAGTTTGCACCAGTTTTCTTGTGGTTAGACTCTTGTTGCTGTGCTGTGAACACAGCTAGAGGACACGGTGAGCTGTGATTTTTCTGCAAGTTTCCCTGGAGCCAGGGGCAGCAGCCTCGGTGACACAGCCTGCCACTGGGCATTGGCTCCTGGTCCAACCTGGGCTAGGAGGGGACCACAGCAAGTCACAGTGTCCTCCCTGGAAGCAGAGGCGGTGGGATCACCCTGTCTTCCTTTGGAGCATGAGCTGTAAAGATGTCACGTCAGAGCTATCTCATACACATCCCCTCCTAAGTGGAAGGAGGAAGACCTTAGAGAATAACATAATAACTGTGGCCTATTGAGCTCTTACAATAGGCCAGATCCTGCTCTAAGGGCATCCCATGTTCTAACTTATTTAATCCTTAGAGCAACCCTCTGAGGCAGGTTCCACTATGATCCCCATTTTACAGATACAGAAACTGAGGCTCAAAGACATTATGTAAAATTAATTTTGTTTACTTAAACATTAAGTACGAATTACATTAAATTACATTACTTAAATTATATTAAGTAATTTTTGCAACCAGATTCCCAAATCCAAGCTCTCCAGCAACACACAGAACAGCAGCCCAAAGTAGGGAGATGGGACTTGGGTCACTTCAATGGAGATAATTCTCTCTTGTTCACAAGCCCTGCCCAATACGTGCACATCATCATGTCTACAACATAAGCTGGGAACCACTCTCAACCTACAGGACAAATGTAACTTTACAGGAAAAATTGGAGCACCTAAGGTGTAGACCATTTAAAATCCAGTGAGCACCAGTGAGGCCCTCTCACTGCCCCCTTGCTCTAGGTGTGGCCCCGTCTGCAAGGGATGCAGCCAACTTGGGGCAATGAGGATGAGGATCAAGGCTGATCTGTGAAGGATGGCAAACAACAAGAAAGATCCTGGGTTCCTGCTGGTGTCATTTGAGCTAGGAAATTAACCAGCCCTAGGGCCATCTGACCTCCGGACTTACAGTTATGATCGATAATAAATTTCCTCATGAGGTCATTCTGAGTTGGAGTTTTCTGCTAGTTGTAGCCAAAAGTGTCCTATGTGATACTCCTGGCATCTCGCCTCTGCCAATTATTAGCCATTTGGTAAACATAATTTGTATCTGTGGCTTCTCTCCAACTCCTGGAGGGTTAGTTTTCTCCTCTGAAAAATGGGCTAAAAACTTTTAACAATTATTACTTTCTAAGAGGAAGGGTGTGTGTAGCACCTGAAACAGGGCAGACAGTCAGTACACAGCAGCTCCTGTATTAAAACCCATCCTTCCAGATTAGCATAGGACCATTTAAATTTAGTGGATTTTGTTGTGGTGGTGGTTGTTTTTAAGTTGTATGAGCTGTTTATGTATTGTGGAAATTAAACCTTTGTCAGTAGCATTATTTGCCAATATTTTCTCCGTTCCATAGGTTGTCGTTTTGTTTTGCTTATGGTTTCCTTTGCTGTGCAAAGGCTTATGAGTTTAATTAGGCCCCATTTGTTTATTTTTGCTCTTATTTCCATTGCCTGAGAACATTGCTAAGATTTATGTCAGAGAGTGTTTAGCCTATGTTTTCTTCTAGAAGGTTTATTGTGTCTTGTCTTGTATTTAAGTCTTTAATCCATTTTGATTTTATTTTTGGATGTGGTGTTAGAGAATATTCTAATTTCACTCTTTTACATGTAACCGTCCAGTTTTCCCAACACCACTTATTGAAGAGACTGTCTTTTCTCCATTGTATATTCTTGCCTCCTTTGTTGAAGATTAATTAACCATAGGTCTATGGAGTTATTTCTGAGATCTCTATTCTGTTACATTGATCCGTATGTCTGTTTTTAGGCCAACACCATGCTGTTTTGATTACTGTAGCTTTGTAATGTTGTCTGAAGTCTGGGAGGGTTATTCGTCCAGCTTCGTTCTTTTTCTTCAATATTGCTTTGGCAATTCTGGGTCTTTTGTGATTCTATATAAATCTTAGGATCATTTGTCCAGTTCTGTAAAAAATGTCCTGGGTAATTTGATAGGGATCCAATAAAATATGTCAATTGCCTTGGGCAGTATGGCCATTTTAATGATATTGATTCTTCCCATCCAAGAGCATGGGATATATTTCCATTTCTTTAAGTCATCTTTAATTTCCTTGATCAATGTTTTGTAGTTCTCCATGTATAAGTCTTTCACATCCTTGGTCAGATTTATTCCTAAATATTTTATTGTTTTGGATGCAATTTTAAAAGAGATTGTTTCTTTCCTTTCCTTTCCTGTTGATTCATTATTAGTGTAAAGAAATGCAACTGATTTTTTGTACGTTAATCTTGTATCCTGCTACCTTGACAAATTCTTTTATCAGCTCTAGTAGTATTTTGTGGAGCTTTTAGGGTTTTCTATATATAGTATCACATCATCGGCTTATAGTGACAATTTTACCTCTTCTTTGCCAGTTTGGATCCCTTTTATTTCTTTTTCTTGCCTGATTGCTGTGGCTAGGACTTCCAAGACTATGTTGCATAGAAGTAGTGAGAGTGGGCGACTTTGTCTTGTCCCAGATTTTAGTGGGAATGTTTTCAGGTTTTCACCATTGAGTACTATGCTGGACAAACTACCCAATCCAAAAATGGGCAGAAGACCTAGACAAGTAATTCTCTAATGAAGATATGAAAATGGCCAATAGGCACATGAAAAAAAATGCTCAATATCACTAATTATCAGAGAAATGCAAATCAAAGCTACAGTGAGGTATCACCTCACACCAGTCAGAATGGTCATCATTCAAAAGTCCACAAACAATAAATGCTGGAGAGGCTGTGGAGAAAAGGGAACCCTCCTACACTGCTGGTGGGAATGCAGTTTGGTGTAGCCATTATGGAAAACAGTATGGAGATTCCTCAAAAAGCTAAAAATAGACTTACCATATAATCCAGCAATCCCACTGCTGAGCATATATCCAGAGGGAACTCTAATTCAAAAAAGATACCTGCACCCCAATGTTCACAGCAGCATTATTTACAATAGCCAAGACATGGAAGCAACCCAAATGTCCATCTACAGATGACTGGATAAAGAAGCTGTGGTATATATATACAGTGGAATACTACTCTGCCATAAAAAGAATAAAATAATGCCATTTGCAGCAACATGGTTAGACCTAGAGATTGTCATTCTAAGTGAAGTAAGCCAGAAAGAGAAAGAAAATTACCATATGATATCACTCATATGTGGAATCTAAATTTAAAAAGAAAAGGACACTATGAACTTATCTACAAAACAGAAACAGACTCGCAGGCTTAGTAAACAATTGTATTGTAATCAGGGTAAGGGATGCGAAGGGATAAATTTGGGAGATTGAGATTTACAAGTGTTAGCTACAATATATGAAAATATATTTTTTAAAGTTTTTTTTGTATAGCACTGGGAACTGTGTTCAGTATCTTGTAATAACCTTTAATGGAAGAAATTATGAAAATGGATATATGTATGTATTTGTATGACTGGGACATTGTGCTGTACACCAGAGACTGACACATTGTAATTGACTGTACTTCAATTAAAATAAGAAATAAATAAATTTCCACCAAAATTCACCAAAGACACACAGTGCATTGAGCCTCAGGAAAAATGGTACTAGTATAATCTTAGGCTTTGTGACAAGGAGACAGAACAGGAGGATTAAGGGCAGAGGGACCCCTGCTGGCGATCAGCTCATTTTATCACGCAGGAGAGCACTTTCTCGGGAAATGATGGATCCTATCAAGGAATATTCAGATCCACGGCTGCAGAATTATTCAGTTACGAATTTGAAGTCCCCCAGTGTGTGTGTACACACACCGTGTTTTATTCTAGATGGCCTCTGCAGTTAGAACCCAAGTTAGAAAGGTCCTAGAAGTTCCTAATCATAGTCCATACCCTGCCCCAGGTGGGAATGCCTTGCAGGCAAAGTCTCCAGTATAATCAGCAAATGTTGCAAAGGAACCACATCTGGTTCCTTTGTATTTATCTCATCAGACAGGCCAAAATTTGAATAAGAAATAGAAACCAAGTTTCCGACTCAACCTCAGAGGGTCCCCTCATTTCTGACCAGAGCACATCATTAGAGGCTGAAGAAATGTCACTACTGCTTACATCAGCCTACTCTTAGCCTGGTATGCATCACTCGGCTTGGAGGCTATTGCAGAAAGTAACCAACTTTAATTTTTGAATGGAATATGTTTTTTCTTTTACAGTTTATTCTATGGGATGACAGACTCACACAGGCAGCTCTACAGAAGATTTAAAGTTTATTCAATCACTTCTCCTTTGGGGGCTCCAGGCACACACAGGGTGGTCTCGGTGGGGCTGTCCATCGTGATTCCTCCTCCGCCAGGCAGTGGACCAGGTCCCAGACGGCCGGAGCATCCCAGGCACTGGCCGGGCCGAAGTAGCTGCTTCAAGAGTGAGTGAGCGAGCAGGTCCACCCATGTTGCTGCAAATGGCATTATTTACACAGCAGAAACAGACTCACAGACGTAGAAAACAAAACTTATGGTTAGCGGCAGAGGGGAAGGAATAAATTGGGAATTCGAGACTTGTAGATACTAATTACTATATTTAAGACAGATGAACAAGAAGTTCATGCTGTACAGCACAGGGAACTATATTCAATATCTCATAGTAACCTATAGTGAAAAAGAATATGAAAACGAATATATGTATGTTCATGTATGACTGAAGCATTGTGCTGTGCACCAGAAATTGACACAACATTGTAAACTGACTATACTTCAATTAAAATATATATATATATACACCAAAAAAAAAAAAAAATGAGCGAGCAGCTGAGGCTGGTTCTCCAGGCCTCTTCTTGAGAGCAGAGATTAAACACTGGTGACTCTAAGATATATTTTGTTTGGCCTACATAGCATTTTCAAAAGCAGAACATTTTACACGATAAATCCAAACTTCAGGCTCTTCTTGAAAGTTGGAGGATCTGGGGACCCTGGGCTATGTCCCTGAAGTGGCTGTGACCGGTTGTGGAGTCTCTGTTTGTCCCAGTGCCCGACACATGGCCATTGTCACGTGGTCATCTGCCCTGCCTGGCCCGCTCCTGCTCTGTAGTGCTGCTGGGAGAGACGGCCTGGCCTGGAGGCCCTGGGCAAGGATGCTGTCCAGGGAGGGCTTCTCAACGCAGGCAGGAAGCCTGTGCCCATTAGGGGAGAATGGGAGGAATTCAGAGGGGCAGATCCAAGAAATGGAGGGACACTGGAGGCAAGACTGAGGAGAGCTTAGGGATGCAGCCGCTTTCCAGTTGTGGTCCTTACTCCTCAGCCCATCCCTCTGCAAAATGGGATGAGGCGAGAACCTGGGTCATTGCAGGGACTGAGGGTCAGACGCGTGGGCTTGTGCATTCTGTGTTCTGGGCTCAATATCCGTCCACTTCCCCTGCTCTCACTAGAGTGCCTGAGCCCATCAGACTCCCCAGCTGCAGAAGCCCAGAAATTTCCTTTGCTGCGGAGGCCAATGTGGGGCCATCTGTCACTCACAAGTTTAGTAGCCATTACCACAACTGAAAATCTTTATTCCCAAAGATTGTTGTTTTCAGGCTTCCCGGGCAGGGGAAACTTGTAATCACTCCGCTGCAAAGACCGCCCCCAAAGGGCTCCGGCTTCAGAGACGCGAGTAGGATTTGAGCGTCTTAAAATCCCATAAGCCTCTGTCCCAACTTTTCTCAGGAGGGCCTGACAGATTACCCAGGGTGATTTAAATTTGGAATCAGTTACAAAGGCAACGTGCAAATACTCTCTTTTGTTCGCTTCCAAGCAACCTGTGGCACAGAGGAACCGGGATGACGCACCTTCAACAGGGTGCCACCACGCCAGCCACGAAGGCAGTGTCACCCAGAGGCAAACCCGTGTTCTCTTTCAGGCCCCGTTGATTCTATGAGTCGGCAGATTCAGTCTCAGGGCTGAGAAGCCCTGATGGCCTTTGGGGCTGTCATCTGTTGGGGAGGTTGTGTAGGTGTGTGAGTGAGTGTGTGTTCATATGCGTATGTGTGTGTGTGTGTCCCTCCTCCCCCCCCCGTGTGAGAGCTGAGAGGTGAAGCACTTAATGGGTGCATTTGCAACTTCTCAAAGGAAGCAAAGAGCCCATAGAGTGAACCCGGGCTTTTTCTGGAGCTGTTTACAGAGAAGTAACCCCTGTGTCATTTTCCCTCGCAGGGAGGTCCTCCCTTGATTGCTAATCGTCTGTGTACTTTAGCCATGTGTGGCGTAAGCCGTGGTCGAGGCCCAAAGCAGCAGGCTCCCTCCACCCCTTTCTTTTAACTCCACAGAGCACAGCAGGCCGGTGGCCGGGCCACCCAGGGAGCAGCCACCACAGAGCTCTGCGCAGGGAGACCTCCCTGCTTTCGCCACTCTCCCCTGACCCCCTTCCGGCGGCTCCCCACCAGGGCGGCTGAGCAGTCCTCCTGACCTCCCGCTCAGGACACCTTCTCATGCCTTCCACCCCGGTCAGCCACGTAGCCTTTCTGGGAGCCAGTGAGCGAGCAGCCCTCTCTTGAAGTGCCCAGCAACAGCCCAGGAAGGGAAGTGGGTGGAGGAGTGGCCTCCCCGGAGCCACAGCCTCCAGCCTCACTGCCTCCACAGGGCACAGACCGGGCAGCACTGGCACCTCCAGGAAAGGTGTCCTTGGGCGCTTCGCATGTGACTTGGGACGACTGAAAAACATCACTGGGGGTCACTAGGGTTCTGTGTGCCTAGCAGGAGCCAAGGGATTGAGGGAGGAAGGAAGGGGAGGCTGGAGCCAAGTCACAGCTGGCTTGTTCTGAGAACTAAGAGCAAGGGGTTGGATTTACAAAGTGGTCTTACAAAGAGCACTCGGTCTCAGGATGGAGGCTGGCCAGAGGAAAATGGAAGCCAGGGTACCAGCCAGGGGCTCTCTGGCAGGCAGAACGGTGTACAAGAGGGTGGGGTCGGGTCTGGCATGTTCCAGGGGCCGGGGTTTATGTTCTAGAAGGGCTGCTAGACAATCCATCAATACCGAAAACAATAAAATTCTAAGTTGTGGTAAGTTCTGTGAATAGCACTAAGCAGAGTGTGGGCAAAGGAGAAAGCAAATGAGGAAAACTGATTGGATCAGAGAGAAACGGCTGACCCGGGATCCTGCCTTCTGCTTCCTGGTCAGCATCGGTCTGTGCTTCCCAGAGTGACCTGGTGACAAGGCTTGTGAACGTGCAGATCCTGGGGCCCAAACTCACTGAATCGACCTGTACAGGGGTGGAGCCCAGCACCACGTTTGTTCAACCCGTATCCCAGGTGAGCCTTACGAGACAATTACACAAAATAGAGATGTAAGGATGGTGGTTTGTGGGATCAGACTGGAGCTTTAGGGCAGCTCCTACCACTTTTCTTATGATCTTGGGCGTTAATCCTCCTAAGCCTCACCTTTCTTCATCTGTTAAATGGGAATCATAGCAATGGTAGCCTCACAGGGTTGTCACGAAGAATAATAAAGCACTGTGCAGGGTGCCTGGCCCAAAGTGTGGCCGATCAAACACCAAGAGGGGGCTCTCTACAGTATGACTTGTAATACTTGATTACATTCCATCAAGTCAAGGGGTCTATATTCAGCTCCGTTTAGGTTTTTACGTCTGGAACCTAAACTCCTTTTCCCTTGTTCCTCAAGTTTGATCAAGTCCCAGCGATCCCATCTCAGAATCACGTGTCGCATTCCTACGGCCAGCACTCCAGCCCAGCCAGCATCACCCCCATCACGACAGTCTCCCGCTGAAGCCCCCCCTGACCACCGCCAAAACCACCCATCCTCTAAGCCCCAGCCTCGCTGTTGTTTTAGTTGGATCAGGTAACTCTCTTGCTTAGTTTAACGGCTTCCCATTCCTCTTCAAATAAAATTCAACATCATTACCATAGCTCACCCAGGCTTCCCCTAGTCTGGCTCCAGCTCCATGCTCTGGCTTCACTGTGGAGACCCTAACGCTAGAGTCCGTGGTTGCAACTTAAATTGATGACTTATTCTGGAAGCCTTCAGGGCGCCTCCGATATGCATCCATGGCAACCTTTGTAAAACTCATCAGACTTGCAGCGAGCGGTTTAATATCTGTCTTGCGTGTGAGACAGTAAGTGCAGTGAGAGTAAGGGTGGGGTCTGTCTTCCTGGAGACACGGCTTGTGTCGGGACTCAGGCTACCAGCTCACGAGACAACTTGCTGGGTTCGACTCTCAGCTCCACCACTTAATCGATGTGTGACCTCGGACAAACTATTTGGACTTTCCGAGCCTCAGCCTCCAAATCTGCAAAATCTGTTTCATGGGGTTATTTTACAATTAAATTAGGTAATAAGTGATAACTGCATAGAACATTGCCTGATACACATTTACTAGACATTCACTAGACATTTACTAAATTTTATCTGCTATTGTTATTTATTCGCTCCAGACCAGTATCTAGACATTATGCGCTCAATGAACATTTGTTAACTGGAGAACACTCTTTATTCTCCTTAGTATTGTGGCTTGCATATGTCCAACAGGTAGCACTTAGCAGTGCTTTCCTTCCACAGCCAGGCAGAGAGTCTTGGGTAGATAACGCTTATGTATTTTGCGCAGGATTAAGAAGGGAACCCCGAGAGGACGGTTTGGAGAAGAGATTCTGATTTCTGGAATGGAATATGTATCATCAGCTAGAATTTTCTTGATAGGGAATTTTTTGGAGTAACTTATTTGCAGAAGGCTTTAGAAGAATTTAGGCTTTCAAGTTCTCAAATGCAATTAAAATAATGGAAATATTGTAGTGTAATTTAATTCTTTTCCTTTTCCTGAGAGATTGCTGACTGCCGGTTAAGGTCTTGGTTTTAATGTCTAGATGTAGGTAAGCGACACAATGTAGTGACTCGGGTCCAATACACATCTTTAAATGGTTGAAAACATCCATGTGCTATATTATGAGATGTTGCCTGTCTTCACTGATACTGTCTTAAGGCGAAGCCTTTTAAACTCCCACATGTGTGCTAGCAAAATATCAGGGGTACTTGGTAGGCAGGATTTGCAGAGCTCCCAACCAGCATTTGGTGCATTTGATGTGGGATTTGGAAATAGTCTGTCCAAACCTCCTTCTGGACCCCACCCCAGCAGGCAGTTCCTTCTAATCATCACGGTTTGTGGTGATGCTGAGAGATTACATCGTTAATTACCAGGCTTCCTGTACGCATGGCTCTTCCTAAAACCGCGCAGGGAGAAGCGATAACAGACATGCCCCAGCTGCATGTTCAAAAAGTAGTTGACCCATAGTGTCCAGCTTCGTCGATAGTTCTAGAGATGGAGTGAGCCTCTATCCCTCACCTCCGGCGCTTCCAAGGTAGAGCAGGGAGGGAGATGGGGTGTAGGCTGGAATTCCCATGTGCAGCTGAGTTTTAACGTTAGGAAAGTGGGTTATAATCATCTATAAATCTCCTTTCTGCTGAAGAGACCAAAATGTTGGAAAGCACCACCCTGGTACTTACCTGCTCACCATTTGTCCCCCCACTGTGTCCTTCCCAATGACTTTGCTCAAAATGAGTCGCTTATACCTGGAAAAAGCCCTATCCCGGAGATCCCAGGGTAATTTAAACTAGGGCTTCTCAATCTTGACTACACAGGATCCCCCCTGGGGATCAGGTTAAAATGCAGATTCTGCACTTTGCTGTACCCCTGAAATTCACACAATACTGTAAATCAGCTCAGTAAAAATTCAGTAGTTCAGGTGGGAAGGGATACATTGGGAGTTTGAGATTTCCAAATATTAAATTACTATATACAAAATAGATAAAAAAAACTAATTTCTCCTGTGTAGCACAGGGAACTATATTCAATATCTTTTATAACCTATAATGAAAAAGAATATGAAAACAAATACATGTATGTATATGCATGACTGGGACACTGTGCTGCACACCCAAAATTGACACAGTGTAACTGACTATACTTCCATTTTTTTAAAATTCAGTAGTTCAATAAACGAAATGCACGTTGTGACTCAGGAGGTCCTCAGTAGGATCTGAGTCAAGCAAAGTCCCAGTGAGATGACCCGCTGCAGGTCTATGGGCAACACGAGTTTCGGTTGACCAGGGTTAGCCAGCTAGCTGCCTGTGGGGGTGAGGGGCGTGGGGGCACCCCAAGAGGTAACAGAATCCTTGAAATACTGCTCATTTTATTTGTGAAATATATCCCCATTTCCTGTCTCCAGGTCCACACCAGTTTATTCACTCTCGGTGGGGTCAAGTCACCTTCACCTCAACCAGGGCTGGTAAAAATATGTTTACGTCAGGCTCAGAATGAATCTGGTCTGTTTGCTTCGCCTGTCTACCTCCGGAGATGGAAACGATGTTTCCTGCTTTATTAGCTTTCCATGGTCTTCCCAGACCGCCCTGCTGTTGATTCTAACAGAGAAAATAAGCAAACAGCCAGGGGACAGGGAGCTCGTTTACGTGGATAATTCTGCTGTTCCGTTCACTTTCAAATCGTGGCGGAATTTCTGCTTTTGCTCAAAACATCCGCCGACCTTCTTCTCCAGCGACAGCATTTCAAGGGGACCCTCGGCCGCAAAAATCCCCACCTTCAGTTCTGACCGAGTCTGATAGTCTTTTAATGTGTAGAATTGCAGGCCAAGATGTTTGTGTTTATGTCCCAAACCCAGAATAAATAAATAGCTACATGGTATTGAAATCACCTGTCAAAATATTCACGGTGGTTCTGGGGCACAAAGAGAAGTCTCTCAGTGTGATTGGCTTACTTGCTGGAAGAATTCAAAGGCTGTTTATCTCATTTAGTCCAGGGGAAAAAAAAAAAAAAAGACCTGTAATTACTGCATTTTGACCCCAAGGCAGGCAATTACTTCACAAAAGCTCTCCCCAGGAAACCAGACATTAGCCTGGCTAATTAGGCTGACCTCACTCACAAACCCTCTCATCGGGCACATGGCAGCCTTGGACATCGAGGGCCACTCCTGGGCTAGGGTCCTGCCAGTCACAGGGGACCGGGTGGCACTGTGCTGGGTTGTGCTGGGGTTTTTTGGGGTTTTTTTTACTACTTTCTTTTATGTGTTCCTTGAAGCCCAGTCCCTTTCCCAGAGATGGACTCTCATCAAAAAGAAAGGGCGCCAGGACAAACTGATCTCCTTTATTGCACGAAGAGGTGGAAGCTGGAAAAAAGGGGGAGGGAGAAAAAAGGAAAGCAACCAAGGTTGTAAATTCTTTCCCACATAGGAAATCATTCTTGGCTGTTTGGGAAAGTGGTTTGTTGTTTCAGCCGGTGAGGCACCTTTCCCACCGCCTTTCTGTCCTGTTACATTTTGGGGGTTAACTTCTGTTTGGGTTCTATGAGGCTGAGAAAATGTTTTAAATGTCCCAAGCACATAGAATTCTCTCCTTCTAGAGTGACGCATCTCCCCAGGGAGCCCTGTGAAGGAGGATACAAAATCACAGTGCCCTTTGCACACACGGAGAAGCACGTGGAAAGATGGAGTGTGTGCTTCCAGCGGCCCGCCCTCAGCCACGTGTGGCCATCAAAACGCTCTCACTGGGCCTTTCAGTCCAGGACATCCCAGCAATTGAAACAAGGGTCCGCACATCGGGGAGGATTTCGAGGGCAAAAAGAACAGGTGATTCTCTTCATGGAGACCAGAGATGCCCCCTTGCCAAGCACAACAGGATGCCTTGAAAGACAAAGAGATTCTGATGTGGTGCGGGAGGGTCTCAGGGAGCAGAAGGCAGCCCAAGGCAGCTTGAGTCGGCTTTGCTTAGGGTCAGGATGGCAGGGACGGGTCACCCCTTTAAAGCTCAGCCCCTAGTGGTGCTAAAGAAGAAAATTATTCTGACACTTGTTAAAATAGTCAGAAAGACTTTATTCAGGACCGAGGCAGAATGCTGTCATGACTATGGCAGTAGGGCAGAGTGATGGGGCTCAACTCTGAATACAGGGAAGACAGGTAGGGATTTACAGCTCAGGAGCAGAGTGAGAGGGTCAGTGGATAGAAAAGTACTAAGAGAAGACAGCAAGGGGACAGGGATTGTTGCTAAACCACCTTAAGTTCTTGGTGAAGGCAGGCCCAGGTGGTCAGACATAGGAGGTGATCAGACACCAAGGTTGATGGAATTCTCTCTAAACTGATTTAGTAGGATTCTTGCTACAGCCAGCAGAGGCAGGCCCAAGATGAGCCCAAGGATGAGGCCTAGTCAAGAAGAGGGTTCATCACACCACTCAGAATGGCCATCATTCAAAAGTCCACAAATGATGAAGGCTAGAGAGGCTGTGGAGAAAGGGGAACCCTCCTACACTGCTGGTGGGAATGCAGGTTGGTGCAGCCACTGTGGAAAACAGGATGGAGATTCCTCAAAGAACTAAAAATAGACTTACCCTATGATCCAGCAATCCCACTCCTGTACATATATCCAGAGGGAACTCTAATTTGAAAAGATACATGCACCCCAATGTTCCTAGTAGCACTATATACAATAGCCAAGACATGGAAACAGCCTAAACGTTCATCAACAGATGACTGGATAAAGAAGCTGTGGTATATTTATACAATGGAATACTACTCAGCCATAAAAAAGAATGAAATAATGCCATTTGCAGTAACATGGATGGACCTAGAGATTGTCATTCTAAGTGAAGTAAGCCAGAAAGAGAAAGAAAAGTACCATATGATATTCATATGTTGAATCTAAAAAAAGGAAAAAAAAAGACACTAATGAACTCATCTACAGACTCACAGACGTAGTGAACAATCTTATGGTTACCAGGGAGAAAGCAGGTGGGAATGGGTAAATTAGGAGTTCGAGATTTGCCAATATTAACTACTATATATAAAAATAGATTAAAAATTTTTCTTTTTCCTGGCACAAGGAACTATATTCAATATCTTGTAGTAACCTTTAATGGAAAAGAATATGAATACGAATATATGTATATGTATGACTGGGACATTATGCTGTACATCAGAAATTGACACATTGTAACTGACTGTACTTCAATTAAAAAAAAGAAGAAAAAGAAGAAGGTTCAGAGGAATCTAACTAAAGTGTGGTCAAGTAGAGTCTTTGTCCGTGAAGGCTGACAGGCAAAAGATGCAGAAAGCACCTGGACTTTTTGCTTAATGCTTTTAAAACTAGGACCAGAAGTGGAATGAAGCAGCCCTGGACCGGGAGAGGGGGGTGTTCTTTGGTGTTCCTGTGGCTCAGGTGGTGTGCCACTGGCTTCTGAGGGGCTAAGGGGCTCCAGCTGCCTGGCCACACGAGAACCAGGAGGAGAGCATTCCAAGAGGGGTCCTGAGGCAGAATCTGCCTTCCTAGTTTCCTACAGATGAACGAGTCAAGATATTGTGTGACTGCGCCTGGAGCCACCAGCAGCATTTGGTGCTGAACTGGGCAGTCAGAAGACCTAATGTTTACCCAGCTCTTCCTTGTGTGGCACCTTGAGATTTCCAGAGGTGTACAGAAAAGCTAAGAGTGATGCTACCTACTCATTCTTACTCAGAGTTGTCTGGGAGGAGTGAATAATTACAAAATGGTGATGCCAGCATTTGTGTTAGGTAGTTAGATAAGTGGGGCACTGGGCAGATAAGGTGGAGGAGAGGAAGGACAGTCTGGAAGGTGGCGATATGCTCGCCTCCAACATAAAGGGGCTTTACTTCCTCTAAATGACACCAGCAAGAAACTTCTTAGAACCCAATGGCTGCAACTCTGCGGTAGCGAGAAGGACCTAACCGCACATGACCCAATGCTCATTGCAATATAATTAGCGCTGCGGTTTAGGTCCCCGCTCCAATGGACTTTCCTGTGTGCGTCGTGGGTAAGGACATGTGCAAAGGGGACAAACATGACTAAGCGCTCCAGGGGCAAGAACTGTCAATCGATCAAGAAACCATCTCTAAGGATATGAGAGAAAGGAGGAACAAACACTGTTGCTATCTACCCTTTGATCAGCCTACCTCCCATTCTTTCCTTTTGCTAATAAATCCTCTAAAATCTCTCACTACACAACGCTCCATCTCCCACCTGAGTTATCTTTCAGGTATAACAAAAACTGGGGTCTTTCCCCTTCCCCTTTTGGGGTAACGTTTTGAATGACCATTTTAAAGGCAAATTACCTAATAACGTTCCAGTTGCACGGTTTGGCCTTTCAGCAGCCCCCAATCTATCCTTCTCACCAAACTAAACCATTTAGCCAGGGTGAGATGGCCGGGCCAAGTGGGGCCTCTGTGTATGTGCAGGTGTTCGTGAGAGAGAGGACTTTTTAAGAAGTAAAACCACGACTCATAGAACTTTAGGTATCCCCCCATTTTTTGAAAGTTCACTTTAGGCCACTTTGCTTTTACAAAAAGACCTCTGTTAGTACCTATTTTCACTCGCCGAAAGAAATCCAAAGAGGATTTTGGTTTTTAAGGAAAAAAAAAAAAAAGAAAGAAAGAAAGAAAAGCAAATATAGTGCTCAGTATTTGTTCCACAGCAAACCATTGTAGAGGCAGTGAGAACACCCCAGCCGTGCGAGCGGCCCCCGCAAGCTCCCTCCCCAGGAACTGCCCTCCTCAGCATCTCAGCATCAGGCTGTTACAGCTTTGGACAGTGTCTGTGAGCATCTGGGCTTTATCTGGATTTATTTCATTGCGTCTGTTAGCAGGGCGTGTCCTGAGGTAACTGCTTCACTATATCCCATTTCGGCTTACGGAAGGTTTCATAAGGAACGCCCTACTTCAGAGAACGGGGAAACCTGTATAAAATGAACATGTGCCAAGGATTTTAATTCAATTTATTAATTAATGAGAGAACCAGTGAGATGTTGAACTGATTTAAAGGCAAACCCAAAGAACAAACATATACATAGACCATCAGGAATACAAAACTGAGGGGGAAGGTATAGCTCAGTGGCAGAGTGCATACCTAGCATGCACAAGGTCCCGGGTTCAAGCCCCAGGACCTCCACTACATAAATAGATGAATAAACCTAATTACCCTCCCCCACAAAAAAATTAATTCAAAAAAGTAATAAGTAAATATATTTAATAAACTTCTTAAAAAAGAATAAGGAAATGAATTTGTGTAAAAGGTGAAAAAGGGACTCCTTCCACAGTTGGGAGGGAAGTCATTGGGACCTCCACCCACGTGCAAAATTCGTTAGCATTGCTATCAGTCATCTCCAATTTACAGAGTTCTGAGAAGCTCAAAGACAATGAAAGAAGAGACCCCCACAGAATCCAATCATCTGAAAGAGTGTGCCAGGCAACGCCTATTTTCTCATTTGAAGATACTCAGGTGCGTTTTTGGTCCATTTCTAAGCCTTTCACTATTTTTCCCTAGTATGTACTATGTACGCATGCGCGCGCGCACACACACAAGCACATGTTACTTTTTAATCAAAGCGTTCTTTCCCCTTATTCCTTGCCAGGTAAAATATGACTTGCCCCTCCTACCTAGACCTAACAAATTACAGTGTCAGAGGGAGGACTCAACTCTGCATTTTAACCAGCTTCCCCGGGTGAGACTGTGATGCACAGCCACTGGCAACCCCCCCACCCCACTCTCCTCTGAGTAAGGATTGTTAAGTCCTGCGTCTCCGGATTCGGAAAATATGCAGACATCACCAGAGTCCTGAGGAGGATGGTTCGGGTAGGTGGCGGGTTCGGGATTGAAACCTGAACTACGGGCAGGATTTGGAGAAGAGAGCAGAAAGCATTGCAGGAAATAGGAAAACACAGAGGAAAGGGCAGGGAAGTAAGAATAATGCCGGAGGGAGGCAAGGATTCCCATCTGAGTGAAGCAGTGAGGAAGAGGGAAAAGCAGATTAGGTGAGTGTGGCAGATGCAGCAGGGTGAACTCAGTCCAGAGTTAGTGCGCTTTTTTTTTTTTTTTTTTTAGCAGAGAATTAACGCAAGAAAAATAGTGTTTTAAAGAAGACTTGTGGGGGCACAGTATACAGCACAGGAGCTGCTTTTCCGTAAGATGGAGGCATGGTTCCTGAACGTGCCTTTTCATCTCAGTCTGGGAAAGGAGGGTGATGTTTACCCAGAGAGCAGAGACGTGGTCAATTGCTCTAAGTATAACCACTGAGAGCCTGGAATAAAAGCAGGCAATGGCCAGACCATATATAAAAATAGAACTCTGACCCACAATCTGCATCACCCAGCTAGGAACCCGACCCACAGCTGGCCTGCTGTCTATGATGTTTGCAGGAAGTCATACCACTATCTCTAGCAGTCGGTCCAGGAAGCAGAACAATAAACTGTAAAAATCAGCTCAAAAGAATCAAGACTTTGTTAATAACTGACAGCTTCTCTGATTCTTGTTATTGAAGTATAGTCAGTTTACCACGTGTCCATTTCTGACGCACAGCATAATGTTTCAGTCATACATATTAGCGTCCCTAATTTTTGTCTCTGCTTCCAGCTTAAGATCAACCAGAGGCAAAGCCCAGCTGGCACCCCTAACCAACCACATAGGACACCCCACTTCTAGTTATTTTTCTCCCGGGTTCCTCAGGTCCACAGCCACCAGACAGGGCACACCTGAAAACACCCCCTTTTCCCACTGTTATAAAACTTTGCAACTCTGCCTGCCTGTGAGTCTCCACCAAATGCAAGTGATAGTGGCTGACCCCCTTGCGGAAGCCAGTTCTGGATAAACAGCCTTTGTTTGTCCTCTGTAGGTGGTCTTTGTTTATTTCTACACCACAAACAGTCATCTGTATCTCTGCTCATCCAGCATGAAGCTGTTTACACCCACAGACCTGCCAATCTGAACAAGCAAGATTATTTCTACCGTTAGTTTAACGTGCTTCATCCACAGGTTTGACATTTGATTGATAATGTCAATCCACATGATTGACATTTATCGTTTCTACATGCCACGTATCTCACTCATAAGTGAAAAAAATTCCATCAGGCAGCTGTGGAAAGTAAAAGAAAACGTAGGAACTTAGAAGAGATGGATTCTAGTCCTAACTAAGTACCCATTCTGTGAAAATCACAGCACTGAATTACTTGGTGACAAAAAAAAAAAAAGAAAAAATGTTAATGATTTGGTTTGTGCCTTGAGGATCCTATACACTGATCGGAGAAACTGGAAATTTGTGCTTGGAAATCTAACTGAAAAATGCAGATGCCAAAAAAATGGGTCTGGACAAGAAGCGTAACAGGTGAATAGAAGAGAAAATTCACGGAATAAACTTGTCACAGGGAAGGAGGCGTGTGAGCTGGATCTGGACGATGGGTAGGATTTGGACGGAGCAGAAGAAAAAGCGAATAGGGGTCATTCTAGGAAGGACAAATGGTGTGATCAGGACAGAATAAGTTGTGTTCAGAACACCGCAAGTAGCCTCATTCGACTGAGTTCTTTGAGGGGCAGGAGTAAATACAAGAGGAATGGTGACTCGTGGTTGAAGTACACAAGCCTGCAAATGCCAGGCTGAAAGTTTTAACCTTTCTGATCACTGCTTGGCACCATTTCAGATTTTCATAAACCCCGTTCCTGTTTTACTTGAACTTGTGGTAAAACAGACTCTTCTTAGGGACTGAAAGAAATAATACAGAGAATGAAGGGAAGAATTTGACAAAGTTTGACGTGTGTGTGTGGGGGGGGGGGCTCTCTTTAGTAGCGTTTTTCAAAAATACGGTGCTAAATACACATTACATCAAATTTACCATTTTAACCAGATTTAAGTGTACAGTTCAGTGGTTTTAAGTACAGTCATGTTGTCAGGCAGCCAGCTCCACCATCTGTCTCCAGAACTTTCCATCAGGCCAACCTGAAACTCGATGCTCATTAAACAGTAACTCTCAGTACCCATACCCCAGCCTCTGGTAACCACTGTCCTATCTTACGAGTTTGACTGCTCTAGGTACCTCATGTCAGTGGACTCATACAATATTTGTTCTTGGGGTCCAGCTCTGAAGCATAGCGTCTTCAAGTGTCCCCCATATTGTAGTGTATGTTAGAATTTCATTTCTTTTTAAGGCTGAATGATACTTCATGGTACGTAGAGACCACATTGTGTTTATCCACTCAGCATTTTTCCCGAGAGCTCCATCCCAGTGGTTGCGTGTATCAATAGTGGGTTTTTTTCATTGTTGAGTCGTATTCCATGGCATGAACGTTCCAGTGTGTTTAACCATTCATCCACTGTCCATTGAAGGACACTCGGGTTGTTTTACAATTTTTTGGTTACAACAAATAAAGCCAATATGAACATTCCCATGCATGCTTTTGGGTGGACGAAGATTTTAATTTCTCTGGGATGAATGCCCAGGACTGCAATGGCTGGACCATATGGTATGTTTAGTTTTATAAAACACTGTTAACCTAATTTTTAGAATGGCTTTATCATTGTACATCCCCACCAGTGATGTATGAGAGAGATCCAGTTTCTCTGCATCATCACCAGCATTTGTTACTGTCACCGTTTTTAATTTTCACTGTTCTAACAGGTGCGTAGTGGTGCCTCACAGTGATTTTTCAGGAATGATCTGTAATTCGCTATACATCAGTTCAACTACTTTTGCATTGCTGTCTTCTGCCTCTTAATTTCACTTTTAACAGGGGAAACTCCACATTCTCTTCCCTTTCCTCACTTCGTTATTCCCCATGGAACTAAAGCAATGTAGAAGAGTGTCCCCATTTTCTCTTGGCTTATATTGTCCTAACAAAACCTCGGTCCTCATCTCTCATTTCCTTTCACCATTGGCCTTGTAGTCAGCGGGAAATAAAAGAAAGAGGCAGCTGGCCGGAGGGTGAGGAGGTGGGGCTCTGTTCCTTGTGCGCGTGTATATTCAGTTTCTAGTCACAGCTCAAGCTGTTTGGCTTTCCGCTGCTCGGGGAGAGGGGGAAATGGAAATGGACTCACTGCGGTTTGAGCCTCCTGGACAGCAACACAAAGGCAGCCCTACTGCCTGAAACTTCCCTAAATAATGTCACATAACCCCTTTGTGAGCTCTTCAAAGATGATCTGTGCATTTCCAAGATTTTTTTTACAGTTAGAAGGGGCCCTGGGTGAGGCCCTCAGTAAATGCTGATTGTGTACCTACTGTGTGCCTACTGTGTGCCTGGCTCTCAGAGAGGTGCTGGGTGAGAGCTCCGTATCCTAGTGAGCCCGGCCCTTCGTCCAGTGTCAGCGGTTGTGAGTGAGTTGGGCCAAATGCGTTTGCAGAGAAGTGAGCAGGCAGCTGCTGGGGTCATCAGGGCCCGAAGGGGACCGGCTCACCCCGAGCTTCTCAAGCCTGGGTGAGCCTGAGAGTCATGTGGAGTGGCTGCTAAAAATATAAATTTCTGGATCCTGCCCTAGATGGACCGAATCAGAACCTCAGGAGGAAAGACCCAGGAAGCTGTGTTTTAAAACAAACTACCCCTGTGTACTATGGACTGAACTGTGTTCCCTCCAAATTCAGACGTCGAAGCCCTAAACCCCAGTGTGATGGTGTCTGCAGGTGGGGCTTGGGGAGGTAATCAGGTTTAGATGAGGTCCTGAGGGTGGAGTTCTCATAATGGGATTATAGTATCCTTATAAAAAGAGACATCAGACAGGCGCACACGCAGATAAACAACCAGTTGAGGACGCAGAGAGAAGGTGACCAAGGCAAGCCAAGCAGAGTGGCCTCAGGAGACACCAAACCTGCTGGATCTCAGACTTCTAGCCCCCAGAACAGACATAGCAAGAAGGTGGCTGACTGCAAGCCAGGAAGAGGGCCCTCACCGGGAACTGAATCAGCCAACACCTCGATCTTGGACTTCCAGCCTCCACAAGGGTGAGAAATAAATCTCTGTGGTTTAAGCCACCCAGTCTACAGTATTTTTTTATGGCAACCCAAGCAGACTAACACAATATGATTCTTAGCACAACTGACCCGATCCAGCCCTCTCAACTGACAAGTGAAAAAACTGAAGCGAAGTTAAGACCCTCATCTGGCGTCCCCTCACCTAGGTAAAGGCCCAGTCATGGCCAAGTCCAGGTCCTCTGACTTGTAGACCAGTGCCCATTCCACCAGCTCAGAGGTGACAAGCAGCTTCACGTGTCTGTCAGCTCTGGTCCTTGCTGGTGGCTGCCAAGAGGACTGTGCCAGGAAGAAGCCTGAGGGCAAGTCCAGGCTCAGCTGCTGCGGGCAACCACGACGGCCGAGGAGGAAGAAACACCGTGGTATTTCTTAATGGGAAACCCGGACTTGGAATCCAGCTACCCAGGCTGAACAGAGGCTCCCGTCACTTACACTCATCGAGATCAGTACGACTCAGGGACCCGCAGCACTCGCATCACCTGCGAGCTTCGTAGAGATATGAATTCTTGGGTCCCACCCGGACTGACTGGATCAGGATCTCAGGGAGGGGAGGACCCAGCGTCTGTCCCGGCGCTCATGCGCATTACAGCCTGCAAAGCACAGCGCAAGGAAATAAGGACAATCATATCAGTGTCTCTGCGTGGTGACCGTGAGGAGATGTTATACACTGGAAAGCACTTTGCAGATGTAAACGGGTGTCTGTCTTCCTAGCAGGATTCCTGTTTCCGTGGGCTCGCTCTGCACGCCGGTGGAGGAGCGGCTGAGCACAGCGCCTCTCACATCGACTCCTCTGGTCGCATGTGAAACAAATGGAACCCCTCAGAGACCTCCTGACAGCGTCAGGATGCTCCTTCCAGCCCTCATCCCTCACAACCAATGAGAAAGTGCCAGGGGCTGTGTATTTTTAGTTCAGGACATCTGCATTTGCTAGCTCCAAGCCCGCCTTCCACCCACGTGGCCCGCATTGTGCAACTGCCACACTCCTTTATGACCAAGCCTTCCACTTTCTGTTAAGTAATGCGTTTGGAAGCTTGAGTGAATCAGAGACAGTAAGCATTTGATTGCTTACATTATTTTGGTTCAAACATGGCTCACGGCCCGGGACGGGTTTATTTATTTTTATATGGTACATTTCTATTTCACTTGGGAATTTGCCACCCCTCTTCTCTCTTCCAGCCGCTCTCCCCACTCCCCCGCCTGCCCACCCTTCTATCCCCAGCCGGCCTCTCCTGGGGGTGGAAAGTTTGTAAAAAGATGCCCCATCAGCAGCCTCCAAGCCAGAGACTCTGTTCCCTGCCACTGTGGTTCGCTCGCACGTTCCGCTGCCCACCCACAGCCTCAGACCTGCCAGGCAGAGACCACCTACTGATGGCCCCACAAAAGCCCGCATTCTCCACAAGCCAGCCAGCCTTCTCCCCCTGGGGGCTCGGCGCAGCGTGTGGGTGTGAGCCTGGGCTCCTTTTTCCAGGAGCCACCAGACCCGGACGCAGAGATTGTAACAGGTTCCTGCTAACCGCCACCCTGGGGAGGAAAGCCAGCAACCTGGACAGGACAGAATCCATCTCCTGTTTCAGGTCCCCTGAACCAAGCTGTCCCAGGCCCACCCCGCCCCCATCTGCAAAAGCAGCCTGTTCTGCATATGGGCTGGAAACTGTGTCCTGGCAAAATACAGAAAGTAAATATTTAAAGGGAAAAAAGCGCACACAAGGAAACAAAATGCCTCGCGTTTATGTTTCCATGGTCGGCCGCCAAGTACCTCCCAGCCTCTCCCGGCTCGTGTTCAGCGTGCCATATGGTTTGAGACCAGTGGATTAAACCCTCCACGGTTGTGAAAAACATCAGTCCATTTGGTCTGGCCTTTCTCTCCCTGCATTTGTTGTTCATTTGCGAGTTTCTCACATCCCTCGGCCGACTGCTGTCAGTATGTTTACGGGTCTTAGATTTCTGATGGAATCTAAAACACCACACCACCCAGAGCCTGCTGGGGACCATCTCTGGGAGGAAGGGAGGCGGCCCCAGGGAGCTCCAGTGGACCTTTGCACACAGAGCCCTGTGACATGTGTGACCCAAACAAAACTCACATTTAGCTGCATCAGTGGTGAATCCTTACCCCCAAAACTCAGGCCAAAAAAATAAGTAAATAAATAAAGAGTGATTCTATGTGTTATTCTCCGCTTGGCATCCTCCCGTGATACTGCTGAACCAGCCAGGAGTGGAGTGGAGAACTGGCCAGCACTGGAGGGAAAGGTGGGTGCACTGGGATAGGCTGGAGCAAAGCCTCGCCCGTTTCTCACCTCCAGCTCTTCAGGTGGTGGGTACGGTAATAAATTGTCATCAGAAATGAAATTAACATGTGCTGTGCAAAGTCTGACACTTCCCCCCACAATTCTGGGGGTGGAAGCACAGTACCGATGTGATGACTGGGAAGGACAGGCGGATGTAAGGGAGCACCTTTCCTAGTAGAGAAGTTCAGATGAGCAGCTGGAATGTGATTTGCATGTCCGAATCAGACTGCCATGCCTTGTGCCCGTAACCTTTTTCCACCATCCCTCATTTTTCGCCTCGTGAGATTTCTAGAGACAAAGCCATGTGGAGAAAATTCCATTCTTCTTTCTCACCCGGCTCTTTCCAACTCACATTGGAATTCGGTTTGATTCAGGCCCTGCAGCACATTTAGTTGGTTGTGGGAGGCCATTTAGCAGGGTTCATAAGCGACTCTAGGGGGTGGTCATATGGGTGGGCTAAGGGGCCAACAGATGTGTGTTCATCTTTGAAGAGGAAGACAATACGAACTCATCACATTTATTTTTTGCAGCTTCTAGCCTGAGATCACACACAGACTGTCACTATCCTCATTTGGAAGTTTTCCGATTTGGAAGATACAAACTACACGTCTTTATTATCATAAATCACGCCTTGAAGTTGCATAAATGTTGGAGCAAAGGGCTTTAGGGACCTTAAGAAGTGATTTTGCCCACCCAAGTCTGCCCTCACCTCTGATCCTTTGAGAACTAACTTCATGCTAGAACTTTTATAGGACTCCTGACTTCATAAAATACCCCACCACGTCACTAGATGCCCCAGCGTTGTTCACACAATGAGTGGTGTTCATGAGACCAGAAGTGATTGGACGTTAACCCGCTAACCCTTGGGCGCGACCTGGTAGAGAGGCACACACTCTAACAGGTGACGTCATGAGCCCACACCACCAACATAGCTACATAAGAACCGAACAACGCGGCACAAAATGAAGTCCCAGAGTGGGCATGAGCAACCAGAAAAGGAAAACTCAAAAGAAGTGTCCCTCGTTTCTTCTGTACAGCACAAGGAACTATATTCAATATATTGTAGTCACGTATAATGAAAAAGAATATGAAAACAAATAGTGTATGTATATTGCATACACTGGGACATGGTGCTGTTCACCAGAAATTGACAAGTTGTAACTGACGGTACTTAAATTTTTTAAAAAGTGTCCCTGGGTCTGAGAAGAAAGCCCCATTGGATCAAAGCTAAGAAGTAGCCATTCTCCTGATGTCACAAAGAGACTGAAAATCTTGACTGTGATCCGTATAAAATAGAAGTGGAGAGCCACATTGTTTTGAAAAATACTAACGTCATTTGAAGACTGCAAGTGTCCCTCGGCATAAGACAGGCCTGATCATAACTCCTAGGTTTTGATATGAAGTATCATTCTTTTCTTTAGTTTCTAGCTAATTTGTCATTTTAAATTTGCCCCCTTTCTCATTGTCGTAGGTACCACCAGATCAGTTTCCCAAAATGTGTGCCAGCCCAGACCCCACCAGCACCCTCAGACGTAAGAGAGAATTTTCCCACACCTTTACCGGCACTGCATATTATCATTAATTTTTGCCAACCTGATTGGCAAACCATTGCATCTCCTTATTGTTACATTACTACTAATAGTGTTGCAGTAAGTATGTGTAACGATGTATAGCTATTGTTATGTACTCTGCTAGTAATGTTGGGCACATTTTCAATTATTTGATACTCATTTTCAACTTCAATGAATTGCTACTTTCCTACTTTTTTTCTGCTTAATAATTTGTGAGAGGTTCTCAATATTAGGCAGATGAATATTCCATCATGTGTGTTCCAAATAGTTTCTCTAGTCCCCTCATCTCCCTGTCAGTATTTTTGTATTGTCTTTGACCATGCAAAAAATATTTAATTTTTATGGAGTCAGATTTCTCCGATTTTTCCCTTAAGACTTTCTGGTTTTCCATCTTGCTTAAAAAGGCCTCCCCTCCTAAAGGTTGAAAAACATCCTAAATTCCTGATTAGAATTGTATTAAGGGAGGTATTAATTTAGGAAGTTTCATGTTTACGATACTGTCTTCCTCCGTAAGAGGGCATAGCAGGGGTCAGCAAACCTTGGCCTGTGGGTCGGCTCCAGCCACGGCCAGCTTTCCTAAATAGCGCTTTATTGGAACCCAGCCCCATTCATTCGCTCATTTACATATTGTCTATAGCTGCTTCTGCACTGCAGTGGCACAGTTCTGTGGTTGACCAGAGACCCAGAGCCTGCAGAGTGTAAAATATTTATTACCTGGTTCTTTATGGAAAAGTGTGCCAACCCTTGCATTGTAGGATCTTTGAATGTCTCTCCATTTCTTCAGATTCTATTTTTTTCCAAGTCTCCCCTTAGCTTTCTTTTCTTTCTTTCTTGTTTTTTTTTTAATTGAACTATAGTCAGTTACAATGTGTCAATTTCTAGTGTACAGCACAATGTCCCAGTCATGCATGTATATACATATATTTGTTTTCATATTCTTTTTCATTAAAGGTTATTACAGGATATTGACTATAGTTCCCTGTACTATATACAGAAGAAATTTGTTTTTTATCTATTTTTATATACGGTGGTTAACATTTGCAAATCTCATACTCCCAAATGTATCCCTTCCCACCCCCTTTCCCCCAGTAACCATAAGATTGTTTACTATGTTCAGACTCTATTTTATTTCTCTTAATAATGCTTTATAATTGCCCAGCTACAAAAGGGGGCTGATGATAGTACACATCTTATTGTTGTGGAGATGAAGCTAAGGAACAAAAAATGCAGTACAGTGTCTGGTTCACAAAAAGCTCTCAGAAAAAAATCGCAACCGTTGTTTTATGCCAAAACAAGAAGTGCAATAGACAGTAAGACCTAATTCTTGCCATTCTGAATCTCCTGATTACCTGTAGATTTGTTTTGTTTTGTTTTGTTTTTGTCACCTGCTGGCTTATTAGAATTACTTTTACCTGATCATAAAATTAATGCAAATTCATTCTAGAGATTAAATTAAAATCTCCCTGACGCCCTTGCCCAGAGGAACTAGTCTTACTCCACGGACGTCTATCTAGTGTGGTTTTGTTTGCCGAGGCCCATGATCACTTGTCAAGTGTTAACAATTTCATGACGTTTGGGTACAAGAGACATCACGTTTCTTTTTCTAAACCAAATCTCAGCTTGGCTGAGCCTGATGAGAAGGTCAGTGTCAGTCCCTTTGGGGCTCCATCCTATGCCTTATATTGGATCAATTAAGAACTCAGGGCTAACGTGCTTCTGGGGGAAAGGCGCAGGTGCATGGTCTTGGCTGCAGGGTGGTCACTGCTGTTACTCTGCACCATCAGCAGAGGGCGCTGCTGCCAACGACAGCATTCCTTCACCATGGGGAGGCGGTGCTGCCCCGGATGGCACCAGGAGGGTCCTCCCCACTGACCACTCACTGCCTGATCCTGAAGACCCTTAGTGCCATTCCAAAGCCACAGCTTAGTGAACGCCTGTAACAGGCACCCAGGGGGCCAGGAAGCCTTTACTGAAAACCATTTTCCGTAGGTGAAGACTAAGGACTTTGTGATTTACTCAAGTCATTAGGTGCAAAGTTCCTTCCAGAAAACATAATATTAAAGAGCTCTTTTTCTTGAGTTATATTCCGCAGTGTGCACAAAGTGTAAGGGCGTTATTAAATGTGCTACTTTTGTGCTTTTTTACAGCAGTTTGACAGCACAGCGGATTAATGAGGAAGTCAAGTGCACTTCATCTTTAATTTGGTGCCAAGGGGCTCTGGTTCTTCCCAGGAGAGCGAGTCGGATGGGAGAAATATTTGTGAAATGAAAAGTCCATCAAGAAAAGGGTTAGGCAATTGTCTCTGACAGTGGAACAAACCCAGCAAATGCCACGAGAGATTTAGGGACCACAGGCATCCCATGGTTGTTCACACTCTTTCGTTACATGTTGAGAAATCTATCATGGCCCAGAGTTGCTGCCTGCAATCACCAGGGATGGGCCCCCTTTTCATCATTCTTTTTCATCCAAAGATAAACTACATGACATAGAGGAGATTTTTGGAACTGCCTTATCGTGAAATTTTGCAAAATGTTCCAACAAACTGGAACAGCAGCTATTATGTGTTCAAAGGCTGCTTGAGCTACAAAAAGCCTTAAATTTGTACCATGCAGAGCATAACGCCATTTCAGCACACGTACTAACAGCCAAATGTCGCTTGCAGAGAAATTGGTTTACTTGGGAAACGTGCTGAAGGAGTGAACCACAGTGGATTTTGAAGAGGCAAGTACTTCGTTTTTGAACTTGCCTTCAGGTCCTGCTCCATTCCCACTGCTGAAAAGGTGCTGAGCTTGGCACGCACGCAGGGGAAGCAGAGAGGCAGGTGGAAATTTCCAGGTGATAATGTTATCTGAAAAGCCAATTACAGGTTCCCCCCGATATCCAAAAGCAGAGCATTCCTATGAACCCTTTCATAAGCCAAAATGGTGTGAAGCTAAGAAGAAATTACCTTAAGACACATCTTGGTAACAGAGGCACAAAATAAATGAATGTGTGCATTCAACATTGGATCAAAGTTCACCTTTAGTGCACATGTCTGAGGAGAAGCTTCCTGAAGCAAGACCAGGGCCAGAACAACAGTGGGTGCCCTGGTGGGGTGCTGAACAGACGACACAGCCGGCCAGTCCCGTAAGGGTGAGCACTGAAGGCGTTTGCAATATTTTGGTCTTATACGTTACTTTGTGATGAACTTTCTTAATTAGAAAGAAATGAGGTGCTATTTAATTATCCTCCAAAACCATTGCTAGAGGTGGAATTATGGCATCAAAAGGCCTGAACAGCTTTATGCTTTTTTTTATACCTAGGTCCTCCAGAAAACCCCATCTGCACCATCGGCAATGAGGGTCTTGATGGATCCTGAGTATTACCATTTCTCGAAGACTTTTATTAACATGATAAGGGAATATGGTATCTTCTTTTCATTATTTCACAGTTCTTTGGTTTAAAAAGAAACAACAAAAATTGTATAGTGTCAAACGATCATCGAGCGCTGTTTCTGTGAGTTGAGCCCCTGATGACATAGCTGGATTGCAGTCTGGGCGTGTGAGGTGTGAAACGTAGGCAGATTTTAACTCTATAAAGTCACACTTGACAGGGTGAGCTCTCACATCGAGAGGGATGAGGGAACCGAGGTTTCTCAGGGAACAGCATTTTCTTAGCCCCCAGACACAGCTCACTGAGTGAAAGAGTGAATAAACTCAAGAGATTCTCAAGCTGCCTCGTCTGAACAAGAGATTTAAACAAGCTGGAACTATGCACACATTTCACTTTGTGTCTTCCCCTCCCTTTCCTTGCCAAGTATGAGTAGTTGAATGTGCGTTTATCTCGCATGTGATATGACTGATCTGTAACATTTTATTGTCACGGCCATGTCTCGTGGATGTCAATTTATCCCATTCATTCTTTGAAACAACCCTGCCAGGTAGGCAACACCTCTGTGTTGTGAATAAGGAGCTTGAGGTTTCAAAATTGGACCTGAGGTCTGAGGTCACTGAATGGCAGAGCTGGAATTCACAGCCAATTCTGCCTGATTCCAGAACTCCTACTCTTTTATTTCCCATACTATAAGGTGTACCAGTATCTGTCAAATAGTCACGCTTCCTCCTGAGCCCGTCTCCCCTTGAGAGTGAAACCTCCCATGGTTCAAAGAAAACTACTGAAGTTGTTTAATTATTTTGATGACTATTGGAGAACATCCGGTTCTCTATTTCCCCCTCTTCTATATGGTGGGACAGAACAGGCAGGCTGGTAAGGGGATGGGAGGGGAGTGAGAGCTCCTCATGCAAGGAATCACAGCACGTTACGACGGTAGACACTCGGTCACTCATTCTTCTCTAAGTGGGAAGGTATCAGAACAAGGTTTACTAGAAATCCTCAAAAAAGGAAGCCAATGAACTGAAAAGAAAACAACAGTTAAATTCAACAGAAGAAAAGTAATGGACTCTGATGAAGGCGATGATCATTGAATTTATGACGTTTAGGGAACTTAATGGAATAATTCCAGGGTAGATAATATTGGCAGAAGTTAAGATCTGATGGAGTGTTTACTTTGCTAATTGTCTATGTACCTTTTAAAAATGAACTTGTCATGCAAAATAAAAAATTTTTTAAAAGGCTTTTCTAAAGCCCCTCTCATTTTTAGCTTTGTGTCTCAGCAACGTGATGTGGACAGAGCCTGGCCCAGGCTGTGTTTCCACATCCCCACGTGAAGACGTTGCAAGGAGTGCAAGCATTGGTTTCCTCCCCAGCAGGACACTTGGTGGCTGAGGGGTGACTTGGCCTTCTGGGTGGTGTCACTCCAATGCTGTCCTTCTGTGGTTATCTCTGCCTAGCCCTCACAGATCCTTGCAACTAAAGTCACTACTATTGAGTGGCCCTGGGATTCAAACTGAAAAACCGGCTACCTCGCCAGGTCTCCACCATAATTCCCCATCTTCCAGGGGCAGGAAAGTGAGCAGTTTTTGTCCGGTCTACCCCGAGTACCAAAAAGAGACAGATGTACAGTTTCTGTACTCATTTTTTAAGTTCAGTAGAAGGAAAGGACTGGGGAGGGTATAGCTCAGTGGTAAAGTGTGTGCTTAGCACGCACGAGGTCCTGGGTTCAATCCCCAGTACCTCTGTTAAAAAATAAATAAATAAAAACATAATTTAAACAAAAAAAGAAATAGAAGGAAAGGACACTGAGCACCGGATGACACGTTCCAATTCCAGAAAAGCCAGATTTTTACACCTGTGACCCTGGGGAATTTCCTTAACATTCCCGGCCATTTACTCTCGTGATGGTCACATAGGATATCCATGTCCCGGCCCCTGGACAGGATGAAGCCTCCCACAAAGGTAAGTTGCAGATTCGTGTTACTCAGAATAGCGCTTTTCATCGTCTGACTTTCTCTTAGATTTGACTTACTTTGTTTCTTTTCTATCCTCACATTTCCGCAAGTGCCATGAAGGCTGAGATTTGGCCACTTTATTAATGATGGGATCCCCAGAGCTCAGAAAAAGTCCAGGCCCAGAGTGAGCCCTTGATGAATATTTGTCGAATGAATGAATGGCCTTACGATCATCCCCCTGAGGAATTATCAGTATAGCTCATAAAATTTTATTCCCTGGAAAACTTTAAGAGAAAGGGCAGGCAGGGCCCTAACCAAATGGCTCCAGTGATACTGCCACTTGGTGACAAGATTAGAACCAAGGAACTCTGACAGCTACCTCGAGTCCCAAGTCTGTGTCTTTCTGGTTCTTTCTCCAGCGTGGATTCCCCTGGAACCCGGGCCCTCACCATGTTCAGGTCATGGTTCCAGGGCTTCCTTTAAAATGTGTCAAACTCTGGCTCAGGAAATCTTAAAATTTATCAGGGACTGATCTCCTCCTCACCTATCTTAGGGGAAAAAAACTACACGTACTCATCATGCATTTAGCTACTGGCCACTCCGAAAGGCACAAGGCCCCAGGTCAGCCCAGGACTTTCCTAAATCGCCTTCAGCTTGACAGGCTGGCCAAGCCTTTCCAGGATCCTGGTGACTAGTCGCCAGTGGAATCCAGGGCTGCAATATTTAGTCAGCATTCAGCTTGTACGTTCTGTCCCCTCCTCCTTCCCTCCAGGAAAACATATGGTGAGAGCTGCTGTTTTTGGAACAAACCCTTAAGGGAAAACAAACTGTTCATCTTAAAAAGAAAAAAAAAAAAAAAAAGTTCCAGTAAATCCTTCTTCTGATTTCTAAGCAAATCACTTTAGAGCTTAATTTTGCAATTCCCATCAGAGTCATCACTTCTGTTACTGGAGAAAGTGCGACTGACAAGGGTTCCCAGACGGCAGTGGGTGGGCGTGAGGGCCCAGGTGCGGGTGTGCGCGAGGGCCCAGGTGCGGGTGTGCGCACACGTACGTGTGTGCAAACCATTTACAGCGTGTGTTTATCGATCACTGAAAGCAATGCTCAAGAATGGTCCATTTCCTTTCCCAAAAATGGCCAAACCGTGACATTGTGGACAGCTCAGCTAGGCAGCATCTCATGAAATTTCTGGCCCTGAAAACTTCACGAGGCGTTGACAGCTACGGCCTTCATAGTGCCTTTAAATACCAAAGGGGCTCAGCGTGTGTCTGGAGGGGCAGGGAGTGCACGCAGGGGCAGAGGGGAAGGCAAGGGTGGGTCTTTGCTTCCTCTGCTTGTCCTAACAAAGGCAGGAGGCCGAGGCCAAGGCCGGAGCTGGGGACAGCCAAGCCCCGCGTCAGCCCTGCAGAGGGGAGCGCATTTGTAATTAGCACACCTGTTAATTGCGCCGAAAGGGAATCGGGTCTCACTTTTGTCCTGGGTGTGGGGATCACGTCCCATAGGGAAGCCCAGTTCCTCTCTTTGTTGGCGGTGTTCAGTGCAGGGTTTTATTTCTCCCAAGAAATGGGATGGAGGTTTAAATAACACTGTTTTCTTGTTCTTCCCCCAGATGCCTGCCACGTCAGCTCCACTAACAGGACAGCCACTTCCTTTAACATTTCTAAAAGCCAAGACGTCCCTGCCAGGGTCCAGGTGTGCCAGCCCAGAGAGACCAGGTGTCATCTGTCAGTAATTCTCTCACGGGAGCTCAGCCCTGGTTCCGTCTGCAACCCCATCTGTTCAGAAAGGCAGCTCTTCTGGAAGGGAGAAGCATGTATTGTTCGGCAGGTAGGATGTGTAAGGCCGTGTGTGGGGAGGTGGTACCAGGCACCACCAACCGCAGGAACTGGAGAGAAAGGTCCACGTTGAGAATTTAGCAACACGTCTCAGGCCCAAAGAGGCAGCACTGTTTGACAGCTCTGCTTTTTATCATAAGATATTATACATTTTGGTCTTTAGCATCGTTCTCCCCAAAATACAAACCTCGATGCTTTTCCAAATAAAAACAGAGCCAGAAGTCAGAGAGGGGAGTGGGGTGTGTGTGTGTGCGCGCGTGTGTGTGTGCGTGTGTGCCTTCAGGCAGCGTGTGTTCTCAATACAACTTTTGAGAAAACCCAGGAATGTTTTCAGTTCTCCACTTAGTGTTCCGCCTCTGGGAACACACGGAGATCCTTTTATTCTAGGTAGCTGGTCTAGCAGGGAACTTCAGTGGATCATGTTCAAAGCCACAAGCCTGTAGGCTACCTCAGTGAGAATGAGAAAAAAGGGCCCCCTGTAGGCAGGCACAGCCCCTCACCGGAGCTCACGGCCTGGCCAACAGATCTGGCCGAAGCCGAGCCCCTGCCCTTTCGGGGGGGACCTTCATGTCCTGCTGAAATGGTACATGTGGGGAGAGCAGCACTCAGGGACTTGAAGTTGAGGCTAAGAAAGGGAGACGATAACCACTCGCCCAGCAGCCTGGGGTGCTGCTAACCCGGGATGGCCCCTTTCCAACGATTCCAGAACTGGGAAAACTGGTCTTCGTTTACCACCACTGCTGTGGGCTTCTTCAGAGTTTCCTGGCTCAGTCATCAGAGTCCGCTGGCTTTCACTGCACCTTCTACCCATTACGTGTGACCAGTCTAACACTGAGCGGAGCTCTGGGGTGTGTACAAAAGATGCTCCGTAAATGTTTGCAGTTGGCGGAACGGCCTCGCTAACCCAGCACTCTCCAAGGATGTGAGCATTTCCTTTGGCAAGCTTTCCCGCTGCTGGACTCATTGACCCCTTCGTTTCCGAGGACTGCACGCAAGGACGGCTCTCTGAGCTGCATCGTGGTTTTCCTGAAAAATCCTCAAATAACAACAGATGAGATCTTCACTCCACATAATTAGCACAACTCAGACCATCCACACGCCCGAAGAGTAGAAAAAAATTTAAATTAAAACAACAGGCCAGGAGCAATTTGAGTTCATTTCCCCCTGGTATGATTTCTTAAGAACAAGTTAGGAGACAAATAAATGTCCCTAAGGCAAGAAGTCCTGGTGACCTCTCACTGGTCCTGGAGGTGGTTCAACCCCAGCGCCATGAGAGCCCTGCCCCACCACTCATAGCATCTCCCTCAAAGGCCTTCAACACAATTGTAGTAGGTATTTTTTATGGTTTCTTCTGGGAAAAGAAAAAAGAAAAGAAATTAAGCTGCCTTTAGTACTAAGCACTAAACTGCAAAGACATTTATTGGCTGCAGTGAATCCACGCCTCTTCTGCTCAGAGCAACTTCTCTAATTATGAAGGGGTTGATAGAAATCACTTTAATAGCTGTAGTTTTTAAGACAAGATCAGTTCTGGGAATCCAAGCGCACATGTTGGTACCCGTGCTATACACTAACCCCTGAGCCCACTGCTCATTCTAGCTTTAAAGTTCAAGCTCTACTGAAACCCAGCTCATCACCTCAAATTTATCCGGGGTTATGAACACCCGTTATGAAGCAACAATTCTATTGTTCCCTCAGGAACTAGCCCTTATTTTCACAGCATGTTTAAGGCTGTAAGGGCTAAATAGATTGATCTGCTTTTTTCGATAAAAGTGGTTATTCCAAGAATCCTCTCCTGATACATTATCTAATCTCCTCCTTAACCTTGCCCTCCCTCTGTTGTTAGCACTGGCAGGTGAAGTTCTCCCCAGTGAGTCACCTGCAGGGCTCCAAATAAAAGGTTCTCTTGTGTCTTTTGGTGTAGAACTCTCCTGGAGGAACACGATTAGGCTGGTGACTCTGTTGTAAAGACCACTGCCAAGGAGATGGGCAAACGCTTCTGGATGTGACAACCTTCATCACGGGACACTGGAGATGGGGGGAGGGCCACGAATGATTTACATCCCCAGAGCTCAGGCAGGCTTCCAAGCAGAGACAGGAACTCGCTGAGATGTCCAGGATGAAGGGAAAACAGGACAAAGCAGGAAGAATATGAAAGCAGGTAGCTTCTCAGGTGGTGATATCTGTCCTCAAGGACTGATCACCAGTGAGAAAGGAGGGAAGGAAGGAAGGCAAACGGGACACCGGAAGCAGTAGATGAGTGATCCCACATTCTCTGTGCCGTGTTATCCTTCCGCACGCAACCCGCATCCCACAAGGGGATTTCTCTTTTTCCATCTTCTTGTCCCTAGTGGAGTTTTGGGGTACACCCTTTTTGTGGTCCACAAGCTAAAGTCTACATTGTTTGGTCTCAGGCTCCACCTACATGGAGCTGAGCAAATCCATTTGCAAGATAAGGATGAGATGAAATCCAAGGACACATCTAAGAAGTCAGAAAAGAAGATACACTGAGAAAAAAAAACAAAACAAAATTAGTCTTGATTGCACAAAAACGGAGGCCAGAAAGGCTGTGCAGAATTTTTATAGATTTCTTAGGAACTTGTAATGTTCTCGTTGTTTATTACCTTTGTTAATATCTGTCTTCTTCCGATAGTTACAAGCAGTAACAAATCTTGAAACAAAGCAGAAGTGGCAAAGGTTTATGGGAGTGATTTTGGAGGGCAAGGGAGCTAAAACTTATCTCGTCGCTCTTCTGTACAATCAGGATCCTGGGAGAAAAGCAGATGAAAACAGTGCAGAAAGAAAGGCAACTCCCTAAGTCCCCTGGGAGAGAAGGAAACAGAGGAAATGTGAATTCCGCTTGGGAAGAACTGTCTCCAGGGAATTCACCTCCGTGAAAGTCACTTTCCTCCTGACATCGAGTCATAGAAACTTCCTGATAGATTTGGTTGAGAGCTAAGCAGATACTGGAGTCTGCAGAGCTGTGGTTTTCCCATCATATTTCAGGCTCCCCAGATAGCTAACAATTCACTGAACTAAACCAAACTCACCCCCACCAGAATTCACTGCCGGCGAGAATTTTCAGTGAAAACTACGAATTTCCAACTGCCACTCTCAACCAGATGTCTGTCATCTGCTTTCCACCTGTCAACACTGGGTTAATATTCTACTGTGAGTTTCAACCTTAGAAGACAATCATGACCATAAATAATGATAATAACAGCAAAGACAATACTATTAACCAGTGTTTGTTGAGCACTTAATATGTGCAAGGCACTATTTCACACGCTCTACCTACATTAACTCGTGGCTCACCACCTCTCCTTGAAGGAACAACTCTTATTATTATTTTACAAAGGAGGAAACTGAGGCTTCAAATGGCTCAGTGAGTTAGCCAGGGAGCCAGATGTGTTTGCAGACAGGGACTCCAGAGGGCCTAACCTCGTAAACACAGAACAGCTAAACACTAAGCATTAGGCGGTCAAATACAGACCTCAGGCTGGGTTTGCTGCCCTCCCAGACCACCCACAGTCCTGCTGCTTCCCAGATATTTAACCCCATGGGCTCCTTTCTTCAAGTAAAACTTTGCACAGAAGCTCCAAATCTACATGAAACAGATAAAATGGAGGTTCCGTGGTTGAATGAGGTGGAGGAGCAAAGATCCTTGTCCATCCCACCTCCAACTCAGCCCCTCCTCGTGCCTCAGAGGTTCTGCAAAGCCTTGAAGCTTCTGTGAAACACAGTTGGAAAACCTTGGGACCAGTCTCTAGTTGATCCACCAGTAAAATGGCCAGCTCTAGAGTTTCTTTCCAACTTGCTTCCAACACTCTAGGGTTTCTTGTTGCTTTTTGGATAATTTTTGAAGTTCTGCACCAGTGTCTCAAATCCGATCCATACCTCCTGTGCCCAGGCCGTCCTTCTGTACACCCATTCCATGCAGCTGGCCTGACCCCCTTGTCACCCTCAAACAGGCATCATTCTTTGAACCATTTGAAGTGACCTCTGCTTTATCCCCTGCTTCTGCAAATTCTAACCTCGGAATCCGAGTCAAGTGTGGATTCTCCATAAAGTCCCCTCAGACTTAGTTTATGCTCACTCAGGCCTTGCCACCGCCCATAGTAATCAGCAGACGGGTTCCACTGCCAGCACAGAGACTGAAACAACAATAACTTAAACAAGATACAAGTTTATCTCTCTTGCAAGAACTGTCTGAGCACGTGCACCCAGGGCTGACACATCGCCCATAGCGTGGGACCCAGGCTCCTTCCACGTTGTTTCTCTGCCGCACTCTGACGGCTCACCACCACTGCATCCCCACCGGGATGAGGAAGGGGGAGGGGAGGATACATCCTTCCCTTTCAAAGGCTTCGCCCTCTGCTTTGAACATATCCCACTAGTAATATGAGAACGGGTATTTGGAGAATAGCTAGCAATCTCTTCCACATTGAACTATTTCAAGGAGAAAGGGGGACGGGCACTTTCTCTCATCTCTTATAAACTCCTGGAATAAAGGGACCCTGTCCACACATTGTATTCCCCTCAATGCCCATCTAACCCGGGCACCTCAAATGTACTCAATATTAAAATTAAAATTTAAAGAATGGATATATATATAGGTATTAATGAATAAATGAACGAGGTATTAATGAATAAGAAAACAGATGTGTGGACATTTTGGGAAACCAAAGATAATGTGGAGTTTCATTACATCAGTGCTGGGTTTAAAGTTTCCAATTACTGGGTCCTAAATCTAAAAGGGTTTCATTACTTACTTTTAGGAAAGTTACTTTAAGAGATTATCTAGATGGGTGAGACTTTTCCAAGCTATATTCCTCCTGCCCCCCCCAACACACACACACACACACACACACACACACACACACACACACGCAATCTCCAACTCATTCAACTACAGAACCTCGGGAACTGCTTCACTGATACTCATATTTCTTTCCTAAGATAAGTAATACAAAATTAACACAAGGCTTGGAAAGCCAGAGTTTAAAACATTCATGTATAATGATAAATTATCTTTCCAGGTACCAGTCTATGGTGATAACATCTTAGATAACGCACTGAGCCCTTTACCAAATGATGAAAACTCGCAATGTTTCAATCCAGGTGATCTTACTGCATTGAGGAGTATGGCTTTTAGCAGACCTCCTTTTTCAAAGAGACTTTATTCTCAAGTATTTAGTAAAGAAACTGTCTTATATTCTTTTCTGGTAGGCAACAGTTGGATTTCTGTGTTGGTTAATTCATCTGTGCACATATAGATATTACAGGTATTACCAAACGTTTAAAGGCAGCTATGGTTAAGGAGCCACAACTAACCTCATGGACCCCGTTGGCCAGTTACAGAAATATTGTATCAGTCCAGACTTCCCCAGCCTTGAATGGAACACGGGAAATAATAACAGCAATAATGAAAGCAGCTTCCCTATTGTACCTCCTCTGGGTCAGATAACGTCCTAACCGCGCCACGTGGATTCTTTCCATCCTTTAACAATTCTATAGAGAAGAAAACCAAGGCCTCCGAATGGGACGTGACCATTAGAAACCCTTCAGAACCGAGCTCAAATTAAGCACATTTATTTCCAAAGAACTTTGCTATTTCAGATGTGGGTAAATCAGATTAATAGCGGTCACTCTTCTGCTCCACGTCTGCGGGGTGTGAGTCCGATGCCACTGTTCACCAGAAGATGCCAACCTGAGGGGCTGGTGTTTGTGCTCAGGCCCATGGCGGGGGTTACAGAGAGCATGTCCACAGATGCCCCACCGATAAGCTCACACAGAAAAAAAAACCTGTTGTCTGAGAATCTTGGGAGACTCTGAGCCCTACTGAGGGTGCCTGCTCTTCTCTTAAGACCCTGGACAGAGCAGGGTGGGAAGGCCGTCTTGAGATGCTGACCCAGATCAGGTATAGGAGGCACCCTCCTCACAGGAGGCCCCCCTCTTGCTCAGCTAGCCCGCCCCTCCCTCTGTGAGCCATCTGCCTCCCCCTTGAGCTCTCCTGAAATCTCCCTCGACCTCAGTGCTTATGGTTAGAGTCTGGGCCTCTGGCACAGCCTGAAAGATCAATCCTCTTTCTCCCTGACTGTCACCGCGACACACTGGCCGCTAGGGGCGTCGACGGAGCTATTCTGTGCTTTGAAGATGACGTTTCTGGCAAAGGAAGGACTGCTCCTCCAGGCCTGGCTACCTCAGACGAGGCCCAGCCACCACGCAGCAGGCGTCTGGCAGCCTTCCAGCTAACATGTTCTTCCAGGTCCCTGAAGGAAGTAGTGGGGATTTTCACTTCCCTTCACTACAGAAAATCATCCAATCCTTCTTCAAAAGATCTGGCTGGGAGAGACTGGCTCAGAATCACACATGCATGAAAATATGCTAGGATTTAGCTCTCCCCCGATGCTAAATTTGCAGAGTAGGACACAGGCCAGCCCATCCTAAGCTGATTCCAGTGGCTTGTGTCTGCAATGCTTTCCTCAGTGGAATGGAATCTCGCACAGACCTGCTTCACGATTCTCGCTCCCCTACATCAACCTTGTCTTGAAGTCCTTCTCAAGAAGCTTCTCTCTCTCTCTGTTCTAGCTCCATAGTTGCTCAACAGCACAACTGACATTTTAGGCTGGATAATTCTTTTGTGCAGCTGCCCCGTGTATTGTAGGATATCCAGCAACACCCTTGGCAGCCCACCAGACACCAGTAGCGCCCTGCCTCTCCAGTTGGGACAACCAATTGTGTCTCCGGACATGGACCAAAGCCCCTGGGAAGCAAAGCCACCCTATTTGAGAACCACTGGTTCTAACCAATTGAAGCCTGGCCAGATCTTCTGGCCTCAAGCTGCTTTTCCCCCAGGGCAACAGGCGCCCCTCATCCCACCAGCGTCTCTCAACACAATCTTCAGATTCTACAACTCCTGCATGTTTGAAAACACCTGTAACACAGACGTCCCTGAACTTCCTAGCTATTCAAGTTTGCCCTTCCCCGTTAATGTTCAAATTGCTGTAACTGGAGTCCCCTTCTTGAGGATATCCTTTCCTGGGTTATTTCTGCCAGCATTTGCCCTTTGTTCAACAGAATACTGAACGTTCCAGCCTGAGGTGTGAACCAATTGCATTTGGACACTTCCTTGGGCAGAATTGCCACAAAGAGAGGGAGCGGCTTCCTGGGCAAAGGCCAAGTCCCATGAGCGGCATGAAGCAATTGTCACAAAGCCACCCCACCCTGCTCGGTCGCTCAGGACTCTGTTCCTTCTCAGCATCACACCAGCTTCCAGAATCAAAGTTGACACAGACTTACAACATGACTTCAGGTCTTAATTACTTCAATGCTGTGGGGCTAAGATGCCAGGAAATGTCCAATTCTCATCTTCGTCCCAAAGAACTGTCCTACTGGGGGTCACCAGTCAGAGGAGGAGTGGTTACTCATCACCATTCCAGGAACATCCCTACTCTGCCACTTTCAAAGAGCCAAATTAGAGCCAGAGACTCGCCAGTGGTGGTTTCCAAACTTCTCTCATGGTCAAGACCCCTTTGTCACACAAGTCTGGCTGAGGCCTCAGGGGGAGCCACGCTGGCCGATGGAGACTGGCGCCCCGGGACACACCTCCCTGACTCCTGACCTGAAGTCTGATCAGAATAACGACGACCTTGGAATTTGATATCCAGAAATCTGGTCTCAGAGACTAAAGAAAATGAGGTGTGAGGCCACGCCCCCATCTGCATAAGTCAGAAGCATTATTGTCACAAACAAGGAAAGGATCTGGCAGGCAGAGGAGGAGCCCTGCTGGAGGGTAGATGAGGAGACAGGAGGGAGCCCCAAGGAGAGCCCCGCAGTCATGCTGGACCGTTGTTATTCCTCCAGTCTACCAGACGCTGGCTTGTAAGGAGGAAGATGCTGCAGGGAGGAACCCAAAGGGTCTCCTTATGTCAGGGCTTCTTGCTGGACCTGATGTTTGGGGCTGGGTCTTTCTGTGTTGGGGGCGGGGCCGTCCAGTGCACTGCAGGATGTTAGCAGCGTCCTTGGCCTCCCTCCACTAGATGTCACTAGCACCTTCCCCTCAAGCGGTGCAAGTCGTTACCAAAAATGTCTCCAGATGTCTCCTGGGAGCAAAAGTGCCCCAGCTAGCACCACTGGCGTATCCAAAACCCATGGCGCTAAGAACTACAGAAGAGAAAAAGCACGTTAAGACACTGTTCTCCTACAGAAACAGCATCCAGCTAGAAGGGCAAGAAGTAAACCTGCTAAATCACACAGTGAAATAGTTCAATAATAACCAGTCAAGATAACAAGAGACGTCACGAGATGGTACCCAAATAAAAAGATCTTTAATACCTTCCTAACACTTGATACAATGCATTTTACTGAAATTATTTAATTATCTGTCTTCCTTAATGTGAAGTGGAAATGCCATGAGCAGAGACTCAGACTCTTTTTCCTGACCACAAACCACCCTCCTCCAGTGTCCAACACATAGTACCGATACAGGAAACAGGATGTGGGGTGAGAGGATGCCGGTGTCCCAGGTCTCGGCTGAGTCCCTGGGACGTGCCCCGCCAAGTATGTACTTGGCTTCACTCAGGCAAGAATTCAAGAACAAGCCACAGTTGAGTAAAGGTAGATTGATTCAGAGAGATGCATGCTCCATAGACAGAGTGCGGGCTGTTTCAGAAGGCAAGCGAAAGGCCACGAGGTGTGGGGCTTGTCAGTTTTTATGGGCTCAGTAACTTTATGTGCTAACAAGTGGGAGAATTATTCCAATGACTTTGGGGAAGGGGCTGGGATTCCCAGGAACTGGGTCACCGTTCCCTTTTTGACCTTTTATGGTTAACCTCAGAACTGTCATGGCGCCTGTGGGAGTGCCATTGACCATGCTGAAGTATTACAGTGAGTGTATAATGAAGCCTGAAGTCTGCTGGAAGTCAGGTCTCCTGCCATCTTGGACCTCAAGGTCTGTTGGGAGTTGAATCTCTGCCATCTTAGTGTTCATTGCTGTGTCGTTCCTTGAACGGCTGTGCCCTGCCCCCTGCCCCCTTCCCTCCTGTGTCATTACGGCAGCAAGGGCAGCCTTGCGTGGGATCAGACCCCCAGGCAGGCAGGGGAAGGAGGGCACTGAAGGGGGAGCCTGTCCAGGGGGCTTCGGCAGTACGTGATAACCAGATGCACTGAGCCAACCTGAATGCTTGACCATACGTGGTCAGGGACTTTTGCATGACTTCCCATTAAAACAAAAACCAAATAAAACAAAAAACTCCTGGCTTCCAGACTGAGTGAGTGCGGGGTGGCGGCGAAGGGTGGGTGGGGTGGAACTGTGTGTGTAAGCTCAGTAACGTGAAGGAAATTTGTGGGGAGGGAAGATGTCCGAGGCGGCGTTTTCTCTGTCCCACAGCCCTCCCATCCGTCCAGCCGGACCTTACGGGCATTTAATCCCCTGGGAAAGACAAGTGGATGGCAGAACCCAGCGACCCACCCGGGGCCCCAGGCTGGGAGGGACCCGCTGCCAGAAGCAGGGATGAACTTGTGGGAAGGCAAAGAGGCCAAACGCCGATCCAAATCCGTCCGCTGGCGCGCCCCCAAGCCCCCCCCCGGTTCGTTGGTGCAGGGCCGCGGGGCGCCTGCTCGGGGCTGGGCGGCCTGGGGACCCCCGCCGCGCGCGGAGCAGATACGAAGCCCTGGGTTGGGCAGCCGGCAGGCAGCCAGGCTCCCTGGCTTCATGCAGTCACCTGGAGAAGTGGTAGAAAAGTCGGCTGGCCCCCTTCCCAGAGCGTTCTCATTCAGCAGGGCCGGCCGAGGGCCTGAGAATTGCCTCCCTGACAAGTTTCCAGCTGAGGCCGCGCTGCCGGCCGGCCGGCCGGCCGGCCGGGGACCACCCTTCGCGCCGCGCGGAGGACGCTAACCGGCCGCTGGGAAGGGTCGGGGGCCGGAGGTGGGCCAGGAAGAGGGCCCAGGGGAACATCTGAAGAAGCCAGATGAACGGGCCCGGGGCCTCCCTGGGGCACGGGACAAAGATAGAGCTGCCGTGTTTACTGGCAAGGCCGGGGCCGGCGCGGTGGGTGGCGGCGGTGGCTCCCGCTGGTGGCCCTGCCCGGGCTGCGCCGGGCGGGCGGGCGGGGGTGGGGGCGCGGGCCGGCCCGGCCCCCGAGCGGTTTATTTACTTAAACAGCACACATCCCGCCCTCCGCGGGCCGGCCCAGGGCAGTTCCTGAATGGGGACGAGACGCCGCGGCTTCGCAGCCGCCCACCCACGTCGCCGGGAGGGGTGAGCGGCCCGGCCCCCGCCCGGGGCTGGGGGGGTAGGGGGGCGGCGGGGGCGGCGGCCCGGGGGTGCGGGTGACGCCGCGCGCCCGCCCCACCGCGCGCCTTTCTCTCCCCGGCTTTGGGGCTCCCTGCATTTCGCCCTCCGAGTTTGCACTCTTCTCGGGGGTGATCAAGAAAAGCAGATCCAAAATCGCAAGAAGAAGGGAGAAAGATGTTCCGCTTCCTCCCTCGGAAGGGAAAAGGGGGATTGAATAAACAGAACGTCACTGAAAAAGACCACAAACGAGACCGTTTCTGAAAGAACCAGATGGACTTGGAAACAGCCTTCGGCTGGGGCCGCAGGAGGGAGAGGGGCCGTCTGGGCCTGGGCTGTGTGGGCAGGTTGACTGTCAGCAATTTAGATCAGGATTCTCCACCCTGCAGGTCAGCCTGTGACAAAGCGGGCGACTTGGGAAACCTCAAACCTCACCGAAATGACATAAAATAAAACCAGCCCTTTATTATCTTCCTTTTTTTTTCCAGTGTGTTCTCTATCATTACTTTCTGACAGATCACCAATGTCTTGAATAAGAAATTGCTGACCGGATTTTTTCCTTATTGCAAAGTTGAGGGAGGGTTGGATGTTTGTTTTTGTTTTTCATGTTTCTAGAGCTTTCCTAAGTGGACATGTGCATAGTTAGATGGGTCAGTTTGACTGGCCTTTTTTCCTATCCATTTAATCTGCCCTTTAGCCACTAAATCAAATATGTTTCTAAAAATGATATCTGACTAATATCCAGATTTCTCTAACAGTTTCTCAGCTGTGGGGTGATGTGTGCTACCCAGATTGAAGCGGGGAACGTTTGTCTTAAAAAAAATCATACTGGCTTTATTCCTTTGATAACTATGGAAGTTTAAAAAGCTAAAGATCTAATCTATTCTTAGAAACAATAATTAGTACATATATGTAAACTTAAAAAAAGTGCAGTAAACTGTATATATGTATTTACATTCAATATAATATGTATGTGCAGTCAAACTGTAATAATTCTACCTAATAAAACTGAAAAAGGAAAAAAAATCATATTTCCATTCTCTAAGAATAAATTCAGTTTTTAATTAGACTATTTTTAGCATAGTTTCAGGTTTGCAGCCAAATTGAGCAAAAGGTACAGAGATTTCCCATATACCCCTTGTCTCCCACACATGGATAGCCTCCCCCACTGACAACATCTCACACCAGAGCGGTCCATTTGTCACCGTGATGAACGTACATTGACACATGATTATCATCTCAAGTCCACAGCTTACACTAGTGTTCACTCGGAGCTTGTTACATCCTGTGGGCGTTGACGGACCTGTAATGACATGTATCCATCCTTGTCGTGTCAGACAAAGTAGTTTCAGTGCCCTAAAAACCCCCTCTGTGCTCTACCTAAATTCTCTTTTTCAAAGAGAATCAAGATCAGTGTATAAAGTATCTCCTATGTGACATTTATATGCCATTCATCCATCGGGAGAGAAATTTCATTTTTGTTGAGTCTTTTAACTTTGAAAGGTTCGAAAAAGGGCAATATCTACCTCAATTGCTAAAAGAAGTGTTACTGAAATTTCCCAAACGGGGAGTGTGAAACACATCACTTGGAGTGGAAGCCCAGATCTCAGTCATCGGCTGAAGGTCGGGCACTGAGGTCCTGCTGGTCTACCAGGCCCATGCAATTCTAAGGAGGATGGCTTGCAGCCCCCAGTGCCCAACCTGACTACTGATACTTGAAATTCTACCATTGGAGCTTCTTTCCACGGCATGGAAGGTGTCAGGGGCAGCTTCAGAGCGTCCTCTGGCAGCATCTTTGACTGGTGACTCTGAAGAGATGCAACAGGAGGCAACACCAAGAGGGTAAAAGGATGGGGGTCAGTGATAAACCTGGCATCCCCTGGAGTAGGTAGTCTCCAGACCCAGTTCTCCTTGGGCACGGATGAATTAAGCCAACAGAAGGTGAGAGTCCGGCATATCCCACGTGTTAACCTAGTGGGCATGTGTGAGGTTAGGGGGCAGAAATTCTGGGCCACATTTTGATTCCAGTTCCACTGCCATTTATCAACTGAATTCCAGGCAGGTCACTCTACCTCCCCAAACTTTGGTGTCCCTACCTACAAAGGGGAAGAGTCAGAAGACAGAGCTTGTTGGGGAGATTTAGACGACGGTATCTAAACAGGCTCCTTCACCATGATCCGAGTTTTCTCTTAATGAATGTTTATATTAGCAACCTAATTCCTTTATTGTTTCTTTTCTATAAAAGAAACCAAGCTTGAGAGATAATATTTAGATGAGTGCCTGAGGATAGAGATATCTTACCAGATTTAAAATTATTGATATACCGATTAGCATGAATATTAATAGCATAAGTGGATACTGGATAATGTCCTGGACCCCACAGGTCTTTAACCTTTTCAGGGCAAGCACTCATTATCACTTCATCATTGACAACATTCTGAATTCCAACCGGTGTAATTTCTGAGAAGATTTTGTGGACCTGTACGTTTTCTAGTTACATAGAAATGAAAAGCAGCAATGGAATTGTGATATGCATACCATGACATAATAAGCCTCTTTCCACTTCATATTGTGTGTCTGTATAATACCATTGTATTTGTCAAGTGTAAATATTCTATTTTGGATTCAGATCTTTTTATTTCTAACATCTTATCATTACAGATTTCCCAACGTTTATGTTTTGGCTTTGATCATCTTCAACCTGTGGGATTTTTGTTTGTGTATGAATTACAGTGACCAAAAGTTAATTTTAGCTTTCAAGAATATGCTCATTATGAATTTAATTCATATTTTTATATTTCCCTTTCAATTACTGTACCAAGGGGACCCTCACTTGCGTTATATGAAAGTGTATACTGCCCTACAATGTCATGATTGTTGGTGTAATAAACTGTTTTGATTTTTTTTAATTGTTGATATAAAATAAGGAAGGAAAGAAAGAAGGAAGGGAGGAAACAGACACAAAACAAAACTGGTTCTGCCTTTTTATTAACACTGACAGGAGAGTTTTTCAGCTATACCCTCTGTTTTTAGGTGGAGACAATGCCAAGCAGCCTTAGTTTCTAGTATCAAAACTCCACTGCAGGCTGCAGTTAAGAACCAGGGGCAAGAGGAGAAGTCTTCATCAAGGCTCTTAAACTTGTTTACAGCAAAATTATAACATTACATCAATGCTGAACAATTCCACGATTTCCTAACATGTGACCTAGCTTTCAGAGGACATGGTGACATTTCACCAAAACATACATTCTTTCTTTCATCAGTGTGGCCTCCTCTGGGTTGGTTGGCAACCTTAAAGAATTTTTTTTAAGCAACAGTTTTAGGACCTTTACCACACAGGAATAAGCCACCCAAGCCATGCCCACCAGTGTTGTGCCCTTGGCTATGTGCTATGCCTGAAACAGTCAATCTTCATCCTTAGCGTTGCTCGAGCATCACCTGGAGGGGTTGTTAGGACACAGACACTGGACCCAACTCTCAGGGCTTCCGGTCCAGCAGGTCTTGGGTAGGCCTGAGAATTTGCATTTCTCATGAGCTTCTGGGTGATGCTAATTTGGCTCCTCTGGAGACCACGTTTGGTATCCACTGGTGTGAAACAAGGCTTGATGCATACCAGGTCCTCAATAAATCTGTGCTGGTTGCATGAAAAGGCAGTGTCTTGGACTGTGTTTCTGCCAGTGAACGGTGGCGAAGGCGGAGGGCCTAGGGTTGTGTTGCAGGGTGTTTGGAACTTAGGAAGAATCTTAAAGGTCATTGGTCCAACTACAGCCAAGATTTGATTTCCATTAATCAAATCTACTCAGCGCCCAAAAGGAAAGCAAGGGCATCACCAAACTTTTCAATGCATCCTGCCTCCCCCTCCCCTATGGTAGTTGACCCTGAGTACTTACCCAGAATTGTCATCCTATTGTTCTATTTCTACAGCCAAGAACTAGTTCCATATCAAGGCCTTACTGGCAACTGAAAGCAAATGCATTACACCTCAAAACTGCTTAACAATTGAGTTTAGAATGTGATCATCGCAGTGGCCACATTGTATGCTCGGTCGCTGCCCAGGGTAGGACTAGCCTATCTGTCTCGTTCCCCACCGTGTAGCTGGTGCCTGTGTTAGAGCAGGCAGGTAGCTACATATGAGCAGAGAAAGGTGGGCACAGGCCAAATGGCAGGAATTGAACAAAAAGGAGGGGCAGGGGCCAAATACAGGAAACCCTACATCATGTAAGCACCAGGGGTCCCTGGGCAGAAAAAGAAAAGCAGGAACCTCTGGGCCAATAAGTGGTCACACATTTTGGGGTGATGAGTGGCCTGGAGACCTACAAAGAAAGGTGGGAAAAGGCAGGAATCTCCAGTGTCCGAATGTAACCCTTTGCTCAGTATGCCCTCATTACAATAAAATTAGCCTTGTAAGTACCCATCATGCACCTACACCATGACCCTTCTGATCCAGACTAAAGAAGGACAAAAATCTCTCCTCCCTTTGGAAGAGTGGAGTTGGGATGATAATCAGGGACTACAACCCCAAACCCTTCCCTCCCCAGTGAATATTCTGCCCATTCATTTTCACACCCTATGTAGCTAACTTGCCAGAGAAACTCAGGGCAGCCGCTCACCTGAGCCTGCCCGCTCTCCCCTGAGAGTGTACAATCCATCTCTTAATAAATCCTCACTTTACTTTCTTAACCTCTGTGTCTTATCTCTGAATTCTTTCTAGGACAGGACAAGAGCCTGGACATTGGCTACATCTACTGGACACACCTGCACAAAGCAGACCCTCAACATGTATTTGTTGACAAATGCATATTACCTATTTTACAAGGTTGCATGCAATGCACATGACTCTCCAAAGCTTTAGAAGTAGGTTAACTTGAATGGCTAAGAGTTGAAATCTTTCTAAACTATGAGAAGAAAATTCAACTTATATTTAAACAACACTTATAGACTGTTTCTATGCCATTGTCAGGCTAAAATTTCACAATTTAAAAATTGTGTAACAGCTCAAAGCAGATCCTATGTTTAAAACACACTTGTAAATAGGTTTGAAAAGTATGACCAGCCTACAGTTCTTTTTTCACCACAAATTTACTACATTTTTACCACTCTGTCCCCAAGGATGCAAATCATAATTATCACATAAATCATTAATGTGAGATGAAAACTTTAACTCTGTATTTAATACTGTTCTACTATTTTGTTTAAATCTATTTTTCACATAGAGTACTGATAAGGTGGAGATTTTTCTAATTCTAAGCTCTTTAACAGAAAACAAAAACCAGCTGAGAGCAGAAACCTTTATTTGTCCTTCTTAGAAAAAAGGAACTTTTGAAGGAAACAGAGTATATGTAGCTAACCCTATCCTCAAAGGAAAAGGAACCGTCGTCATTCTTGGAATTCAGAGATAACTAATCAGTTCTTTTCTAAAATTGGCAGAAAGCAGTCAGGGAAAGATTATTCAAGGACATGTAAAGATCCCAAGGGAACTTTAAGAGATGAAGAGCTGCGGGCTTTACCAATCTATAGCATTGAAAGTGAGAGAAAGAACTAAAAACTCTATTTAAAACAACATAGGAAAGTGAGGTGGAAAAGCAGTAACTGTCAAATTTTAATTTCAGATTTGCACCAGAATGCTTATATTCCTTTAAATCTTGCTCTACGGAACATTATACTTTAAAATTAAAAGGCATTTAAAAATTCTTTTAAATACAAATATTAGATCACCTCATACCAGCCAGAATGGCCATCATTAAAAAGTTCACAAACGGGCGAGACTGCGTGGAGAAAAGGAAACCCTCCTACACTGTTGGTGGGAATGTATTTGGTGCGCCCATTATGGAAAACAGTATGGAGATTCCTCAAAAAACTAAAAATAGACTTACCATATGATCTAGCAATCTCACTTCTGGGCATATATCTGGAGGGAACTCTAATTTGAAAAGATATGTGCACCCCAGTGTTCATAGCAGCACTATTTACAATAGCCAAGAGATAGAAGCAACCCAAATGTCCATTGACAGATGACTGGAAAAAGAAGTTCTGGTATATTTATAGAATGGAATACTACTCAGCCATAAAAAAGAATAAAATAATGCCATTTGCAACAACATGGATGGATCTGGAGATAATCATTCTAAGTGAAGTAAGCCAGAAAGAGAAAGAAAAATACCATATGAAGTCACTCATATGTGGAATCTAAAAAAAAGAAAAAAGACACAAATGAACTCAACTACAAAACAGAAACAGACTCACAGACATTGTAAATGATCTTATGGTTCACGGGGAGAAAGGAGGCGGGAAGGAATAAATCTGGGAGCTTGAGATTTGAATATATTAACTACGGTATACAAAAATAGATGAAAAACAAATTTCCTCTGTATAGCACGGGAAACTATATTCTGTATCTTGTAATAACCTTTAATGAAAAAGAATATGAAAACGAATATATGTATTTATATGTACGGCTGGGACATTATGCTGTGCACCAGAAATTGACACATTGTAGCTGACTATACTTCAATTAAAAAATAAGTACATTCTGAAGTCTGATTAGCTGTGGATCGTTAACAGGAGTAAATGTACGTAGGAGTATACAAAAGTTAGGATGTTAAAGAATTATTTAATCATATTTTGGCTGAAGCCGGATCTTCTTTATTCCAGATTGGATAAAAAAGGGGAATGGGGGGAGCTGAGGCTGGTGCCACCCTGAAGCTAATGCCACCCTGAGCTCCCAGTGACTCAAGGGCAGTAAGTGGCAGGCCTGCTGGGCACGAGCCCTTCCATCTGCCTCTCTAGGTCTATTCTCCACCTCTCCCAACCTGTCCTATGCCCTGGAGGCTGACCTGTGGCAACATCACCAGATATCCTCACCCTCAGAGTTCCTGTTGGGTTTAGGTAATTGGGAGCCACAGAGGGACTGCAGCGAGGAAGGCAAAGGAGGCTTGGCATTTATTCACGCCTTGTCCCCTTCCCCGAGGGGTTGCTTCAGGCTGTCCGCTCCCCGCAACTGCAGCCTCCCGTCAAGAAGACGCCCTCTTTAGCGTTCTCAAGTTTCTGGTAATGGGTCCCCATCTTCATGCACTCAGATCTCCATCATCAGGCCCAGGTTTTGCATTATGCCTTGTTGTTTCCCTACAATGTGCCCACATCTTTGTCAATCATTCCTTTTACACTTTTCAAGTGGAAAAGAGCCACAGAAATCATTTTGACCAGCTTCTGAACTTTACTGAAGAGGGAACTGGAGCCAGCACAGTGACTCGGATAAAACAGGCTGAAGCCAAAGGTAGAACCACGTAGAACACAGGTGTCCTGAATCTCTAATACAGGAACCACGTGGAGCCAAATATAACCATGTAGACCATCCAGAGGTCTCCATCCCACCCATGAGCCCTGGACTCCATAGTGGTGGCATCATTCTTCCAAAGCCATAGGTGAGGCCATTCTGTGCGTGCACCTACTCACTTCTACACGTACACAGAGACACACACAGACACAGTCACACAGAGAAGAACAGACACAGATACACACACAGACACAGAGACATACATAGATACACACAGACACACTCACACAATTACATGCAGGCAGTCAGGTTAATAAGGGTATAAAAATCCTTTCCAGGAAAAGATAACTTAGGATCACAAGGAATGTGTAGAAAAGGAACACAGAAGCCACACCGTTTGCCACACTGGGTTTGGAGAGGCTCACGGACTGACTGCAATTCAGCCTCAGCCTCCCCTTGCACCAGTTGGTGGTCTCACCTCCTCCCATCACCTCTCCCCTCACCGCTTCCCAGAGTCACTGGGAGCGAGCGCAGGCCCCAATGGATAGGACAACCATGCTTCTCAAATCCCTAATAGGGACATATGCTTCCACACGGACCTATGGGGTGACTTCCGGGTACAAGAGGCAATATGGGAATGAGATGTGGAAGATGTTCAAAACATCTGGGCATCTCATGGTTTATAAGGGAAAGAGGATAAAACACAGGATATTGGGATCATGCACAAAAATTCAGGACCTGCTGGAGGCCAGGGAGAGTTGCAAGAAGGAAAGGAGGACATTAAAACAAGGCAAGGTGCGCCCTGTTACTTTCATTTTAGATGTCAATCTGCGGATAATTATGTTTTCTTACACATCCTTCCCAGGGCTGACACCATCCAGAAAATTTCCTGTCCACCAACACATGCTTTTAAGCATTCTGAGAGTCCAAGATCTCCTGACTACACGTGGGAAATCCTCACAGAATAAAGAGCATTTGAGGGAAACTATTTATTAAGGCAAAATACATAAACAGCAAGATTTGCATCAAACATACTTATCCATCCCCCTTCTTTGATGCCCAATATCATTCACTTTTGGGACCAGCTATATCCAGGTGACTTCTTGGTTCCCCCAGAAGCTGACCCGGAGACAAGGACTCATGTGGAAGTGACGACTCTGGCCCGGGAGGGCGGAAGAGACACAGGGAGGCAGATAAAGGGTGTTCCACCAAGCCAGTTACCATAGAGGGCAACTGACGCTTAAGCCCATGGGTGACCCTAAGAAACAGTACACCCCACACGTCAGAGTCATCCCCGCGGGGGAATTTGTACACTGCTACCTAGAGTCATGACTGAGGGCCACCCCCAGGGAGTACTCATTCTCTGGCATTTTTTGTGGGACAGACAGGCGACATGATTCTCTGTAGTTGGGGGACAGGGTTGGTAGGAAATGAGCCTTTATACTTACTTTTTTTTTTAATTGAAGTATAGTCAGTTTACAATGTGTCAATTTCTGGTGGACAGCGTAATGTTTCAGTCATGCATATACATACATGTATTTGTTTTCATATTCTTTTTCATTATAGGTTACTACAAGATATTGAATATAGTTCCCTGTGCTACACAGAAGAAATCTGGGGGTTTTTTTAATCTATTTTTGTATAGTTGGTAGTATTTGCAAATCTCAAACTCCCAATTTAGCCCTCTCTTACCCTCTTTCCACCTGGTAATTATGTTTGTTTACTATGTCTGTGAGTCTATTCCTGTTTTGTAGATAAGGTCATTAGTGTCTTCTTTTTTTTTAGATTCAACATATGAGTGATATCATATGGTATTTTTCTTTCTCTTTCTAGCTTACTTCACTTAGAATAACAATCTCCAGGTCCATCCATGTTGCTGCAAATGGCATTATTTTATTCTTTTTTATGGCTGAATAGTATTCCATTGTACACAGTCTTTATCCAGTCATCCAGTCATCTATTGATGGACATTTAGATTGTTTCCATGTCTTGGCTATTGTAAATGCTGCTATGAACATTGGGTTGCAAGTATCTGGAAATAAGCCCTTTGACATAGGTGGAGGTAGGTGGAGGTTGACCAGAATGTACTAAATGTTTCCCGAAAAATGGGCATGACAGGGAGTGCATTCAGCCTACAGGATACTAGCAAATCTTTACGACCAGTGTCCAGCCTGCAAAAATAACTGTTGAATACTTCTTGAAGGCAGAGACTGAATCTTTTTCACCCTTGACTTCCCAGCTTAGTGGGACCCCCGTACCTGGAGTTGCCACATGGGCCAGGCAGACTTATTTTCACCCTTGCTGGAGGAAGGAAGGACAGAAGGATGACACAAACTAAAGCCACCAGAAACTTCCTTCCAACAGGGATCTATTCCTTTCAAGTCCTAATTACTGAAAACCTTTCATTTCATTTCAGGCCAATTCATAGCAGTGTTCTGAAAATAAATAAATGAAATGGAAAAAAGGCCACACTGTTTGATTAGATTGCAAATCACCTGTACATATATATTTCCAACATAGATCTCAAACAATATTCTCAAGAAAAGTGTCGGACTTTAGACAAAACTCCAATCACAGCACTGAAAATGTTTGGCTCAAAAGAGATGTCTTAACTCGTAGTTATAAAAATCGCTTTTCCCGTTGCCTTCCTAACAAACAGGAAAAAGGAAAGGACAAACGGAAAGAGAATAGTGTTGAGACCAAATGGAAAGCAGGGGAGGCCATGAGACAGAGGGGACCCGCAACAGAGCCCTCATTTGGCCCTGATTGCTCCTGAGGAAGCACTGAAGCCCGGAGGATAACTACGAACAGAAGCTCCCTTTTGTGTGAGGAACTATTGTTCAATAACATTTTATGACTTCACAGCTTTTTAACAAGAGGCATTTTAACAAGGGGAGCCTCCTTCAAGTTTCCTTTATGAAGTGGGCACGCTGACTTCACCATTCCTCCCTCAGATTAATCTCTAAGATGCTTTCTCATCATCCTTCACATTCTTTAAAGAAAGAAGAAAAGGTTGAATTAGTTTACTTGAAGATGATTATAAAGAGAGAGGGGAGAGAGAGAGAAATTGCGTTTACAGACCAGAGTCTTCTCTGAGGTCAGTCTTGCCAGTTCTAAGCACCCCACAGTCTGTGACAGGCTGCTAAGCTCTCCACATCTCTTGCTGTGGGGACTAACTATTCTTTTTCCTCATTTAAGTTCGTTTTGGGAAATGACTTGAGAAACCAGTAGTGTTATCCTCGGAATTAAAAGAACCCAACCCCTCTTATCAGGAAATTGAAGTCACTTTAGTGGCACCAAACAAAAAGCCAGGCTCAATGAAGCACTGCCATTTCAGGAGGTGGCCATTTTGGAAATGACCGTCCCTCTGACTTCGTGTGTCCTTGAAGTTCTGAATCAGAGATAATCTCCTAACACTCACCTCCCTTGAGAATCTCCCTTGAGAATTTAGCCTGTCCGCTGGGTGGCCCAGTGATAGCAGCCAGTTCTGTCTCCGATTTATGGTTTCTCTGTGATCAAAAGCAGACCGCTGCCTTTTCTCTGAGACTCAAGTTCCCCTTTGTCAACGAAGTCATGCTTCTGAGCCCATCTCAATAAGCCATGTGAAGAGATAGGGAGAAAAAACTCTTGAACTCCTTACCCAATAAAGAAATGACAGCAATTCACCCAGTGATGGTTTGCAAACTCACGACGGAATCACACCAAGTGATAAATTGTCCGTGTAGATGAATTCTTCGTTCAGATCTGACTTCTGGTCACCAAGTCTGTACAGTTCCTGTGGGCTCACCAGCCACATGCAGACCATCATGACAGGACTGTGAGAAGTACCAAAAAAAAGACGCAGAGCCATGATGGAACGTTTGTGGGTCAAATTCATCATCACCCCATTTAGCAACCCTTTCCTCGCTCTTACCTACTCATCGGTCCATGCTCCCTCCTGCTTCCCTCCAGCCTCACTTCCTCATACCAAACTGCTTTCCACCAAAAAAAAAAAAAAAAGAAAGAAAAAAAGACCATGGTGCTCATTCCTATGTATTAGGATGCAAATGACTGATCACACCTTAAAACCCCCCAGGGAGATTTAAAATGTCCCAGGGCTCAAGGCCTTTAAGGAATGAGGCTGCCAAAGTGGGATTTCAGCCATCACAGCCCACGGCAAGAGCTGCTTTGTGGGCTGGAGGCTCCATCCAGCACCCAGAAGTCCCACTGCAGGGGGCTCTGCCGAGACCGCGCTGTCCAGTGGAAATACAATGGGAGTCACAGATGTAATTTAACATTCTGTAGTCGCCACATAAAATAAAAAAGAAACAGCTGAAATTAATTGAATGATAGATTTTATTAAACCAAATATATCCAAAATATTACTTCCACATGTAATCAATATAAAAAGAAATAGAAATACTGTTGTACACGCTTTTTCTCATAAGAAATCTTCAAAATCCAGTGTGAGTTCTACACTCGCAGCCTTTGTCAATGTGGACCCGCCACGTTTCAAGTGCTCCATAAGCCCCCCCCCCCGCAAGGCCAGTGGCCACCGCACTGGACAGCAGAGTCTACAACAAACTGCATAATAAAACTGCTTGCTATATATACAAAAAAAAAAAAAAAGCAAAAATAAAATAAAATAAAACTGCTTGTTTCCCTTCTTCCTCTGCATCCACCAACCCTGTCGGTCTTCATAACTGCCACCGTTCAGCGAGCACCCACAGTACATGGAATGGCTCCTTTAAGCCTCATAACTGCCCAAAAAACCAGGTCCAGGTGAGGCAAGGAAGCCCAGGAAGTGAAGTAGCCGGCAGTTCCCTAGCTGAGAAGTCGGGGAGCTGGATGAAGCACTAAGAAATTACCACAAAGGGAGGAGCAGAAGAGAGGACAGAGGCCAACAGGCTGGGGCTGCCAGAGCCATCGGAAGATGTGAATATCACACAAACGTGCGGGTCCTCTGGTTGGCAGAGAGGGACTTAGAAGCACAGTGTCACAAAGCCTGAATCCCACAATCACTCGTCTGTTCTCTTTTCCCGAACAAAACCACGCAAAGGGGGACCCCCCTGAGGCACACAGCCCATGCGGCTCTGCCCGTAACCCTCTGGCCTGTTTAGACTACAAGCACAGAATACAGGGAAATATCAGACACAAGCCTGCCTTCCAGGGCTTATAATCCAGTTGGGTAGATAATGAAAATACAACTCTGCTCTTACAGTCAATCAACAGACTAAAATTTAGAGTATTCAGGGAAGGCTTCGTGGAGGAGAGGGTATGGAGCCGAGCCTTGAAGAAGGACAGGAGACAGCCCGGGGAGGCTGTTCTAGGCAGAGACAATTGCTTAAGTGAAGGCCTGGAGGTGGAGAAGGGGACAGGCTGCCACTGACAGAGGGTGAGCCCCCGGGTACCACGGGTGCCAGCCAGCTGCCGGGCTGTCACCAGGGCTAGGAATTGCCACACACAGCAGAAAAATGGCCAGAGCTGTTCCTGACCTCCAACCCTCACTCACACCCACCCTTAGGAGGAGAGTTCTGTTCCAGTATTCCCAGAAAACATCCAGACATTCTCTTTGCTTTGGTCACACGCCCACATCTCAGTGACAAGCTCCACCCCAGGATCTGGGGTGACACTGGCTCTTGGAGATCCCCTGGAGATCCAGATGCAGCTGTCCCAAAGAGGGAGGAAAGAATGGATTCAACAATAGAGGAAGGCAACCACCAGCTGTCCATGACACTGAGTCCCTTAGGTGTGCCCGAGGTTCAAGGAGAAAGTATTGTGGGTTTGGTTTGGTTTCTGAAGCATTTTGCACACAAGGGCGTTGGCTGGCATTGCCATGGGTGATGATTTATGAGAGCTGTTTCATTTTCACCTTACCGTTTCCTCTCTTTCCAATTGTTCACAACATAGTAAACCACACTAAACATAAATATCACAAAATAGAAGCCTCTATGGCAGGGTTTCTCCACCTGGACACTACTGACATTTTCATCCAGAGAATTCTTTATCCTGGAGGTTATCCTTTGCAGTGTGGGATGTTGAGTAGCACCACTGGCCAGTTGAGGCAATCAAAAATTTCTACAGATGTTGCTAAATGTCCCCAGGGGGCAAAATCCCTTCCCATTAAGAACACTGCTCTGCGGGAGCTCTCCTCTGGAGACAGCTACTGCCACCTTGCCAGGAGCAAGGACATTATAGTGCGTGGCAGTCAGGGGCGGGAAGTCCGGGGTCAGCCAGACCCCATCGGAGTTGGCAGCTGTGTGACCTTCGGCGAGTAGGTCCACCTCATCTTATCTGTAGCATGGGGACAGTGCAGCACCTACCTCACCGGGTGGTTGTAAAAATCACAGGAGATCATGATATACAGAGCCCTCAACCAAAGGTGGTTATCAATATCATTAGCTCTTTTCCTGGCACTGCAGTAAAAACATATTTTTTAAATTGTGTCTCGAGGAAATATCTGCAGGGGCAAGAGGAGTGTTTACGTGTCTTTTGTTTTTGTGTTTGTTTTTAATTGGAGCTCTGCTTTAAAGAGCAACAAAGAAAATCTCTCTGCAAATAATCTTTGTGGTTAGACCTCCTGGAGTTTTCCCTCTTCAAGGAGAGCCAGGGCCTGTCGCTTTGAACAGGAGTGGCCAGTGGAGACAAAGGTCCAACACCCTGCAGGCTGGCTGAAGGCGTGAGGAGACTGTGCGGCGACAGAGCGACAGCGCGGAGGGAGCCGGGTGGCCGCGCAGCGGCGCCTGGGCCTCCCGCGCACGCGCGCTGGGGGGCGGCCACCGCGGGCTGGGGCTCCCCTGGGTCCCGCGGGCTCTGCCCGTGTGGTCCCTGCTGAGTTCCTGGGGCTGCCTGGGGCCAGCATGGTCCCCATGCAAGGGAAGGGCCTGCAAGGTGGCAAATTTGCTTTAAACTAACCTTTCTTTCATATAAGGCACAAGTTTGTCCCAAAATGTCAACCTTGGCTTTGCTTCCCTGCCCCTACGATGTCACAATTATGCTCCATCAATCTCCACGGCCCTCAACGAGGACATGAAAATACCCAGTGGCACCGATCAGGAACATTCGGGCTCCCCGACATGACATGGAAATCTGAGAAACTGGACGTGGCGACCGCACTCTAATTTTATGAGCCCGACTTTATTGCCAGTACGGAGGCAATAAAGAGAAATGATAAACGAAACAACATGCAGAGATCAGGAGACGGCAGCCGGGCCAAGTCTCCCCAAGGCGCTTAACCTTTCTGTGCAGACGCTCCCTCTGTCCCAGGAAGGGCATGCCCGTGCTTCCTCAAACGCCCATTCCAGGTGACATCACAAAAAGGCACACCAGATCCTGGGTTTCTGGTGAGACTGTGTACAAGGTAGCCGCATTGTGATGGAGCATCAGCAGCGGGAAGGCAAATGAAAAAAAGGATGGATGCTCACAGTTGTGACCCAGGGAACCAAAATATGAAAACAGATGAAAACGAAAGCAAGTTGCTTGGGTATGTGTTAACTCACTGTAAAACTGTTCCAAGTAAATTGATTTTCAAATACTGGGTAAATTTTAATTTAAATTTTTGTTTGGTTAGGTTTTTACAGGAAAGAGGAAACATCCATTATCTCCTCCTACAAAATCCCCTGAGAAGAACATTTTGGAAATTAATTTCCCATCTCTGGGTTTTCGTTTCCTGATTCGTGGAGTTATGTGAATCACAAGAAGGTGAACCATGTAACGTCTCGGTACAAAAGAACAATTAGCAATCTGCTGATATTTCTGTTTCTTGGCTTCCAACTATTCTTTTATTTTAAGTAAGATGTGCTGTCTACATTAAAACTATTTGCATCCACGTGTCAAGAATGACTGTGTGACCCCACGAGGGGGTATGATAAGTGTAGACTCAAGAAATGGGAAACCCATGTTATTAGTTTCAACTTTTTTTAATTCCATAGAATCTGCATAGTATGGACACTTGCTAACTACTAAATAAATTATTCCAAGTTGGAATCAGTGAACAACAGAAAATTTAGATAGAATTAATAAGAATACATGCACACACACGTATATATGCATTTTTTTAATTTAGATAGATAGATAGATAGATAGATAGATAGATAGATAGATAGATAGATAGATGAATGTTCTTGAAAGGATAATTTAATTGATGTAACTGAAGCAGGCTCCTAAAAGTATTCAACAGTAAGTTATAGAGTATAAGAGAGATTAAAAGTAAAAAGACCACGAAAGACAACCTACAGAATGGGAGAAAATATTTGCAAATGACACAACCAACAAGTGAGTAATTTCCAAAATATGCAAGCAACTCATACAGGAACAAGGTGCAAATGCAGGCCCAGGAAAGGTCTGGGTGTCCAGGAGCACTCCAAGGTAAATATGCACCGTAAGCTAATAGTGAACCTGGCCTTTGCCAAATTTGTCATTGGGTCCCTATCGCCAAGAGGGCCGGATAAACTGCTCAACCGTAGCAAGAAGGCGGTAGAGCAGAGCTGGCCTTGGGTCACACGCTGCTTCTCACACTTACTCCAACTGGGAAAGTCATTTAACTTCCCTGTTTTTCGGTGGCCTCAGCTATAAAATGATGCTGACAATTACAATAATAATACTATGAAAATTAAAACATGTAAAAGGCTGAGAACATTGCATGGCAGCTAGAAAGTGATCGGTTTTAAGTGTCAACTGATTATTAACCTGATTTTCAAAGCCTTTCACACCTCAGCCCCCAACCTACACTGATAAAAATCTCTCCTTCACTCAGTTTAGCTGACCCTCTGCCTGAGAGAGACCGGTCTTCTCACTGCCTGAGAAGGCCTCATGGTCCCAACATCCACGCTTTTACCCCTGCTGGGAATATGGCTCCTGCATACCTAGGCTGACTCCCCTGACCACTCCACATTTCCAAATCCCACCCTCCATTCCTCCCTGAACCTGCTCAAACTCCAGTCCCTCCAGAATGCAAAGAGTTCTCCTTCCTGCAAAGCATGATATGTACAAGTCATTGATCAGTTAATCAAGTGGCAGCCATTGGTTTCAGATTATTTAAATCTTTTTTCTCATTCAGATCTTCATATGTTGAGGTCCTATCTCCTTGGCCAGACTAAGTCTTCTTGAGGACATTGCAACTTGGCCTTCTGCAGAGCGGGCACTTGAATTATCATCCTGGAATTGCCATGATTGCTTCCTGGGACTAGCCCAGGAGATTTTAGCCACAACTGGGCAAACAGCCTTAGTACAATTAAAGGTCCATTAAAACTTCCAAGTCCAATCAGAAGAGATTGGCTTTAAATAACAGCTTCATGTTGACAACTCCAAAGACCACAGCATGTATCTTTAAGTAGCCAGCCTTTCAGAATTCATCCTTAGAGTAAAGAGGGAAAAAAATGTATTATATTTACAGTTAATTTCTTGACTCGAGGACTTGCAGTTACCTGATTTTAAAAATCAAAGCTAGAAGGGTTCATATGATTTGGTGAAGCAAAAAGTTCATACCACAGCAGTCTGAGTCTATAAAAAGAGGTGATCCACAAGTGAGAGGGTTGGCAGCTGGACAGCCACTGACAACTGAAAAAGGGAGTGTCAACTTGGGGAGTGACTAGGGGACCACAGCGATGGAGAGGCTGCTCTGTTGGGAGCAAAGAGGCTTAATAGGTAACAGGAGTGTGGTTGGAATATTCTGAGGCAAATTGTGGCTGGTGGAACCAGAGCCTTAGCATGTAACTGGTTTTGTTTGGGGTTGTTTTCTTTTTTTTTTTTTTCCAAAATTTTTTTTTTAAATTTTAGAACTGCTGCTAAACTCAGCACCATCTTCCTTGGAGCATCACTTGCCCAGCAGCACAACAGCTTATTCTAACGCATGCCTGGAAGGTCCTTGGAGATTTCCTTTGACAGCCTCGCTCATCTCAAAACGAATCCGTGGTCAGAATCCTAGTGTGTAAGCCATGATCGCAAGCTTGGACCCCTGTTGTGTAGACACCCCGCACATCAAATTCATCAAAATGTTCTGAATATCCATGGATAATAAGGACTGTCTTCTATTCTTATACTTAAATGTCTTCGGAGGCCTCAAATATGCTTCTTTTTCAACACTTTTAGGTAAAGAGTAAAACTATTTTGAGAGTATCAGTGTCTGTTCCTCTGCCTCCATCATTGGCGAGTTCTTAATTCCGTAGTGGACATCTGCAGTTTTCTCCAATCCAAAAATACCAATGGGCACAGACAAAAACAATCTGCAAGGAAAGCCTTCTGCCTTTAGTCAAAGGTCCAGGCAAGGGGCAGCCCACCAAGACAGAAAACTTTTGGATAACAATGGCTTTCCTCCAGCCAATACAACAGAAAAAAACTGAGACCCCCTAAGACCTCTGCCTTTTACAGTCAGCCTCGGAACTGTCATGGCACCTGTGGGCGCACCATGAGGCTCAAGGTCTGCTGGAAGTCGAATCTTCCGCCACCTTGGTTGTAACCAGTTGGTCCTGTCCTTGACTGCTGTGTCATTCCATCAATGGCTGTGCCCTGCCCTCTTCCCTCCTGTCTCAGAGGGACAGACATCGAGAAACAGAAGCAGGGAATAGGGAGGCCATGAGCTCCACCTGTCACCCTGAGGGCCCAGAGTGTAGGAGAAAAGCCACCTCCAGCAGAGCAAGTGGGGCGCCCTGCGCTCTGCGGCAAGCTGGCTCCCCCAAGACCAGACTCCAGGACGGCATTCAGAGGGGACTGGGGATGGAAGAGCATCAGCTCGTCCCAGGCCAGGAGCCCCCAGAGCATGGCAGAGAGAAGGCTAGGAGCCATGGAGGCTGAGGATGACTGGGGAGGCTGAGGTACCCAAGGTAAACAGAATATGAAGCCTGTCGTGGGTCTGGGAGGAAGATGAGAAAATCAGACTTGTGACCCTGAATGCTTTCCTCTAAGGAATTCTGCTTTGGGGAAGGTTTTTGCCCAAGGCCACACAGGAGGTGGGCGCAGTGGGTGTGGTGGGGTGGAGGCCACCCACTTAGGCCTCACTCCTGGAAGGAAGACAGAACTCCTGAGCTATTCCCCACTCCCTGCCCCATTCTTTCTTCTTTCCTGAGAAGACTCGTCCCTCCCTCCAGATGTGGAGGTCCCAGGCTTTGGGGCTCCTTGGGGGTGGCTCTGGGTAGGACAGCAAGCCCAGGGGAACGGCCAGCAGCTTCCATTTAGCTGTGGCTGGTTTGCTCTGAAAACACCCAAAAGCAAACATGCCATGATTCACAGAGGATCGGTTTCATTTCTAAGATGCTCCTTTAGTATCTGTACCAGAGATTCATGCTCCTTCAGTTGATGTGATGTGGGCCATATTTCTTATGGAATAATTAGCCTGGCATCATTTTGCTAAGGACACATCCACTCCCTCCCTGCTCTGATACATCACAAAGTGTCCTCATGTTAACTGTCTGTTCATTCATTCAATAGATGCTTAATGAGCACCTACTATGTGCCAGGCCCTATCCTGAGCACTGGGGATACTGCAGGGAACAAAATAAGAAGGGGGAAAAAAACAGACTAAAAGCTTTGTCTTAGTGGAGTTTATTCGCTAATGGACAAAGATAGTACTACAAAATAAAATAACAAAAGATAGTAACAAAGAAAATAGCAGGTTAGCAGGTGGCAAGTGCTAAGGAGAAAACAACGCCGAGTGGGTCACGAATATTGGTGTGGGGAGCGGGGTGGTCAGGGAAGACTTTAGTGAGGGGGAGACCTTGGAGCCAAGCCTGAAGGATGTGCCCAAACCCCTTCAGTGGAACCCCGAAGTTTCTTTCCTGGCTATGCCTGAGGGGAAGAAGTGTCCAGAAGTGGCCCATCCACCTAGCACTTCTTGCCTTCCAGAAGATCCTGCATGGGGCAGCAAATGCAGTGCAAGGCTTTCTTCCATATTACGGAATCTCTGCTTCAGACTTCTCTCCTTGCCCCCATTTCTACCAGCCAGCCCCTCATCATTTGTCCTCATTACTCTTGACCCCTGGGCCCTCAACACAGCTCTTGTAGCTGATGACCGAAAGCAGGGTCTGTGCAAGGACAGAGAGAGAGGAAATCCTTCCTCCTAGAGGCTTAAAGGCACGGTGCCCTGAGTCATCTCCATCCGCAGAGACCTCCTTCTGCCTGCTGGACCTTCCTGCACAAGCTTCCTTCTATTACTAGCATCCATGTCCTCAGGTTTTTTCAGTGTCTTTCATCTTCCCTTCTTTTGTGCTCCTATGATTATTTGCTTTTCCCTTCTCTCTGTTTCTCTCTCATAGACCACTGCTCGCTGTTGGCCTAATGGGGACAGGATGATGACAAATACCGATTTTGCTTCATCGCTAGCCCCCCTTCTGACATGCTGGACAAGTCATTTCAACCTCCTTCTGTCCCACCCAGCTGGAAAGTGTAAAGGATGAGCAACATTTCCCAGAACAGCATCAGTCCCAAGCAGAATCCTCTTGGACTGATATATTTTACCAAAAAGAAAGACCTTCAGTTGCCAAAAAGATCATCTTGTGTCAATCACTGACGTGAGGGGGTGGCCTCATGCAAAGCTGGACTAAATCTTTAGGGAGAAGGAAAATCACCAGAAAGAAATGAGAACATGTCAGAGGAGCAAAAACAGCTCTTAAGGAGCCAAGCTGAAACAGAGAACGTGTGTGTGAGAGAGAAAAAAAGAGGGAGAGGCAAAGCAGTCATGGGAGCAAGACGAAGGAAAGATGAGAGACCTTGAACAAACACATTGAAAGGGAGGGTAGTCACAGAAGGAAGCTGGAGGAAAAAGCTAAAAGAAAATTGGGAAATCCATTCATAACTGTTCATTCCGTTCACCAATGGAAATATGCAACACGCAGAGCAAACCAGGTGCTTACAAGCTGCTACTAGTAATGCTCACAGAAGAGAGTTTCCTCGTCGAGCTAATTTATTTAATAGTTCAATTTCAATCCCAAAAAAATATGTTTAGGCAAACAATGAAAGGTGCAGAACCGTGGCTATAGCATGCTACTAGCTACATGCTTTAGCACATGTATAGACACTCATATTTTCACATGCACATATGTCTCTGTGTGGGGTTATTCCTGGGAGGAGAGGAAAGCAACTGATAACAGAGGTTAGCAGACAGGGTCAGGAGGGTAACTTACTGTCCATTGCATGTGCTTTTAAACTGTGTGTGTGTTTTTTGGATATTATACATATTACCTATTAAAAATAGAGATCAAGGAACGATATAGCTAAAATATTTCAAGCCCCTGAAAAATGGATATTTTCTGAGTTTCATTTAAAGATAAACCTGTGGGTAGGGGGTGAAATACACCAGGTAAATCTCATTCAAAACCCTCCATCCCACACATTACCTCCAAATCTCAACGGAATGAGCCACAAGATGAGACAGCGTGATACCACAAAGCGAGCAACCCCAGCCTCTTTCCTTTGATCCTCTCAGGGGCAGATCTTGGCTTGTAGACATATTATGTAAAATAAAATGAACTGCTCAAATGTGAATTTACTCAGGGTTTGGGCATGTCCTCTGGAATAATAAATCATTCACTGTCTACAAAGAGTATCTCTAGAAAGTACCACTGTGTCTACTTTTTTTTCGAAGTATCTAATTGTGGTTTTTTTCATGTCTCAAGCATTATAAGAGTTCAAATGCCCTAAACCCTGCATTTCTATAATCACTTAAGTGGATTATGATCCAGACAGCAGCCAGGGACTCCTTCTCTATCCCTGCATCTCTCTCTCTTGCTAGAGGCCTAGAGTCTATTCCTCAAAATTTGCATTTTCTTTTCCATTCCCCACTAAACATGGCTTTGCATGTTCAAGAGTGAATGAAGAATTATAAAGTAGTGAAAGTTTCCCCTGGTAGATTGATTCACGCTGAGGGAGAAAATAAAAAAGACCTTTATTCTGCACTAATGTGGAGTAGCTTGCCACTCATCCAAACAGTAGACAAACAGAGGACACAAAAGGCAGGCGATGCACTGAGTTAAGACAAGTCATCACGGTGAGGAAAATCACTAAACGCAGAATTCAGCGTCAATGAACAATGTGAAAACAGACTTTAAATACATGGTGAGTGAAAAGCACGTGGAGGGCTGGTCCTTGCTTTAGGTTTTCTCCTCGCCGTTACTATTTTTGGTAAGCAGGGACTCACACCATTTCTGGCAGGTTTTTACTTGGCTGTGGTATCAGACAGATGGTCCCAGGATGTTGCTGCCAAGGGTGCGCCGGGGAGCACAGGCTCCCTGAGATGCTCGGTGCTTCCTCAGTGGGTGCCCCAAGCAAGATGCGTGGGAATCTTACAGGTCTTCCTCTGGAGGAACCTGGTCACTTTCCGCCCTTGAAGATTCCTTTTCTTCAAGCACGTGTGCAAGACACCAGATTTGCTTAACCTAAGCAATAGTCATTTACCCCAAATCCCAGGCAAGGCAGGCTAGGCAGCCAACGGGAACCATGGATGTCAGATGATCCCTTGGAATCATCTAAATTGGAAATGCCAGCCCCGGGGGCGGTCAGTGAGAGATTCAAAAAGGAAAAGGAATTGGCACAGGAGTTTTCCTCCACCTCAGACACAGGTTCTCAGGTAACAGTGTTAGCAATCACAGACGGACCAATACCCACTATCTACCTGCTATAAGGCCCCACCTCCCCAGTCAAGCCCTTTTCAAACCCTCACCTGGCTTTTTACATTACCTTTCTAACTGGTCCACCAGCCTGGACTACGTCTGCACACTAACATCCCCTACTGACACCTTATAAGGCTGTTTTAGCCAGACCACCCCAAAATGCAGCCTCTCTATAAATCCTTACCTGGCACTTAGCCTCCCATCACCCCTTCCAAAGTCATCTCTACATCCCCCTCAAGTGGCAAATTTTGAGCTGAAACCTAAATGACCAAAAGGAGTTGGTCAAGTGGAGAGACAGCAAGTGCATGCCAGGAAGTCGAGAAAGCATGTGCAAAGTCCCGGGGGCTAGACAGAGTTGGGGCAAGAGCCACGAACTACAAGCTAGTATTGTTGGAAGGTAGTTTTTAAAAAAAAAAATGGGAGGGGTGCAGTTCAACATGGGGTGGAGTTGAAAGCCAGGCACCATTCCATGGCTGCCACAAAGAAGGGTTGCCCCTTTAGTCATTGAAGGGCTCCTGGCCCAATGCCGAAATGGCCTAGCTCATGTTGTAAGACCCCAGGGGCTGCTGTGTGGAGAACAGATCAGGACAGGGCAAGAGCGGGAGTGGGGGCTGTTGTAACAGTCCCGGCTGAAGGGATGGAGGCTCGCCTAGGACTGGCGCCTGTGAAGGCAGAGGAGTGAACAGACTCAGGACACAGGCACTAGGCAGACTGGAAAGGATCTGCTGGTGGGACAGATGTGTGAAAGGTAAGGCAGGTGGAGGAGCGAGAAGGAGGGACCCAAGACTGACTCCCAGGTTTCTGCTCTGAGCAGAAGAAGAGGGTGACAAGCTTCCCCGAGCTTGTGAAAACTGGTGGAGAAATGAGTTTCGGAATAAAAATTGTGACTTTGGTTTTTTGCAAGTGGGAAGTTTGAGATGCTGCTCGGGAGACACCCACATGGAAACAGCCAGACGGCCGCTGGCCGGGCGAGACTGGAGCTGGACTTCTGTGGAAATGTCTGGACTGGAGACAGAGACCAGGGGTTGTCAGCACATAGATGGTCTTTCCGGCCATGACAAGTGGGAGCGGCGTGGGGGCTTGGACCCTAGGGCCTTACCCAGGTGCCCTGCCCAACAGGCTCGCACAAATCCCCTCCTCTCTTACCCAATCACTGAGAAATTCTACAGGCTGTCTTTTCCAACATGTTCTAAGCTTCTTAAGGGGATGTGAAAAAAGATTGATTTTGAAATCCAAAGTACAAGAAAAGCCTAGTTGATAATGGGAAGGGTCCGATCTTACAAACCGAGAATGGTTCCCAGTTGCTGGCATGATTTCCAGGCCCTGCTGCCCACACAGGAGCCGCTCCAGTGGCCAGTGAGCCAAGGACCACCGGATCCGGCCAGGGGGAAACCTGATTCTCTATTTAACCGCATCAGATAGCAGCCCCCAATCTTCCTACCCCTCCTCCGGAAAAAATCTCTCCACAGCCCCCCAGGCCTCAGAAGAAGCTGCATTGCAATCGCCAGCTCGCTAGAAAGAGGCCTTGGCTGAAAGGATGTGCTGAAAGCCAGCAGAGAGAGATTGATGTCCAGAGAGGGGCTGCCCAAGGCATGTGTTCGCCATCTGTCAGGCGGAGGGAGTCCTGCCAGCCCTACATGGTAATTCAGTATTCAAAGAATATTCTTGAGCTTGACTGACACCCTGGGCAGCCTCGGCCAAGACGGTTGGGGTCCAGATGGGATGGAGGGGCCCTGCTCTCCTGAGGGAGATGCCTCTGGAGGGCTGGGCCACCCAGGGTCTGCAGGCGGGCTCTCCGGGGCTGGGAGGAGGGTATGGCTTGGCCCTGGCTGGGCAGGCCTGGGCTTGAGTGGGACTTTTCTGTGTGGCTCAGTTTCAAAGACAAGGGTGGAACTGAAAGAAATTGTTCTTCACACATTACTCCTGGTCCACATGACCCTTCGGGGAACAGTCATGTCAGGCTTGCAGGGCACCTCCTGCAATGGGGTTGTCAACTTAAGGCTTTTCCAGAAAACTTGTGTATATAGATAAGTCTAATCTGATCTTTTCAGGCCGGAGACCAAGAAGGGACAGAAAACCCCTTTTCAGTGCCAGGCCCTGCTGGCTGCATGGAGTATTCTGGTTTCCATCTCTCCTCCAGGAAGTTAGTTATTCCCTCCCCCACAGAATGCGGGGTTGGCCGAGTGGCCAGCTTTGGTCAATGAAACGCAGTTCCAGGCAGAAGCATGCAAAGCCATACGTGGTCGGCGGTGTCTCTTTTCCCTTTGTCGCACCAACAAGTTCCAGACAGAGGTGCTCCTTAAGCCTCAGTCCCAGAGCACAGCTCACAGGCAGTCGAGCGGCAGCCAACCTGTAATAACGCTCGGATGTGGGTGAGATATAAGCCTTTTTTTGTAAATGACTGAGAGTTGGGGTTTGATCGTTTTTGCAGCAAAACTTGGTGTTATCCTGACGGAGACGCTCTCCAACCCACACTGCCTACGTGCCCTTCGCACACCTGCGAGGGGTCAGAAGTTTCAACGGGCAGCAGGAAAAATTCTTTGGCAGCAGCCAAATTTAGAGGGGAAACCGGAAGAGGAGAGTTCATTAATTGACTGTACTTCAATTTTTTTTTAAAAAAGCCTATTGCATCTTGGGTTTTGACAACTTAGAACAGCACCAGGCCTGGAAGCACGAGAAGATTGTTTAAGAGGCATTGTGTTTGTGATAGAAATAAATAAAAACTGGAGACGCAGACCGAAAAGGCTCAAATCTCCCCACCGATGTTACCGTGGTGTAAGGTCATAAGAGATGGCGATTTAGGGCAAGGAGAAGGGGCTGGGCGGAATGTGCGTGTGGGTTATTGAGACATCTCTCTGCTTTACACACGTGTGGGCTCTTTTTTGTCCTCAGACTAACACTTTCCTCTTGGTGCGTGATCTAAGCTCTCTTGTGATTTTTTGATAAAAAAATCAAACTTTAATGGTAGTGCCTATTTTGGTTAACGAAGAAAAAAGAATCCTGCTCCTTGGCATCAGTTCCAAGCTCATCAGTGAGTCTCTCGGGCGTGAGAGCTACCTGCACCTCGGAGCCCTGGCTGATCACACTGAGACCAGCCCGAGGCTAGGATGCTTCCCGCTACTTTGGTTATGTTCCCAGCTCGGCTGCTAAAAAGCCCAGCATCTTTCTCGTGAGCTGCTCCCCTGAGATGCCCGAGTTGGCTCTCAGAACTGACCTCCACGTCTTCCATTGTGTTGTCAGTGACCCAAAGTGTGGCCTCACCCCCATCGGAAAGAGGCTTTGCAAAACCTGCGTCTGATTTAGTGTTCAGCTAAAACTCTGCAGCTCCAACAGGTTGGAGTCGCATGAACGGAGGGCACACGTGCTGTTTACACGAACACACATGACTCCGTGTGTCAAATGGCAACACTCCCTTGGCCACGAGGACACGGCTCTTCCTATGTTTTTCAGATGCCAGCCCAGGACACCTAGGATGTCTCCACCCCCGATGATGGGGTTCTGTGCCAGAGGCGAGGATGGTCCATTTGAGTGGCAAGTCGTTCTGGAATAATAATTGCCTTGCCGCAGAACTACCATCTGGCAGCGCAACTTTTCTATTTTTTGCTTTCTTTTTCTCCCCCCTCTTTTTCCTTTTCCTACCTTTCCAGTGTTAGCGTCCAAGGTCACTGGGTACCTCCAATTCCCATCCTCAGCCCTAACCCTAACCCTAACGCCCCTCCCTGCCTCCTCAACCTGAAACTGCCCCATCGTCTTGTTACTTTGCCCACGAATAAGCTTCAATTTCACAGCAGAAAAAAAAAAATGCACTGACCTCAAAATCTAATGCTGTCTTCGAAATGAATTCATAACCATATAGAAAAGAGAATATTGTAAAGAGAAAGTGTGGACTCTCACCACACTTCAAACCACCCTAGACTGAAGCACAAATAAAGGAAGGAAACACTGATGGCAAGTACCGGAACAGATGCAGGCAGGTTTTGAGAAGTTAGTCTCCCACAGGCTTGCTATGTCTCACATGAAGATGCCACAGGTGGGACCTCCTTTGTAGTTTTTATTGAAAGGGGGGTGAGAGCTTAATTCTTCCCTCTGCGCCCTTGGTAGAGAGGGCAGTGAGGTTCTCAAGGTTCAAGGAAAAGATTTGTTTCTACCCCTCCCTTGGGTCCCCCCTCCTCTGGTCCCCCCCCCCATTGGGGCTTCCAGTTGCTTTGCTGAGGGACAGAACCGGGAATGGGGGCCAGCAGAAGGTGCCCCTATGATGGGACCTAGTTTGGGGAGTCACTTGAATTGGGTACAACTTGTAATTTGTGTCTCGAGACAATATTAGGGAGACTTCCTTAAATCGTGTAGACCTGTGAATCTGAGATTTTATCATGGGGAAGGGTCACTCTTAGGGGGCTTCCGGTTTTTATTATGCACTTATGCCCCTAGGAAAACTTACTACGAGTCCAAGGTCAAATCAAAGACACCCCCCACCTCCAGCCCAGGACACAACATCGGGGCAGCAGTGGAGCCCAATGGTTAGGGCAGAGCATCCTAGAAGCAGAAGGCTTAGCTGTGTGACCCTGGGCAAGTCACCTAACTTCCCTTCTATCTTAAAGAAAATGAGAAGAGCCCACCTCTTGGGTTTAGCGCGACAGAGAAGCAACACAAGGTGTGTCACACGCTCATCAGCAGTGCGTGGCCCCCAGAGACGGCTGAGTGAGCTCTATCAGCCTTAGATGTGAAGCTTTAAGCCAACAGAGGGAGCCACCACCTCTCCTGTGGCTGGTGTGGTCAGACCAGGCTGGGTCAACCAGCAGCCGGGGAGACCTCACCCATATGTATTGTCTTCAGCAGTCAGAGGAAATTTCACAATGAACTGTCATAGTGAGCGTTTTCTCACTCCTTCTGCTGGGGGCTTGGTGGGGCTTCCGTCCGGATCCACAGTGTCAGACAGAACGCCCTGCAGTGACGGGACCGCCCCTACCTGCGCTGGCCAGGGCGGCAGCCGCTGAGCCCTTGGAATGCTGCCGGGGCGACAGAGGAGCCGAAATCTTCATTTTATTCAATTCCAATTAACTTTAATTTACTTAGCCTTGGTGGCTAACGGCTACCATATTAGATTCATCCATAAATTCTGATGAAATGTCTTCGTATTTTTTATTTCTTCCTTTTTGGGTTCCATTTTGGGCTTCTTCATTTTTTAACACACTTGATGGATCCTCTTACATTTCTTGTATTTTACGTTCTTTTTCTCCACCTCTGTTTTTTTTTTTTTTTTCTTTCTTTTTCCTTTTTTTTTTTTCCTTTCTTTATTTTTCCTTTTTTTTTTTTTTTTTTTTGTCCTTCCTTTTGGGACATTTTCTTATTTTTAACTTATCTATTAATATTTTTGCCTTTGTTTGTTAAATTTCAGAAGCTCTTCTTATTGTCTGATTTTTTTTAAGTGTTTCTTTTTAAAGAGTCCTATATTTGACATATAGATACATTGTTGTTTTTTTCTTAGATTTTTTTTGTGGGGATTTTTTTGTTGGTTTTTGTTTGTTTTATTTTGTTTTGTTTTGTGTGTGTGTGTATTTTGGTTTCTTGGGGTTTTGTTGTTGTTTTAGTTTGTTTTCTTTTGGTTTGCTTTGCTTTGCAGTGGTTTTTTGTTTTGTTTTGTTTTGTTTTTTCAGTTATCCCGTGTTCTGTGCATTCTTTCTCTCCCCTCCACGTTCGTTTATTCTGCCTCTGCTATGTTGGCAATATTCCTTAGATGTCTGATGGCCCAGGGCTACTTGCTTATATTTAAAACTTGGCGTTAAAGCCTGACTGAAAGCCTCGTGTGGGGCTGGAGCAGCTCAACAAGCGGTGCTCGCTTTGGGTGACCCAGTGACAAGCCCGCCTTTTTGATGGCCATCCTTCGTGTCAGTGTTGGGAGCCCTTTTCTCTGGGGTCATTTGGTTTCTTAAGAGAAGGCAACTTCAGTCTCTTCGCCTGTGATCGGGCAGGGCCAGGCTGGGGGCTGTGTGCCTGCCTTCTGATGTTCTGAGAGCAAAGGACATGAAGCAAGCGGCAGCTCCCACCTCTCCGTATGAAGACTTTCGCCATATCATCCCATTTTCAACCCCCTATCTGCCCCTTCTTCTCTCCTCTGCCTGGTGTTGTCTGCCCCAGAGCTGATCTGGCCCAACGTCTCTGCACATGAGCCTCCAGTCTCCTGGGAGGACAGGGTGGTAGTTGTTGGGTGAACGGGCAACTTCATCCAGCCCTTTATCAGGGGGTAAACCCTCAGCTTTTGGCTTCATCTTCCAATGCACCTGGTGCCTTTGAGACGTGACAGTTTCTGGGTGACAAGTAAGCTCTCTTTGTACGTGTCTCCCCTCCACCAACGCTTAGGATGGACAAGTTGCGTTCTGCTCTATTACCACATCTCCAGCAAGTCTCTGTCTTTCAAAGACGTCCCCAAATCTCTCTTCTACTGTTACATTGGCCCTTGTAGGTTATAACCTTGTATTTCTTTTTTTGTCATCTTGGTGAGTTTTTTGGAGGTATAGGAGAAAAACACCTGTGGCCAAACCCACCATGTCTCATAAGAAACCTTTGTTTTTTTTAATCAAATTCAAGTTCTCTACACAGCTTTTATCCGTCGACTGGCCCCGCTCTTGTTTCCCACTATTTATTCATACAAATTTTTAACTCTAAGCAAAAGCCACACCCATTCCCAACCTCATTCTTTCGTTCACATTGCTCTTTTCATGGGTATCACTTCCCTCTTTATTGAAATAATTTGACCTCAAACATCAGTGTCCTCATGAAGCCTTCAATGACTGATTCAGTCCATAATAACATTTGTTCGCAAATTCTTCTAACATCTACAGCTTGAACCATATTTATTTCTTTATTCAGACATTCGTCCCTTAACTTACTTCTAAAAGTCTTTTAGATGGTTTATTAGGGGGAATAAAATACAATGAACTACAATGAAATACAATTAATAATATAGCTAACACACACTACAAGGCTACAGGAAAGAAAAGGGAAAAGCCAGAGGAGAGAGATAAAACAGAATGAGTATAAGAGCTCGTACTATTATGTCCTGGGTTCTACACCCTTGACGGGTGTACCTTAAAACAGGCTTGCGTTTTCTAGCAGTCACTATAAGCAGGGAAACTAGATCACTGAGTCAAATATGGGGGCCCAACGTGACAGAATGCACCTTGAGAAAGTTAGACTTTCTAGCCTCTGCCTGCTGTCAGGAGAATACTGACTGCTCATGCCCTGAGTTTTCATGAAGGAGACCCCGGGTTCTGTAATGAACAGCATCCTCAGCTATACCATCTGAGAAGAACGAAGACAGACTCCATGAGACTACTGTGAAAGATGTGGTAAGCTTTCATACCTAACATGGCAGAAGACAATTGTTGCATCAAAGAGTATTTGATACTCTTGTTTGAAACAAGACACTGGACCGCCAGGCTCCCCCAGGAGACCATGTCCGCTGGAGCACCAGCAGTCTCCCTCGGGCAACGCCTAAGACTCGAGTTACGGGTTTGGCTGATCACTCTTCACATGAATTCCTGGCTTTCTCTGAATTTCAGTTTCCTTCCTTGCAAAGTGGAGATACATGCCCCTGCCTACTACTCAGGACTAATATGAGAATCAACTGAGTTAGTATCCAAATACTATTACTAGGTTGTTAAAATATTGAACAAATGCAATATATCATATCTTTTCATTGTCTACAATTGTTCCAGAAGTCTTAATTACCACTGTGAGAAGCTGCACCGTCCAGCCTCCCATGGTCTGAGATGCCGTACCCATGACGCACTATGAAGCCTTACAACACACTGGGCTGACTTGTGTCCTGAGACACACAACCATCTCCCCCTCAGCTCTGAATGCCCTGAGCCTAGAGCAGAGAATCTAGCACAGAGGATGCTCGGTACAGGCAGAAATGCAGTCAGTAAAGAAGGCAACAGTGTAGGGCGGGTAGTGTCAGAGTCATTCCACATTCGCTCTCTCATTATGCCTACAGTAACCCAGGGTGCATGCTACTCCTCTCAATTTACAGAGAAATTAATTGAATTGTTCAAAATTCACGAAGTAGTGGGGCACTTCTGAGTCCTAACTTTTGTCCAGCGTCCATCACAGCCTAAAGAATTTGTCTAACCAGGGACAACGGTGAGAAGTGAGAGAAGCAGGGGAATTCTGTCTTCTGTTATCTGTAAGAGACACACTCATTCGCACACATACACACACCAAAACCATAAAGTATCCGTCATCACCCAAAGACTCTGGGAATAACTGTGACAGGCACAAAACAACAATAATAAAATGAAATCCTCCTTTCTGGGGATGAGCTGAGCAAGTTATTTAAATCTGGCTTAAAGTTAGATCGAAGGAAACATGCTTTAAGGAATCTTTGTTTAAAACCTTGGAGGATAAAGTCCTTTGTTTAGAGTCTGTCTCATGCCCCAGGAAAAGAACATTGTCTTTCTTGAGCTTTGTCTGAAATTCCCAGAGTGGAAGCCCCTTGGCCCTCAAGCAAACCACTTATAACAGCTCAGGGCCAAGAGTGGAAGGAAAAGAAAGCCGTTTCGCACAACTACCAACCCCAACACTTCACCCCAAACTGCTGAGAGAACGCTCAGCTCCTGGGTCACCATGAAAGGCAGCAAGACGTGGAGGGTGGAGGGCAAAATCCACTTGGGGCAACGTAATTTTGCTTCAGAGCCTCTGCCCACATGATGGCTGGGGTGCAAGTCCTGGGGGTAAACAGTGAACAGCATGAAGGTCTCAAGGTGGATTTGCTAAGAATTCTAATGCTATGGCTGGCTATTATTTAAACCAACCCCAGCCTCCCCCTACTGAAAACAACCAAAAATGCTGGCAATTTTTTAATTTTTTCTTTACCTTTTGGAAGCATCAAAGAGTTGATCACTACCAGGCCAAATCTAAACGAAGCCAGGAAACCAAAGAGCTAGTTGTGATTTGAAGCTCTTTGCCTTTAAGGGAGTTTGCTGAGCCTGGCACATGTGAGCTGCAGTTTTTACAGCCTGGGGGAGCACTGGGGAAGGAGATGACAAAGCGTGACCTAGGAGGCTGCCCGCCCCGCCTCTCCCCGGGAACTGCGAAGAAACGTTGCCCAGGTGGGTCCTTGCCCTGAGCAGAGCAGGGGGAGGGAAAACCATCCCAGAGAAGTTGCACCAGCCAGCCTGCCCTCAGCGGTGTTTGCAGCCAAACATATAAAACCTCACGCTGTGAATTGAGTTAAAATTGCTCCAGATGGACAGTGGCCTCCGGTGGCAGAGGAAAGGACAGATGCTCTCTGAAGACACCCTCTCATCCCGAGCCTCAAGGGGTTCTCACAAATAACTTTCTAAGGGCAACAAGTAACACAGTGAAAAATAGCAAAGCGCACCAGGACAAAGGCATCGTGAGCGGGAACCAGCAGAAACAAAGCCAAGGTTCCCGGCTTTCATTTAGAGCCAACAAAGTTTATTACAGAAGAGCCACACAGACACCATCTGACCATACCGAGACCTGAGAACATTTTAGCCAAAAAAAAAGAACAGAGTGTTAGAACAGGGAATTGTCCCCAAGGCACAGAACCACACTGGTTGAGTGGTAGCGTGGCTCCCTGAAGTTTAAAATGGCTGGAAAATTAAAGATGTGCTTTGCGTGGCTCTTCCGCCCCTTGCTTTTTTCCCCGACTGCTTTCACTCCCACCTGCATCACGAGAGAAGCTGCTGCCTTCCTTCTATTTCCAACTGTCAGGGTCCTCTGCCGCATCCTGAGGACTCGACCCCCCTCCTCTCTCTCAGGAACCTGCTGGAGCCTGCTCTTAGCGCCCCAAGACCCGGAGGTCTCCCCTCATTCGGGATACCCTCAAAATCAATCTAGTCGAAGTTCGTTCCATGGAAATTCAGACGTTTTCTGCACTCTGACCAGTTTGGCAACTGGTGATCAAAAACCATTTTTATCTACCTCAAGATCCTTACACTCTTTTCTGAATAACCATTTTCTCTTCAGGATCAGGGTCCCTGACCCCATGAGGTCTGGCTCCTAGTATCTCTATGTTTTCAACTTTCACAAGCACTCAGGTCAACCACCCACAGCACAGCCACCCTTCAACCTCTCAGACCCAAGCATGGTCTTCTGGTCTCCTCCAGCCATTCCCCTGGGGCTCAGCAACCCCCTTGCTGAAGAAATGTGCACCCCCACACCAGCTTCAGCCTCCTGCCCCTCCCCATTCACCTCTTTTTATACTGATTTCTCCACCCAGCCTGAGTTCCTGCCTCATCACTGCCGAGCCCCCAGTGCAGGAATCAGTGCTAAATTTGCTAACCTCTCAGCTGAGACCTGAATGCAAGAGTCTAAGGCAGGAGCTCTCCAGGCAGAATGGTAAGCAGGTGCAAAGGCCTTGAGGTAGGGACAAGCTTAGTGGGTACAAGAAACATAAAGGAAGGCCAGGGCCCTGGTTAGGGGGTGAGTGAGGGAGGTGTGGAGGAGAACAGGATGCAATGTTAAATAGTTGTGTACGTGTGAAAACAGAGCTTGGGGATTGGCACTAACATCTGCTCAGTAAACTTGGATTTCCTTTCCTTCTCGGTTCAGTGGTATCCAAACACACCCAAGCTTCTTGCATTGAAAATACAGTCAATGGATTTAAAAAACTGTGGTATATTTACACAATGAAATACTACTCAGCCAGAAAAAAAGAATAAAATAATGCCATCTGCAGCAACATGGATGGACCTAGAGATCATCATTCTAAGTGAAGTTAAGCCAGAAAGAGAGAGAAAAATACCATATGAGATCACTTATACGTGAAATCTAAAAAAGAAAAAAAGACAAATGAATATATTTACAAAACAGAACCAGACTCACAGACATAGAAAACAAACTTTCGGTTCCCAGGTGGGGAGAGGGTGGGAAGGGATAACTGGGAATTTGAGATTTGCAGATACTAACTACTATATATAAAATAGACAAACAACAAGTTTCCACTGTACAGCACAGGGAGCTATATTCAATCTCTTGCAGTAAACGATAATGAAAAAGCATATGAAAATCAATATGTATGTGTATGCATGACTGAACTATTATGCTGTACAGCAGAAATTGACACCACATTCTAAACTGACTACACTTCAATAATATATATGTATATATACATATATAGAAAGATCAAATGTGGCCAGATCAGAAAGAAAAATGCCATATGATATCACTTACATGTGGAATCTAAAAAATTAAAACAGAAATAATAAGGACACAAATGAACTACTATTTATAACTAATATGATTGATTTCTTGAATACGTGTAAGCACATGGGACTGTCCTTTATGACCGGATTACCGCCTTCTGTTGATTCTTATTTTGTAGTTGGCTTTATTCCTTTGATAACTATGTAATTAAAAAAGCTGAAAATCTAACCTGCTCTTAGAAACAATGATCAGTACATATATGTAAACTAAAAGAATGTGCAGTAAACGGTATATATGTATTTACATGCCATATAATGTGTATGTGCAGTTGAACTGTAATAATCCTACCTAATAAAACTGAAAAAGAAAAAAAAAGTGGCCAGATCATGCAGGGACAAAAGACAAGGTCAGAGCATTGGACTTCACCCCGATCCCCTGGAAAGCTGGTGGAGGGTTTCAAGCGAGGAAAGAGCCAGTCTGAATATTTTTTTTTTAATCATTTTGGCTGCTGTGTGGAGGACAATCAGTGGGAGTAAGGCTCATCAAGAGGCTCCTGCAGCAGGAAGGTGAGCAGGGACAGAGGCTCAGGCTAAGGCAGCAGCCCTGGTGAAAGCTGAACTAGAGAAAAATGAATGGACGGGGAGGCACTTTGGACGTAGGGCGCACTGAACGATGTACATCCCGGAGTCCCAGCCGCAGCCCTAGACCTTCTGGCATCCGCCGCCAGTATCGGCATCTCTGGCCTGAGGCTTTCCCCCCAGAAGCTCGGAAGTCAATCTGCCATGTGCTTGGGGACTTAACACACCCCTGCCGCCCCCACTAGTGACCCTGAGTCAGTTCCTCTTAAGTTTGCTGCGTCAGTCCCCCAGCAACCTTGCGCCTGGGGCTGGCTAGATCTGAGATGTGAGTTTCCCGTGTGTCCCCAGGGCAGTGCCCTCGAACATCCCACTGTGCTAGCTGGCTTAGTGCTCACCGGTTGCCGGCTCTCAGGTCCGCCCCTCTTCCTCCTCGGTTCCCGCCAGGGGGATGGGCAGGAAGTACGGAGCTCCCCGGTGGTGTTCACAGGCAGAGGCCGACCCCAGGCCCTTCTGCAGTCCTCCAGTGATGAGGGCCCAACCCGTCTGAGCATTTTGAACATGTCCGTCTGTCAGATTTCACCTTCCCTCTGGTCTGCTCCACCGGAGGGATGCCCCAGGGTGCTGAGTTCTGGAGTAACAAAAAAATTTCACCTACTTTAAACATCTCCCTCCTCCCAGTGCCAGACTGAAAACTCCAATTAGAATGGCACCTCTGTCTCCAGTGCCCCCAGAGGAGCGGGGAATGGGGTGCGGAGAGCGGGGCACGCCAGCGGATCAGCCGCAGGAATGCACCATCCCCAGCTGGAGCAGACAACTGGCAGCGAGAGAACAGAGACACCAGTGAAGGCAAGGAGAGCAGATACTCAGCGTGAACGTAGTGGTGATCTCTGGGTGGTGGGGGACCTCCAAGTGATGTTTTTTCCCTTCTCCTCAACTCAACTTTTCAAACGACCCAAAATGTACAATGTAGGTGATGCAGGAAAAACGGATGTGGGGCGTGAGGAGGGCCTTGTCCCGGGTCTTGATGGAGCCCCTGGGACCTGCCCTGCCAGGTGTGGGTCCTGGGCTTCGCACAGGAAAGAATCCAAGAGCGAGCCACAGTTGAGTAAAGGTAGATTTATTTAGAGAGCTACATACTGCATAGAGCGTAGGCTGTTTCAAAAGGTGAGAGAGAGGCCACGAGGTGTGGGGATTGGGGGCTCAGGTTAGAGTAAAAGTGGGTACACGCTCCAAGGACAGAGTGCGGGCTGTCTCTGAAGAGGAGGGAACGAGTGAGGAGGCCACGAGGCATGGTGTTGCCAGTCTTTATGGGCTCGGTAGCTTCACATGCTGACAAGTGGGAACTACCCTGGGGAAGGGGCTGGGGTTCCCAGGAATTGGACCACCGCCCACTCTTTGACCTTCTATGGCTAGCCTTGGGACTGTCATGGCGCCTGTGGGCACATTATTCACCTTGCTAATATGTTATAATGATCATATAATGAAGCTCAAGGTCTACTAGAAGTCAAATCTCCCATCATCTTAATCCTCAAGGCCAACTGGGGGTTGAATCTTCAGCCATTTTGGTGTTAATTGCTGTCATTCCTTGAATGGCTGTGCCCTGCCCCCTTCCATCCTGTCTCATAGGGAGGAGAGTATAGCTCATGTGGTATGCACAAGGTCCTGGGTTCAATAAGAAATATAAATACATAACAGTTTAAACATAAATAAATAAAATGTACAATGTATATCAAAAATAGGATATTCCCAAGATACTTATTAATTATGAAGGGGAAAACTCTGTTTACAATGGAGAAACCTGGCAGACACCAATTAATCAAGTGATAAAGCAACTTCTCTAGTATTGGTACAAACAGACGTTATCTGCCTCCTGACAGGATGCGCTGGGCAGAGCCCTGTGGGGTCCCACCCAGTCTAATCATGAGAGAAGGTCAGGCAGGCCCCAAGGCAGGGACTTCCTACAAAATAACTGGCCTATCCCCTTCACAAATGGCTAGGTCCTAAAAGACAGAGCCAGATTGAGGAACTGCCCCCGCTTAGAGGAGACTAGAAACCCAACAGCTAGTCCACAGCATGATCCAAAGAGGAACAGAGAGGGGCAAGGGGGCAATTACAAATAAAGTCTACAGATGACGTAGTAGTACTGTCAGCGTTAACGTCCTGATATGATCTTGATACTGTGGTCATGGTTCTAGGGAGCAGAGACAGAAGCACGGAGAGGTACAGGGACATCGTGTCTGTAACTCACTCTCACGTGCTGTTACTGAGGGGATCTGGGTAAAAGATGTATGGGAACTTATGTAATTTATCCACTTTTCTATAAGTCCAAACTTATTTCAAAATAACAAATTAAGAAATTGACAAAACATTGTAAGCCAACCATGCTTCACTTAAAAAAGAAAAAAAGAAAAAAGAAGTTAAAAAATAAAATGTGTGTTAACTCTAACATTTTTTTAAAAACAACCTTTTCGGAAAGGAAATGTGTCCAAGTTCATAGCCCATGCTATGAATCCCTGGGATAGATTTTTGCTGTCAGCAACGTTCCCAACAGCCAGAGACTGAACAAGGAACAAACGCCCCGCCCTGCCCTCGCGAGCTGTCAGAGGGCCAGACACACACAGAGCTGGCTCTGGGGGGCTTTACTGAGAGATAAGTGCTGATAAGGCCTGCAGGTCATCTTTGTCAGCCGCGGCCCCCCAGCTAGCTGAGCGGAGGCCAGCCCCTCCAGAGCTCCTTCCGACATAAGCCAGAGCACAGCCAGCGGCTTTCAAGTCCAAAGCTGCAGCTGGTGCTCCCCCCGCCCCCCTTATGAGCAGCCCCTCGGCGGGGTGCCCGCCGGAGTGGGGGTGATGCTGGCGCCCCTTCCCAGAGAGGCTGGGAGGTCACAGCCGAAGTCTCCTTCTGATTTACAGGGACAGCTTTCTGTTTGGTTCAGTTCAGGAAACTCAACAAATCCCCACATAACTCTTAGCAAAAAGATAAGCTTCAAAAACTAACCCATGGTCTAAAGCTGCGTCTCTCTCTTCAAGCCCAGTACAGAGTAGACCAGGGAGAATGTGTCCTTTGCCAGCCTTTGGGCAATGCCTGCCAGGCCTGGGTGGGTACTCAGTGACCACTGACCTCTGACACTGCTCCTTGTGGGACAAAGGACCCATTGCCTGGGGACCAAATTCTGCATAACCACCACGATCAATTTTTCCAGGCCAGGCTGACCATGTTGTAATTGTCCCAGGGAAGTGTTACCCTGAAACACAGTCTAGGCAAGTCTGTGCCTGCTCCCCCTTTAAGCAGGGCCTGGAGCTGGGCGTCTGCGTGGGACCCTGGACAGACGGACCCCAGCTGGATCCATAAGAACAAACAGAGGCCATGATCACAGCAGACGCCAGACACAGCTCTCCCCCACTTTAAGTGGGGAGCCGTCATTATCCAGCCCACAGGTTTTGTTTTTTTTTTCTTTTTGACTTCTGGAACATGTACCGATGAATCAAACCCATTCCAACACCTTGCAATCATCCTGAGAAAAGAGAACTGAATGAACCTTAATGCCAGTGGGCCGGCTTTGCGAGGGGCGCCGCTGGGCGCTAGCACGGAGGCACAGTGCCCTCGTGCGGCGGCTCTGGGCACTACCCCGGGGGCCGGCCTTCTCCCCGGGCCCCTCACTCTCGCCCCCGCCTCCTAAGGGTGTAGAATTTAAACAACGACCATGGCTTGCCTGTATTACAACTAAGATTGGTGTGTGGGCATCTGGTCAACCGGAAGCTGGAAAGAACGTTCCAAATGGGGAGTTGCAGCCCTTTAAGGCTTGGCTTTGAAACTCTGGGCAAGATGCTGGCATTCTCGGTTCTCCTTTGCAAAGGGAGGCAAAGAATTTAAAGCTGTGTTGTTTGCATCGCAGGGCTGTTGTAAAGATTGCATGAGGTAATGTGTGTGATACAGGCTTTACCACTACACACACGCGCGCGCACGCACACACATACAGAGCAAAGTAGTAACTGTCCGGTTTCAAAGGGATTTTCAACAGAACGCTGTCCCTTGAACATTGTCCAGCACAGCCCAGTCCAGCTCTCAGGCTCACCCGGGATCTTTCTGGTTGTCAGGAGCAGAGATCTCCCCACCTACCTCCATGAGGCTCGAGGCCCGGGGTGGGGTGCGTGCTGCAGTGGGGGCTGGGAAGTCCAAGGACAGAGCCGGTCCTTCAGGCCCAGCTTCTGTAGGGTGTCCACTCTGCTGGGGCCTGTGCCGCTCACGGCCTCTGCCAAGTGGTCTTTTCCACCTGACTCGCCGCTTTGCTGTGGTCGTGGCTTCTGGCTCGGAGAAGCTGTGCCCCAGTCCAAAGTATCCTGTTCCCTCACTTCCACGCATACAAAACATTGCCGCTAACCTCAGCCTCTCCGTTTCCAACCCCCACACTCCCAAAAGAGAATTGCGTTCAGCCTCACTCGTCTTCTAGAGCCAGGCCACTGGCTTCACTGACCGGCCCACAGATAGACCACATCTAGGACCAGGGAAATAGTGTGACTTTGCACAAAATATGCTTGTGCCTTTGGGCAGGGCTGTGAGCCAAACAGGGGGGTGATTTGGGCCAAAGACTCAGGTGGAAGGAAGGCGGAGAGGGTGAAGGCTGCACCCCTTTCTTAGATGCTAACGTTGTAAGCTTCTTTCTTTGATTTTCACTGAGTTCCAGGAGCTAGCAAGGCACCCTGAAGCAGAGAGCAAAGCCTCATGGCTGGGGAAGACGGGACTCAGCTGCACGTCGAGGAAGCTCTGGGAGCCCCCTGGGAGCCAGACACCGTCCCGGGGAGCGCAGCGGACCTGCCCTCCGGCGCCCCCTAGCGGAGCGGCGGGCGTCCTCAAACCCGCCAGGGCGGTGAGGGGACAGACAGATCCGTGCTTCTCAGCCGCGCCCTCACCCCACCCTGGAACCAGACCTGAACCCTCGGTCCCCTGCAGCTTGTATGTCCTCACCCGGGATGAAAGATTCGGATTCATCTAGAACTACTTTTCCTAAATGCCTCATTTGCCTCGCTGTCGTCCCAGCCCTGCTTCTCAACCTGCTTGATTAGCGAAAATCTGCAGAGTTCACAGCGCTGGGCTTGCCTCCCTGTGGTGCTCGTCTAGCTGTGTGTCCACCTTCGTTTCTGTGATGATCTGGTGGTCTGTCTCCCTACTTGGACCATCAGCTCCAGGACAGCTTACGCGGGATCTCCAGCGCCTTGCACACTGCCTGGTGTGTACTAGACATACAAACCGTGCTTCAGTTTTCTTATCTCAGATTTAATATGAGACGTTTGGGGCTGGCTGCTCTATAGCGCTGACGCTGTGTATACAATGTTGACATCTCCTATTGACACCTCTTAATATGCGTGAGTGGTTTTGTTTCATTAATGTGGGAGTAGGCACTAGGTTAGGTTCAGGTCATGCAAATCTGGTCCATTCCAGACACCACCTACCTGTCAGGCACTGAGCCTGGAATAAATTCCACACGCCCTGCGTCACCGGCGAAGGAACAGGCTTTACCAGATGTCTTAGTCTATTCAGATGCCATGACTAAACTAAACAACAGAAATTTGTTCCTCAGAGTTCTGGAGCCTAGAAGTCCAAGTTCAAGGTGTCAGCAGGTTGGTTGTCTCCTGAGGCTTCTCTCCATGGCTTGAAGATGTCCACCTTCTCCCTGTGTCCTCGTATGGTCTTTCGCTCTTGGTGGGTGCTGCTGGGGTCTCTGTGTGCCCACATTTCCTCTTCTTACAAGGACAGCAGGCAGATTGGATTAAGACCTACCCTAATGGCCTGATTTTAATTTGGTCACCTCTTGAAAGACAGACACATTTTGATTTCCTATGGGTTCAGACTTCTGTATATGAAACATGGGAGACACAGTTCAGCCCTTACCCCTGGGGCAACCCAGCAGGAAGGAGCAGCATTAGTCCCCTGAGGTGGGTTCCAGGACCAGGGCTCCCAGCTGGAGACTTAGTGCGGGCCTGCAGTCCATGGGAAGGTGGCCAAGCTCTGTTGCCCTCTGTACAACGCAAGAGGAAGCAGGTCAATGAAAGGATGTGCAAACCGCTTGGGCACCGCCTGGATCTGGGTGCCAGCAGTTCTAAAGAGTTATCTGGGAAAGCCAACTGGCCAACCACCGGGGACCGCGGGAAGTTGTATCCCTTCCAACCAGGAGAGGGGAAGACGATGCAGCACCTTCTGCCGGGAGACGGGGGATCTCAGGGACCTCATTGTCCAGGCAAAGCAGAGCGGAGTCCCAGGGTCCCTTTGAACAATTCTGCAACTTGTGCCAGGTGGAAGAGGAGGGTGGGAGACCATGGAGGTGTTTCAACTGTCTTTTATTTCCCTTAACCCTCCCATCAATGTGGGACAAACTTGCAGCTTAATCTTGCAAATGTCCATGTTGTCCTTATAGAACAAGATCCCCTAGACCTATCTGAAATAAAATAAATTCGAATTAAAAGGATGGGGCCCATTCAATGCAAAACAGATAAATAAATACACAAAACCTTCTAATCTAGTAGTAAGTCACTCTCCAACAAGAAGGGAAGAATTAGACAAAAGAAAAAGAGAAGAATGTTGATAAGCCAACAGCCATCACATTAGCTGAGTGTATTTGCTGAGAAGCATCTCCCCAAGAAATATGCTGACCCAAAAGGTTTCAGAGGCAAGTTCTTTCCGACTTTCAAGGAATGGAAAATGTCTTTGCTATTTAAACTGTTTGGTAGGATAGAAACAAATGAAAGTCTTCCAAGTTCATTTTACTAAATTAACACAATCCTGGTGCCATGGCTGGTGGGAGGATTCATTAGTAGCCATGATCTGGAGCAGCCAGGGAGGTAGAAGAAAAGTAGGGTTTGGTGTCTTGAAGTCGCATAAAGAAAGTGTCCCAAGAAGGATCAATGGGTGACAATCACATTGATAACCAGACAAGCGACCACTGGATTAGCAACATAAGGGGCAATACTGATCTTGGCAAGCATAGCCTCTCAGTGGGGAGGTGAGAACAAAGGCCGACTGGAATGGGTCCAAGGGAAAAGGTGAGATGAGGAAGTGGAGCCCATGACAAAGGAAAACCCTTCTGAAAAAATCCACGAAAGGGACAGAGAAAGGAGGCAGCAGCTGGAGGGTGACATAGAGACAAGGAAGGACTACTTGTTTAATGGCATACAGACTAGATCTTATCCGTATACCAATGAGAATGATCCAAGATGGTAAAGAAAGGAGAGGAGATAATTACAGGCAGGAGGGGATGGAAACGAGAGGACCAGCAGCCTTGGATGAGAGCAGGGACCTTCCATCCGTAGTAAAAGGAGGAAAATGCAAAGTGTGGACAGTTAAGGGTATGCATAAAGCTTTTGCTGTAAGAATATTTATTGAAGCATTGTTTGTTATAGCAAAAAATATGAAACAAGCTAAATGCCCAAAAGAAGCATCACTTAAATATACCAGATTATTATGCAATCATTAGAAGTGATGTTATATACCTACAGCTAACATCATACTTAACAGGAAAGACTGAATGCTTCCACCTAAGATCAGGAACAAGGCAAGGCTCTCATCACTCCTACTCAACATAGTGTCAGAAGTCCTCGCCAGTGCAATAATGCAAGAAAAATAATAATAAAAGCCATACAGATTGTGGAATACTACTCAGCCATAAAAAAGAATAAAATCATGCCATTTGTAGCAACATGGATGGAACTGGAAGCCGTCACACTAAGTGAATTAAGCCAGAAAGAGAAAGAAAAATACCATAGGCCATCACTCATATGTGGAATCTTTAAAAAAAATGACACAAATGAACTTATTTACAAAACAGGAACAGGCTCACAGACGTAGAAAACAAACTTGTGGTTACCAGTGGGGAGAAAGAGGGGGTGGGGGGGTGCTAAATTGGGAGTTTGGGATTTGCAGATACACACCACTATATATAAAATAGATAAACAGCAAGGTCCTACTGTATAGCACAGGGAACTACATTCAATACCTTGTTATAGTCTATACTGAAAAAGAATATGGAAAGGAATATATATATATATGTATAACTGAATCACTATGCTGTACACCAGAAATTAGTACAACACTGTAAACTGACTACACCTCAATTTTAAAAAAGTCATACAGATTAGAAGAGAAGAAATAAAACTGTTCTTATTTGCAGATGACATAACAGTCTATGTAGAAATTCCCAAGGAATCTACAAAAACATTCTTAGTCATAAGAAGTGGCTTTAGCAAAGTCACAGGATACAAGATCAGCAGACAAAAATTAATATATTTCTATATACTAGCAATGAATGGTTGGAAAGTGAAATTAAAACACAATACCATTTATAATTGGTGGGGGAAGAAGAGAAAAAACGAGGAAAAGAGATATGAATCTAACAAGACATGTATAGGATATGTATGCTGAAAACGATAAAATTCTAGTGAAAGAAATCAAAGAAGACGTACATAAAGAGAGAGACATTACGTGTTCATGGATTATTAAGACTTAACATGGTAAAGATGTCAATTCTCCTCAAACTGATCTACAAGTTTAACACAATTCCTGTTCAAAAACCCTAGCAGGATTCTTTGTAGATCTAGACAAGCTAAAGCTAAAATTTATGTGAAAAGGCAAGGTAACTAAATGACTAAAATGATTTTTTGAAGTGTTACCTGATTTTAAGACTTACTGTAGCTACAGCCACAAAGATAATGTGATATTGGCAGAAGCATAAAAACATAAATCAATAAAACAGAATAGAAGATTTAGAAATAAGACCACACAAGGATGGCAAACTGATTTTTGACCAAAATGCAATAGCAACTCAATGGAAAAGAATCTTTTCAACAAATAGTATTTGTCTTTTTTTTTTTTTTTTTTTTTTGGAGAGGGGAAGTAATTAGGTTTATTTGTTTGTTTGTTTATTTACTGGAGATAGAACCCAGGACCTCGGGCATGTTAAGCACGCGCTCTACCACTGAGCTCTGCCTTCCCCCCCTTCAACAAATGCTATTTAAACAACTAAACAATCGTAGGCAAAAACATGAACTTCAACTTCACACATTGTACAAAAATTAACTAAAAATAGACCATAATATGAAACTATAAAACTTTTAGAGAAAAACAGGATGAAATGTTTGTAATCTAGGATTAGGCATAAAATGTTTAGCTATGACACCAAAGGCTCAGTCCTTTTAAAGAAAGTTCTGATCGATTAGACTTCACCAAAATTTAAAATGCTTGCTCTCCAAAATGCCCTGTTAAGGGGATAAAAAGACAAGTCATGGATTTGGAGAAGGGGTTGCAAGTCACATCTGTAAAAGTCAGACGTCTATGCAGAAGACATAGAAAATTCTCTAGACTCTATAATAAGAAAACAGAGGGGGGATTGCCAAGATGGTTGAGTAAAAGGACACATAGCTCATCCTCTCCCAAGAATATACCAGAAGTTCCACCTGCAGACAGAACAATTCGCCCACAATGCCTCCTTGACTTTGACAGAATATCTCTTACTCCGGAAATACAAGAAGATTCCTCACAAAAACGGATAAACAACAAGTTTCTTCTGTATAGCACAGGGAACTATATTCAATCTCTTGTAGTAACCTATAACGAAAAATATGAAAACGAATATATGTATGTATGTGTACGACTGAAACATTATGCTGTCCACCAGAAACTGACACTTTGTAACTGACTATACTTCAATAAAAACAGAAGGAAAACAAACACAAAAAATCCTTTTAGAAAATGGGTAAAAGACTGAAACAGACACTTCATCAAAGAAGATACACGGATGGCAAAAAAAAAAAACATAAAAACATGTTGAATATCATCTATTTGTAATAACACAAGTTACTCTACACTGGGTCAAAAAAAAATGCATTTTCTACAAATTCAACTGGACACTCTCTGTTGAAGCCCTAAGTTGCCAAGCAAGATCTCTGTGCTGGGAGGAAGCTCCAGCCACATGGAGAGGTGTCAACTGACAGCCCCAGCTGAGGTCCCAGCCAGTTGCTCACATCAGTTGCCAGACATTGTCACTTCTATCCATCAAACCTTCCAGCTGAGGCTCCATGCATCTTGAAGCAGATACAAGTCTTTTCCATCAAATCCTTTCTGAACTCACAATCAGCAAAATCCAGGAGCATAATAAGACAGTTGCTTTAAGCTGCTAAGTGTTGGAGTATTCATCACACAGCGATAGTAACCAGAGCAAACAGGCACTCTGTTCTTTCTGAAAAACGTACCGACTGCAAATCAGTGAGTATGCTTCTTAAACGTCTACTACCAAGAATTCAACTCCTCTCTGCTACACACCCTTTCATTTCTTTCTACCAGCTGAGTTCAGTGCTTCTGAAGAGGCACTGTGTTTTTCCCAAGCCTGTTTATGTCAGCTGTTTTATTATTATAATTATGCAATTGAATTAAAATTATATTAAACCAATAAACCTTGGTAGGAAAAGAGAATTATCATTATTATGAAAACTAAGGTTAATGCTTTGGAAAGACTCAAGTGGAAACCAATAAAAAGTATTACAGTAGAATTAAATGTGGACAAGATAACCATAAGATATTTTGGGAGGATTTTGAAAGCCCAAAACGATTCTACGTTCAGATTGCTTTTAAATGCCTTTAAGTTCACATTCCTCTTTAAAGAAATAAAAACTATATGCTGTAATTGATTGGTCATACGGGTGTGATTTATGTAAGAAAGACAAGTTGCAATTTCAATGAGTGGATCCATACTTAACAGACAAGACTTGGCCCTGCATCAAAAGATTGGTAAATAAATATATATTTTAAAAATAAAATGTTTAATACACCAAACTTTTGACCCAATAAATACACTCTTGGCTGTAAACCTAAAAGAAATGAAAACACATGTTCACAAAAGTACTTAGACAAAGATGTTCATGATAACCCAAACTGGAAAACCAAATGTTCATCACAAGAAGACTGGATAAACAAATTGTGGTATGTTCCTATATGAAATAATACTCACTAATAAAAAGGAACAAATGAAATAGCATGGGTGAATCTCACAGACATGATACTGAGTTCAAACAAGTCAGACGCAAAAGAACCCAGACCGTATGGTTTCATTTATATAAAATTCTAGCACAGGCAAAACTCGTCTATGGTGATAGAAGGAAAACTTTCTGGGGGTAATGAAAGTGCTCAGTAACTTGATAGGATTGTGGATCACACATCCGTCATTTATCAAAATTGTACAGTTAAGATTTGTGTATTTTAATGTACGTAAATTTTACCTAAAGAAAATGGAAATGAAAAACTCGCGTGGGGGATGGGGAGAAGACGGAGTCGTAGACGAAGCAAGAATGATGTGGATAATTGTTGCAAAGTACAATGAGAGTGTGTTATACTATTGTGATTGCTTTGTGTGTGTTTGTGTGTTTGGAATTTGCCATAATGATTTTTTAAGTCAAAATGGTTAAGGTATGTGTTATCCTCCGTGACTCCCAACCTTTGTGATGAGCTGCCCAGCTCCCTGCCCTAGACGAGGGCTCTGCCACACAGGTTCCCGCCTGCCCTCTCCCGGGGGCTGAGTCGCAGCTCTGGCTTGGGTTTGGCATCCGAAACCTTTTAAAATCGCAGCTGGGCGGTGGGTATAGCTCAAGTGGTAGAGTGCATGCTCAGCATGCATGGGGTCCTGGGTTCAGTCCCAGGTACCTCCTCTAAAAAAAAAAAAAAAAACCTATTTTACCACCCCTACCCAAAAATAAATAAAATTAAATTAAAAGAAAGAAAGAAAGAAAGAATTCTGTGTGTTAAAAAAAATAAATAAAAATAAAAATAAAATCTCAGCCAGAACTAGGGGCGACTGCTCTCTGACACACATTCTAACACTTTAAAAATAGGTGCCTTGTTTTTATAATTAATTCATGTCTTGGTACCTCATTAAAACTTTAAGTGAAAGGTGATGTGATGTAACAGAAAAAAAAAACACATGAATTTTGTTATCAGACAGAGCTAGGGTCAAATCTCAGATCTGGCATTTTTCATCTATGTAATATAACAATTTAAGGTCCTTAAAAAGCTTCCATGTCCTTAAAAAGCGAGCAAAAATTGTGCACAGACTACTGTTGTCCCTCCATATCTGTTACCCTTTTTTCCCTGTCATAGATGTCTTGAGATTTGCATACGGTGTCACAGAATGCCAGCCTTCCTTGTAGCTAGGTGAGGCTTTAAAACTAAGCTCTGCCCGTAAGAAAGGAAAGAATGTATCATGTGACGGCTTCTAGGAATCTTCCTTAAAACAAAACTGGCATACATGCTTTGCTCTGCTCCATTTTTGTCATCCCTTTCTTCCATTTTTCTATCTAAATGTGGACACGATGGCTGGAGATCCAGCTACCATCTTGGACACCTTAGGACCAGAGTTGTGGAAAGCTGGCAGGAAACCGGGCACAGCACTTCAGAACATCATGGAGCAGAGCTGTCATTCCTGCCCTGGACTATCTACCTGTAGACTTATGTGAAACAGGAAGGGGAGGGTATAGCTCAGTAGCAGAGTGCATGCCTGGCATGTCTGAGGTTTAGGGTTCAATCCTCCGTACCTCCATTAAAAAAAATAATAAATAAACCTGACTACCTTTCCTCCCCCCCCCCAAAAAAAAAGAAAGAAATGTCTTCCTTTTTTAAGCAACAATCTGTTGTAGTCTCTATTACACAATCATAAGTTCACAAGTGAACTTCAATCTAGCGATACATGATGTAATATCTACGTCATAGTATGCTGTGATGAGTGAAAACGTACACAAGACATATTAAGCATCAAAAACAGCAGTAAATAATTATCATTACGTCCTTGGAGTGAATGTCACTGTTTTTCTATTTCTGTTTCTTTTGTTGTTTTCTAGCAATAAGAAACAGGAAGTAGATCTCTATGAATACTCAAGGGAGTGGACTGAATATATTGTACTCCAGCTTTTAATTGAAGGAAGATAAACTGCTCCAAAGGGGGATAATAGAAAAGTCTCATGGTTAATCATTTGGCAGGTTTTAATTTTAAAACCAAGAACTGATGGATGAAAACAATGGTATATTGAGATAGATACCTCACAAAGCAAAGATCACAGTTTCTTAACATCAGTACCATTCATTGACATTCTGGGTTGGATAATTCTGTCTTGGGGGGAGGGAAGGAGGCTATGTTGTGCATCGTAGGATGCTTGGGAGCATCTCTGGCTTCTACTCACAAGAGATACCAGTAGTATCCTCCCTCCCTGAGTTCAAACAACCAAATATGTCCTCAGATATTGCGAAATGCCCCCTAGAGAACAAAATCACGCCCACAGTTGAGAATCACTGCTAAAGATGGAGTTATAAATTTATACGACTTTTCTAGAAACATCTTGGTAATAAATATCAGGGGTTTTTTTTAATGTTTAGACCTTTTCTTCCAGAAATTCTACTTCAAAGAAATAATCAGTAATATAAAGAGATACACACCAGAATTTTAAAAGACAACCTCAATTTAAAATGGGCAAACAATCTGAGTACACATTTCTCCAAAGAAGATAAAGAAGAGGCCAGTAGACAGGAAAAAAAAATGCTTTAACATCATTAGTCACCAGAGAAATGAGAATCAATACCACAGTGAGACATCACTTTATATCCACTAAGATGGCTGTAATAAAAAAGGCAATCGCGAGTGCTGGTGAGGATGTGGAAGAATTGGAACCCTTGCACACTGCTGGTGATAATGTAAAAAGGGTATGCCGTTCTGGAAAACAACCTGGTGGTTTCTCAAGGGGCCAAACATAGAGTTACCATATCATACAGCAATACCCTCCCAGGTATATACTCACAAGAAATGAAAACATATGTCCACGCAAAAAACCTGTACACAGATATTCTTAATAGCATTATTTATAATAGCCAAAAGTACAAACAACCTAAATGTCCATCAATTGATCAACTGATAAATAAAATGTGATATATTCCTATAATAGAATATTATTCTATAATAAAAAGGAATGCAGTATTGATACCAGCTACAACATGGATAAGCCTTGAAAACATTATGCTAAGTGAAAAAAAAAAAACCCACATATTATAAGACTCTAGTAAAAGTTCAAATTAGGCAAATCCATAGAGACGGAAAGTAGATTAGTGGTTGCCTGGGGCTGGGGAGGGGGAATGTGGAGTGGGGCTTGACGGCTAATGGGGATGAAGTTCCTATGTGGGGTGGTAAAATGTTCTAAAAATGTTCTAAAATTAATTGTGCCAATGGCTGCACAACCTTGTGAATAAACTAAAATCAATCAAAGTGTACACTTTAAATGGGTGAACTGTACCGTATGTGAATTAATAAAGCCATTATAAAAATACTCAAACACCAACATCATCAACTCTAAAAAGATGTATATACAGGGATGTATATTGTTTGTATATTGTTTTAAGTTATTATATTATAAGATTTTAAAAGTTATTTATACTACAAGGTTTTAAAAATCAGAAAATGCCTAAACACAAAGCAAAAGAGGATGGTGAAATAAATTATGCTCATAGTAAGTAACCATTGTAAATCATCTTTTGAATACTAACACAAGGAAATCTCATGCTGTAATCTTAAGGGGAAAGGCAGAATGTAAAATCTGCACTTAGACATACACAGAAAACTTACAAAAGAAAACCCATAATCAATGAAGAATGGTTAATATTGGGTGATGAAATAAATGGCGGTTTTTATTTTCTTCTCTCTCTTCTATAGTTTCTATGTTTCCTACACTGCATATATGTCTATAATCAGGAAAATTATTTTTTAAAAATTGAGAAAGTTTATTCGCAAAACGTACTTGAGAGGTATAGACGATAAGAGCTGAATAGAAAATTAGAGATCATGTGATCAAACCTTCTAAGTTTACTGTTGAGATAACCAGCACCCAAAGTAGCTAAGAGCCTGGACCCCTTGTCGGCCATCTTGTCAGATTGCGTGAAACTGAAACACTTCCTTTTCCTTTGGTCTCCTCCTCTTCCTCTCAACGATCCCCCTACACACACGCAAACACACGCACATGCAAAAGCAGCTCGAAAAAATTGAGGGCTAGGCCTTGAGGGCACTATGCTAAGACAAATAGGTCAGACAGAGAAAGACAAATACAGTATGATCTCACTTATATGTGGAATCTTTAAAAAAACAAAACACAAACCCAAACTCATAGATAGAGAGCAGATTGATGGTTACCAGGGGTAGCAGGAGGGGAGGGGCAGGGAGCAAAATGGATGAGGGTGGTCCAAATGTACAAACATCCAGATATATAATAAGGCAAGTCCTGGGGATATAATGAGTGTCACGGTGACTGTAGTTAATCATACTGTGTTGTATATTTGAAATTTGCTAAGAGAGTAGATCTTAAAAGTTCTCATCACAAGAAAAAAAATTTGTAACCACATGTAACGATGAACGTTAACTAGACTTATTGCGGTGATCATTTTGCAATACATACATGTATCGAATTACATGTTGTACGCTTGAAAATACTATAATGTTACATGTCAATTATACCTCAATTTAAAAAAAAAAAACAAACCTAAAACTAATTTGAGGAATTTCTTTCCCCAAATGGAATTCTATTCTAAAAGTCCTAAAGTGGGGTTGGGTATAGCTCAGTGGCGGAGCACATGCTTAGCATGCACAAGGTCCCGGGTTCAATCCCCAGTCCCTCCATTAAAGTAAATAGATAAATAAATCCAATTACCTGCCCCTGCAGAAGAAAAAAATAAAAATTAAAAATAAACTCACAATTTATAAAAAATAATAATAATAAATAAAAGTCCTGGCAGGATTATTACCCAACAGTCTCCGTTCTGGACCAGTAGAGGGCAGTAGCAAGTGACGCCAGGCTGAGCCCTAAATACAGTAGATAAACTACAATAAGAATATTCATCTTCTTTTTGGCATCGGAAGCAGACAAACATGATTAAAATCATGCTGACCTTGGATTGACCGTCTTCAGCTTTCTCTGGCAAGCGCTGGCTCAAAAAGTCTTTTTGAAGTGGGGCATTCTGGTTCCCATCCCACAAGAACAAGAAATGGATGATGCCTTAGGGAGGTACCCCAGCAACAGCTCTCAACGTTTTTCAGAGCAGCTGCCCATAATCACCTCATTTTCCTGCTCCAAGTGTTGTCAGAGGGATTCTCCAGCCTTTGGCGTCCAGGGAGGTAGTCCAGATGGAAGAACCAGAGTAAACGTTCGTATCAAAATGACCAGCTGCTGACACTCTTTCTTGGGGTCCCGAGCCCCCCAGACAAAAAGGAGAGAAACAAGAGCTCAGGGGAGCTCCTCAGGGGAAACAAAAGTTCAGTGAAATTTGGCAAGCCTCCCTATTCCCAAATGATTCCCAGACGATGGGAAATTTGGAAAGTGGTCAGTGTTGAAATCTGGATACGTGGGCCTGGTTTGCAAAGCCAATTCCTCTCCTCCTTCCATGACACGTGAAGGTGAAAAATACGGAGTTGGGGGAATGGTGTTCATCCCTTGCCGTTAACCCCGCTTAAAGAAGCTTATCCAGACAGGCAGGGCTGTACTTTACCCGACTGATGCTGAAAGATGACCCACGTTCAAATCCCAGCTCTGTCACTCACTGGTCAGGTGACTCTGGGTGGGTTACTCAACTTTTCTGTGCCTCAATTTCCTCATCTGTAAAATGAAGGTAATAATAACAAGATTTCCTACTTCCTAAGTTATTCCAAGGATTTACATAATCCGTGACACATTATTTTAGTGCTCAAAAAATGTTAGTTATTATCTAGCGCTAGTGGTGATGGGAATAAAGATCTTAAAATAAGAAATTTTTCTTCCCTCGTTTCATCCAGTCCAACATCTTGGGAGGCCTTTACTATGAGGAGATTCTCTCTTAATTTAAAGACCCTCAAAAAGCTTGTTAGATAATTGATCATTGAAATCAACCCAGGATTAATACATTGGAAAAATCCCTATATCACACAACTAAAAATTATCTCTAAAGTCTGTCCCTGGTTGTATAAGGTGAAGTGCATTGCTTTTCTCACCTAAGCTGCTGGTTATATAGAAATTCTCGCCCAAAGGCAAATTTATCAGGGTTTGAAGTAAAGGTTTAGAAACACCAGGTCTACATTTTTATAAGTTTCTCCATTAACAGTTGAAATGCCAAGTAATTCCCCATAATGGATACAGGCTAGAGAACACCCTTATAGTAAGATTGATTAGTGTGGCTCATTGTATTTTCCAAAGATGGCCACAGCAACATTCCCTAGTGCATGTGATCTTTCTCCTATCAGGAGAGATGCCATGTGATTTCCAAGGTTAAGTCATACAAGACAGTATGGCTTCCTCCTAGTTTTCTTTGGGATGCTCGTTTTTGGAACCCCACCACCGTGCTGTGAGGAAGACATTTAGAGAGGCCAGGAATAGGTTTCCATCCAGCAGCCCCAGCCAGGGTCGCAGGCAACAACTGCAATCAATTGCCAGACATGTAACTAAGCAACCCTTTAGATGATTCTTGCTCTAGAGGCTGAATTGTTTCCAGGCATTGAGTCTTCCTGAGTCCCCAGACATCATTGAGCAAAATAAACCATCCCACTGTGCCCTTTCTGACCCACAGAATCTGTAAGCATGAGAAAACAGTTGTCATTTTATGCCACTAAGTTGGGGCATCTCTTGTTACACGGCAATAATAACTGATACAGCTAGCAAGCATGACTGTCTCACATTCAAGTAGATTAGTGTTTAATGTTTGTAAAATACCTCCCACTTTGCTGAAATCATAAGTTCCACAATGAGGTACTTATTCTTTAGGCTTAAAGTTTCACCCCTTTTGAAACACAGAGTGGAGGATAGTAAGAAAGAAGCCCAATGTCCCAATCCAGGAGCTACCAACTATTAATGGTATGATTTTGAGCAAATCACTTAATATGTGGGTCTTATGTTGCATCCCTTCCCTCCAGATCCAGTCCCTACCTTTCTCCCTCCCCACCCCCAATTTAGTATCTCAGAAGATTGACCTTTTGAATTACATCAATGAGCTTTCAGTTGGATATGATCAATAGAAGGCACCAGCAGAAGACCCAGAAGACACTAGGAGAATGAAGTTTGGGTATTCATTCCACAAAGGAGAAAACATCTTTGTTTTTCCTCTCAACCCTCTGTCTATCTCAAATAATTCTGATCACCAAATGTGTGGGGAGATTCTCCCACACCCAGCTGGGTCTCCTAAAATTTAACTCAATTCTGACCTATGAGCATCAGATCCCACAGGTTAAGGGCTCAGTCCCTCAAGACTGCTCCCACTTCATATGCCAAATGCAAGTCCAGCTTGTTGCCTGGGCTTCTGACCAAATGATCATAAATCAGATATTTCCACAACCCCTTCCTCAAGTTAGATCGTTTGCTAGAATGACTCACAGAACTCAGGAAAACAGTTTACTTACTAGATTACCAGTTTATTATAAAGAAATACAACTCAGGAACAGGCAGATGACAGAGATGTATAGCTCAAAGTATGTGGGAAGGGGTGTGGGGTTTCCATGCCCTCTGTGGGCATGCCACCTTCTGTGGGCATGAGCACTTCCACATGCTCACCAACACAGAAGTTCTCTGAACGCCATAGTTCATAGTTTACATTTATAGAGGCTTCGTTACATAGACATGATTGAGTTAATCGCTGGCAATTGGTGATTGAACTCAGTCTCTACCCACCTTCCCTCCTCAAAGGTTGAAGAATAGGGCTGAAAGTTCCAGCTCTAATCACATGGTTGGTTCCCCTGGCAACCATCCCCCATCTTTAGGGGCTTTCCAGAAGCCACCTCATTAACTTAAACTCAAGTATGGTTGAAAGGGGCATATTATGAATAACAAATGACACACTTACTGCTCTTATCACTTCGGAAATTCCAAGGAATGGGAACGAAGATTAGCTATATATTTCATATTGTAAATCACAGTATCACATTCCTCTCTCCCTCTTTATGGATGGCCACAGCCTGGCAGCATCTCTCAGCTGAAGGTGGCAGCTCCTCTAAAGCAATGTTTCTTACACAGTTCCTTTCCCCTCTCTCTCTCTCTCCCCCCACCTCCTAATATTTGCTCCCTACTCAGCCCCTTCAGGCCTTAAGGTGGTAAAAGCACCCCTCTATCACTAGTTCTGATGACTTACCTACACCCTTCTAGACGATTTTACTTTTTTCTTTTAACCTTCCCACACACTTGCAAACAACTTCTCATATTGCTCTGTTGTAACTTCCATATCCTTCCTATCCTGACAAAGAGTTTTTGATTCTTCATTGTATAAGAGAGATTCTACCCATCCAGCCTGCTTCCTAGATCAAGCAAGATAATCTGTATGACAGAGTCTCAGTCAGGTCCAGTCACAAAAAGACAAAAGCAGAGCCAAACAGAAGCACACTGAGTATTTCAAACAGAGAGAATTTAATAGAGGGAATTGATAACACCAAAGTCAAAAGTCTGAAAGAGGAAAAAGAGGATACCGAGTAACTCAGATAACAGTAACTGCAGGGCTGCTGGAACCAAAAGGAAGAGGTGATGTTTCTGGGAAATGGATGCTCAGAGGGGGATCCCTGCGTGATTAATGTTCAGATCCCTGAAGAGGGCTTTGTGGGGCTGGTGCTCAGATCTTTACAGGCTGCCTACTGGTTGGTGCTGTCTGGCTAAAGCTGCTCTCTCTGCAGAGTGATAGTAACAAAAATGCAAACAGGAAGGAGTTTCCCCAGCCCCTTCCACCTCCTTTTACGCTCCCAATTTGCCTCCCGTTGGCCTACTCGAACACAAAGCCAGCTGGCATGAGTGCCTTAGGGTCTGAGTCTGAAGCTTCCCAGATCATCATCACAGATCAGAGTATAAAAGGTGGGCTTAGGACTGAAACATACCAGCTAAATAATCAACACATATAGGTAGCATTAAAACGTTCTGTATTATGGCTATTATTGTTACCCATAATTGAGAAAATAGAAATATATGTCTGCGCCTTAGAATGAATAAACTTTCTTAGTTTTACTCTCCCAAAGATCTCCAGACCTGAGTAAAATTGGGGAAAAAAAAAAAAAAGGTGGTATTCTAGGTACTATATCTGTGACATAGGCCCTCCAGCTTCAGGAAGATGTTGAGTCCTGGTCCCTTTTGGCCAATGCAGATGTTGGTAAAGAAAGCAACGCTGGCTGGTGCATCAGCTCACCCAGACTATCTGATGTTGGCATTCTTCTTGAGGTAGTCCACATAGCGAGTCAGGAGTAGCTTCTGAAACATGCTGCTGTAGAAGACCCACGACGGAATCAGGCTCAGAATGCTTGCCTTTAATAAACCAAAGCATGAGTGAGAGAAAAGAAGAGCATGGAAGTTGCAATAAAACAACTCAGTTTATATTCATCATCTTTAAAAACGTATTTCTGACTGCTGAAGTCGAGTCCCAGTGTCTTTTACATAGTTACTAAAGTTTAAAGATCTTGTGACACTTTCTTAGCAAACAAGGTTTTCTCAGGAACCAAAGCAGTCACTTGCTGGATCAGCTGTGGGGAAATTCCAAATTAAGAGAACTCTGTCCATGGTAACACCCTCCTTCCTTCTTTCTCTTAGTGAGCACTTTCCCTTCCTGGTGCTTAACCTCCCAGTGTCTTCATGTTCTTTCTACTAAGGTTCTATTCAAATGAGATTTCAGGAAAGAATCAGGAATGCTTTCCACCACCTGACACAATGCCTAAGGCATGGTAGGGGCTTGGCAAATACCTGAATGCATAAAGGAGTTAATGAGTGGGAGAGCAGCCAAGATGGTGGAGGAGGAAGATTCTGAGTTCACCTCCTCCCACGGGCACAACAAAATTACAGCTACTTACAGAGCAACTGTTGATGAGAAAGATCTGAAGTCTAGCATAAAAGATCTTCTATAACTAAAGATATAAAGAAGGAAAAACAAAGAGATGGGGGGGTGGCACAGATATGCTGTGTAGTCAAGAGCCATACCTCTGGGTGAGTGATGCACAAATGGGAAGATAATTACAATTGCAGAATTTCTCCCCAAGGATCAAGGGGTATGAGTGAGTCCTACATCAGGCTCCCTGCACCAGGAAGATGAGCCCCCAGAATGTTTGTCTTTGAAAGCCAGCAAGGCTTACTTTCACTAGAGCCGGGGGGGCCTTAGGAAATAGAGATTCAACTTTTAAACACAAAATCTCACATGCTCCAGGAGCTAGGATAGAAGCATTCATTTGAAAGGATCCTGAGTCAGACCCATTTGCTGATCTTGGAGACCCTCCTAGAAAGGTAGGAGGCAACTGGAGCTCACCCTGGGTCACTGAAGAAATCAAAGGAGAAATAAAAAACTACCTGGAGAAAAATGAAAGTAAAAATACAATGATGCAAAATCTATGGAACACAGCAAAAGCAGTTCTAAAGGGGAAGTTTATAGTGATACATGTCTACTCAGGAAATAAGGAAAATCCCAAATTAAAAAAAAACTAACCTTACACCTAAAGGAACTAGAAAAAGAAGAACAAACAAACCCAAAGTAGTAGAAGAAATCATAAATATCAGAGCAGAAATAAATGACATATAGACTAAAAAAGCAATAGAAAAGATCAATAAAACTAAAAGCTGGGTCTTTCAAAAGATAAACAAAATTGATAAAACTTTAGCCAGACTCATCAAGGAATAAAAAGAGGATCCAAATCAATAAAATCAGAAATCAAAAAGGAGAAGTTACAACCAACACCACAGAAATAAAAAGAACCATAAACGATTGCTGTGAACAATTACATGCCAATAAAAATGGACAACCTAGAAGAAATGGACAATTTCTTAGAAACATACAATCTCCCAAGACTGAACCAGAAATAGAAAATATGAACAAACCAATTACCAGTACTGAAATTGAATCAGTAATTTAAAAACTCCCAACAAACAAAAGTCCAGGACCAGAAGGCTTCACCGGCCAATTCTACCAAACATTTAGAGAAGAGTTAACACTTACCCTTCTGAAATTATTCCAAAAAATTGCAGGGGAAGAAACACTTCCAAAATCATCCTATGGGGCCACCATCACGCTGATACCAAAACCAGACAAAGACAACACACACACAAAAGGAAAGTACCAACCAATATCACTGATGAACATAAATGCAAAAATTCTCAACAAAATATTAGCAAACCAAATTCAAGAATCCATTAAAAAGATCATACACCATGATTAACTGATATTTATCCCAGGCTGCAAGGATGGTTCAATATCCATAATCAATCAATGTGATATACCACATTAACAAATTCAGAATAAAAACCATATAATCACCTCGACAGACGCAGAAAAAGCTTTTGACAAAATTCAACACCCATTTATCATAAAAACTCTCCAGAAAGTGGGTGTAGAGGGAACATATCTCAATATACTAAAGGCCATATGTGACAAACCCATAGCTAACATCATACTCAATGGTGAAAAGCTGAAAGCATTTCCTCTAAGATCAGAATAAGACAAAGATGTCCATTCTCACCACTTTTGTTCAACACAGTATTGGAAGTATTACTAGCCACATCAATCAGACAAGAAAAAAAAAAAAAAAAAGGAATCCAACTCGGAAAGGAAGAAGTAAAAGTGTCACTGTTTGCAAATGACATAATACTACACGTAGAAAATTCTAAAAAGGCCCCCCCCAAAACGTTAGAACTCATCAACAAATTCATGAAGTTGCAGGAACAAACTACTATATACAAAATAGATAAACAACAAGGTCCTACTGTATAGCACAAAGAACTATATTAAATAGCTTGTAATAACCTATAATGAAAAAGAATATATATACATATGTATTATATATAAAACTGAATTACTATACTGTACACCAGAAACTAGCACAACATTGTAAATCAACTATACTTCAATAAAAATAAAGTTGCAGGTTTTAAATTAATATACAGAGATCTGTTGTATTTCTATACACTAACAACAAGCTATCAGAAAGATAAATTAAGAAAACAATCCCATTTACCAACACATTAAAAAGAATAAAATACCTAGGAGTAAATTTAACTAAGGAAGTAAAAGGCCTGTGCTCGGAAAACACTAGGACACTGATGAAAGAAACTGAAGATGACACAAACAAATAGAAATACACCATGTCCCTGAGTTGGAAGGATTAATTTTGCTAAACTGACCATACTACCCAAGCCAATCTACAGATTCAATGCAATCCCTATCAAAATAGTAGTGGCATTTTTCACAGAACAAGAACAAATAATTCTAAAATGTGTATGGAGACACAAAAGACCTGGAATGGCCAATTGTGAGAAAGAACAGAGCTGGAGGAATCATGCTCCCTGACTTCAGACTATACTACAAAGCCACTGTAATCAAAACAGTATGGTACCGACACAAAACAGACACATAGATCAATGGAACAGAATAGATAGCCTAGAATGAACTCATACTTATATGGGCAGTAAATCTACGACAAAGGAGACAAAAATATACATTGGGGAAAAGACAGCCTCTTCAGTAAATGGTGTTGGGAAAACTGGACAGCTACGTGCAAAAGAATCAAACTGGACTGCTTGCTCACATCATTCATAAAACATAAACTCAAAGTGTTTTAAAGACTAAAATATAAGACTTGAAACCATAAAACTTCTAGAAGAAAACATAGACAATACCCTCTTTGACATCAGTCTTAATATTTTTGGATATGTCTTCTCAGTCAAGGGAAACAGAAGCAAAAATAAACAAATGGGACTACATAAAACTAAAAAACTTCTGCACAGCTAAGGAAACTATCAACAAGACAACAAGGCCACCTATCGAGTGGGAGACGAATATAGCCAAGATTTAGCTCATAAGGGGTTGATGTCCAAAATATACAAATAACACGTACAACTCAGCATCAAAAAACAAACAACCTGATTTAAAAATGAGCAGAAGATCTGAACAGACATTTTCCCAAAGACATACAGGTGTCCAACAAGCACATGAAAAGATGCTCAACATCACTAAACATCAGGGAGATGGAAATCAAAACCACAAGAGATATCACCTCGCACCTGTCAGAATGGAGGAGTGAGCGACTAAATGATGAAGGCCCCAAGTTCCGCGTGGACTCTAGGGTAGGTGCTCCATTCCCACCTCAGTTCCTGCCCCCAGACTCCTCGGGGGTGGAGAGGCTCTGTCTTTGTCTCACTGCTTGCTTGTTTACTGGTTGATTCCATTTGATTATCTATAACTTTAGATTCGAGGATCTTTCTAAATCCTGGCAAATTCAAAATTGGTTTTTGTGGTTTTAATGATTTATGTGCTTTTCTTCGTTTTCTCTTTTGCTTCACTGGGCGCAAAGACTTTGTCCTACTCTGTTCCTGGTATCTGTTGGCCAGTAGAGATTAGAATTTGTTACATAAGAAGTCAAAAGAGAAAAGTCAAAACATTTTTTCAACTTTTGACATTTAGATCTGGATTATGTAGCCAAATAAGTCTTCCAGGCCATGCTGTTGTCTCTAGAAAACATTTTCTAAATGCTGATGGATTCCATCTAAAACATTAGTATCCCAGAGGACTAAAATTACAGAATTCTCTTAAGGGGTGGAGAGGGCGTGTTACCCACTGGAGGTAGCTTAACCCCTCTGAGATGAACAGGATGTGGCACTGGGAAAGCACACAGAAACCCTGTCCTTTTTCTGTCCTGGAGGTAGTGGGAAGTGGACGAGAGAGAGATGGGGAGACATAGCCAGACGTGTGTCCTCTGATACGTGTGTTCTCTGCGCTTAGGCTGGAAGTCAGGGGCTGGAGGACTGGCATGAAGGATAAGGAAGGGTGATAAGTAATTAAGGGTGACACTAAGGGCGAAGGAGGGGTTACTGCCCCTGCTCTCCTGCAGTGCGACCACAGAACATTAGCTCAGCATGACGAGGTTGGTGCTGAGCTCTGGTTTGCCAGCACCCCTCAGGTTCACACTGGTGCTGATTCAGAGCTGAGAGTCAGAGGGCCTCTGGGAACCAAAGCTGCAGGTGGGCAGCTGGCCTCTGGCTGGATGAGGGAGGTAGCGGAAATTCAGGGGTCTGCAGGCATCAGTAGCTGGCGAGTCTACTGGCTTAGCCAAAAGGACTGAAAGTCATCCCTCTCACTCCCCACAGACATAAACCAGCAAAGTGGGGAACCACCAGGTAGATGAGGGACACCAGCCACACACACTTAAGGACCAGCAGGAGATCATGGGGGCTCTCATCCCCAGTGTCATCCTAGTGAGAGAGGCAGGAAGAAGGGACGCTCCCAGAAACACTGAACATTTTTCTCTAAATAATGGACGGCACATTTCCTCAATCGGCAGTTTAGATGATCAGACCAAACTAAGTTTAAAACATTCTACTAATTTGCTTTCCTGCCATGCAGCAAGTATAACCTAAAGAGAAACCAGATCAGCAACGGGCAAAACAAAGCTCTTCTATTCTTTCTGCATGTCCACTTTGCAATGTGAGTCCAAATGGTAATTTTGCCCATTGTTGCGAATCAGCAGTAAATGGGAGCAAGTAATCGACCAAGACAATGCAGGATCTCTTGCCAGAGTCTCAGTACTGAGTTCCAAGGAGGTAGCTGAATGCTTTGGGAAGATTTAGTGCATTGACTCGTGAATCCCTCCAGCATCAGAGAGAGACAGAGACAGAGAGAGAGAGAGAGAGAGAGAGAGAGAGAGAGAATCCTAACTCCCACCGAAGAAAAGCATATGAGGCAGAGGAGAAAGCTGACCATGGAAGGGAAGGAAAGGTCTGTCTAAGATTCTTTGTTAATGCTGGAAGCAGAACCACCCTGACACTCTGTTTGTTCTCAGTATCAGCATGCAATACTCAAGTCTACTCTTGTTTCAAGTTTGTGTTTTTTTTTCTAAAAGCAGCCCAGGGATGGTAAGGGCTCCTCGTGCCAGATGCCCCGAGCCTTACTCCCATGTTTGATGGAGTTCCTGGTGTGCAAGAACCAGCTGGTCCTTGCTCACGAGAGTTGATGGTGAAGCCTCCTTCTGAATTCCCCTGCAGCGACAACATGCTGGTAGCTTAAACATCAGTGTGGGGAGTACTTACACCATGGCAATAGCAAATGTTACCAGAAAATAAAGGTTTTTTTTGTTGTTGTTGTGGGGGAAGGTGATTAGGTTTTTTCTTTTTTGGTTTTTCAACAGAGGCACTGGGGATTGAACCCAGAACCTCACGCGTGCTAAGCATGTGCTCTACCACTTGAGCTATACCCTCCCCCTGTTTTGTTTTGGGTTTTTTTTCCTGGGTACTTAAACATTTACTGACACAGAGGGCCAGGGAAGTCGACAGCCCCTACAGGGAAGCTCGCTGTGTCTTGGCCTGACCCTTCCAAGAGCTCTGGGAACCCCCTTCCTTTCTGAGAGGAGAAGTGAGGCAGCCAAGGGTGCGGATGGCCAACTTCGGAGTTAATCTAGGTGAGCACTCAGGCCTCCAGTGTCTCCTTGCCCTTGCTGCACACGCCTTCTCACGGGCTGTGTCACCCTCCGCAGCAGCCCTCGGCCATCACTCTCCTCGCCGCGATGGAGAAAGGCTGAGGGCTCCAGCAGCAAGGAAGAGCCAGCTAAGTAAGCCCTGCCTGCCTGTCCTCACTTGCTTCGAGAAAGGTGAATTGATCAATCACCAAGATTTCATGGGCAAGGCAGCCACACGTTTCCTCTCCACTCGTGACGTAACTCAGTGATTCTTTAACAAACTCATCAGCGGTCTTGGTTATCATGTTGGTATTTAGATACTTTGTCATTGGGGTTGAAACAGCATATGGAGTCAGCACCTATAATGGGAAATAAAGACCATAAGGCAGGAGCCATCTGCCCCGCCCTGACAAATTAACGCCCACTTTGCCATCCTTCATGTTCCAACGCGGTTCTTTTTGTTTTAATTGAAGTACAGTCAGTTACAGTGTGTCAGTTTCTGGTGCACAGCACAGTGTCCCGGCCATGCATATGCATACATATATTCGTTTTCATGTTCTTTTTCATTAAAGGTCACTACAAGATACTGACTCTAATTCCCTGTGCTATACAGAAGAAATTTGTTTTTTATCTATTTTTATATATAGTGGTTAATATTTGCAAATCTCAAACTCCCAAATGTATCCCTTCCCACCCATTTCCCCGGTAACCATGAGATTGTTTACTATGTCTGCCAGTCTGTTTCTTTTGTAGATGAGTTCATTACTGTCCTCTTTTTTCTTTTTTTTTTTTTTTAGATTCCACATATGAGTGATATCATATGGTATTTTTCTCAACTCTGTTCTTCCTATAAAAGACCCTAAATGATAACAGAACAGTAACGGGAGTAATAATAGCACAGAGCTGGGAATCAGAGAGGCCAGTTTCTGTCTTAACTTTGCAACTAACTCCAAATGAGGCCTTGGCCACACAACACCAGCTGGTTCAAATGCACTTAGGGTGACCGAGGACAGAACACGGTCCCCAGGCTTCGAAAATGAAAATGCAGGACACGAGTTGTATCTGAAGCCAAGACAAACAACGGGAAAAAAATCAGTTTAATTATATCCCAGGTATTGAATGGGATATCCTTATTCTCAATAGATTATTTGTTACCTTAAATTCAAATTTAACTAGATGTCCTGTATTTTATCTGGCAAAGCTATCTCCGAGGTTTATTTCTAACATGTGTAAGCAAAGTTGGAGCAATTAAAAGTGCTTTAAGATTCCCATTTTCCCCCTTCAGTTAGGAGCCAGGAGTGGCACATATCTCATAGTCTTGTCTGTCCTGGTAAGAAAAATAAACAACCACACATTGTACCCTGCAAAATCCAATGCCTTGTTTCCACCGGTGGCCTCACCACCTTGTGGCCTGGCAAGAGGTTTCATAGTGGGGTTTCTTACCTTATTCCCAGACCAAGAGACCTTGGCATCTTTAGGGGAAAAAAAAAATCCTTGCTTGTTTTCTTCATTTTATTTTTCATACCATCACTTATTTTTCTCATCATGTTTGAAATGATGCTATTTTATAACTGAATCCAATGTATGACTCAATCAATTTATGGGGATTCAGGGTTCCTCTTCTCAAGGACTCAGAACTGTTAACCTCACCTGGATAATGATTCCTTTTGCTTTATACTCCACTTGCAGGGCCTTGGAAAATGTGCACATAAAAGCCTGGAGCAGAAAGGAGAAATGCCTGAAGACCTAGAACTTCAATCTCCATCACAGCCAACTTAGATGTCAAAAGGCACCACACTGAGTTTATCTGTTTTACCTTAAAATGCAGCAGTTCGTCTTGAAGGGAGTTAGAGCTTCATTTCTTGGTCTAGGAAGAGCTCCCTCAAGGAGCAGGAACATACACTTTGCGATAAACACATACCTGGGGCCACTGCATGTAGGTACCCCACCCAGCGGCAGACCCCCTTGTCTAGAACACCCCCTCTTCCTCAGGTCTGTTTTTATGGCTACAGCGAGAGGACATCTGGTCCAGGAAGGAAGCTACAACGTTCCTTGCTGGCAGGAGGAGAGCAGGCCATCCAGGCAAGGAGCTGAGTGGGGCTGGGGTCTCACAGGGGCTGCCCAGCTGTGCCAGGCATCAGCAGATCCTTTTTGTGATCTGCTCCCAGGCACGGGCTGACTAGCTCCGCTCTGTACCTAGAAGAGTTCCTCCAGGCAAATCTGTCCATCAGCTTGCCAGATGATCCAACGGAAAACGCTAACTGGGAAAGCAAGAGGAAGGAGACGGAGGCTTGGACCACATCTGTCACTCACCTTGGAAGCCGAATACGTGGCATACAGAGGCCAGGGAAAGAGGGCCATCCCGGAAGAGATGTTCAAGATGAGACCCTTCTGCCTAAAAGGCAAAGAAACCAAGTGTCAATTGCTTTGCTGCCCGATTACACCTTGAGAAGGAAGGAAATGAAGGAGCTCATGTGAACGCTGGGAAAATTCCATCAACACCTCTAGGCTTCCGTGTGTGTTACACGTTCTGCTTCCAAGACCTTGGAGTGGGACTCCCTCTGCATCACAGGCTACCCCGCCACAGTGATGTCACCCAGCGGTCAGTTGACAGCAAGGGCTTGACTGGAAACCGGGGTCTCTGCTGCAACGAAGACCCCCACCAAAACGCAGGGAACCAACTCAGCTCAGATACGACTCAAGGGGGGAGGGAGCCTTCTCTCTCAAATGTGACCACATGAGCTCAAGGTCCCTTCTGATAACAGGACAGATGTCAGGTGCAGAATCCTGTCTTGGGTGGAATTTGACCGTCCATCATCTGCTCACACAGGCGCCCCCAAGCAAGCCTCTGGGGTCCTTACTTCCCCTTTTGAAATTCAATATCCTTATTCCTTCCCAAATAGATGGATTCAATCCAGAAAAAAGCCAAGAAACTGCCAATTAGAACACAGGGCCCAGCCCCTCCTTCCACTATGATAGAAAACTATCAACCATTTGCCTTTAATGAACACCACCTGAGAAAAACCAGCCCCCAAATGGGCATTGTAACAGGGTGATTTCAAACGGAATAAATAAGGACACTGATGGGGTGGTGATTTTTACCCCTAAATCGGAGTATTCGTTCTGACAAGAGCTGAAATGTGTAATAACAAAGAGATGGTCTTGGCCTCAGGCCAACTTCTGAAGTCTCTTTTAGACTCACTATGAGTTAATTTTTTTTTTTTTTTACGAGATCAACATACAAAACTCAATTGGATTTCTATATGGTAACAAAATTAAAACACAACACCCTTTGCAATTGCTCCAAAGAAAATGAAATTGCTCGGGTATAAATTGAACAAAACATGTACAGAATCTTGTGGACTAAAAATTGCAAAACACTGAGGGGAAAAAAAATCAAAGAAGATCTAAGTAAATGGAGAGATACTCTTATTACTTCCAGCCTTTTATCGGAGTTTTTTGGGGTTTTTTTTTTTTTCTTTCTTTCTTTTTTTCCTGTGTTTGCCTCTCTACCTCCACTTAAAGGTAAAGAGGGCACAAGAAGAAGACATTAGGGGCACCTAACAATGCCATGTTTCTTTTTTTTTTTTTTTTTTTAATACTACGAGTTAATTTCTTTAATACAATGTCTGCTGAAACACACATTTTCTTTTCTTTTCCTCCTTTCAGTGTATGCTCACATTTGACCTTCAAATATGCTTCTCTGTTTGCAAAACTGGCCTGGTCCAGAATGTCACACTTTCTCCCATAATCTCCCTGTCCTTTCATCATAGTTTTATCACTCCTGAAAGCAGCAGTGGGTGAACCTTATCCCCCCAGGTCCCCAAGTCAGCTGACTGCCAGGCCAGGGAGACCACACATCGCTTCACACTTTTTCAAGGAAAGAGCTTACCTTGATTCCATGTGTTTCAGAATCAGCTGAGTCATCTGCAAGAGAAGGCCAAAGGTAAGCCTTGACAAAGGAGCTAAGCTGCAATGGGAAGAGGGTGCGGGAGGAAACTGGAGAAAGGTTTGTTTTTTTTTAGATGGCCTTGAAAATCTGCTGACACGCATTGGAGGTAATTTTGACAACACTAGAGTCTGGCTGGAACCCACAGGAGGCAGCCTTGACAAATGGCAAAAGCTTCAGAGGCCTCTGGTTTCTTCTGCATAAAACTGAAGTCTTCCTGGAAAATGAGGGCAGTGAAAAATTATGGGAATTGGCCAATGGCTGTAGGCCCAACACCAAGTCCCCCCGGGTACTCTTCGTTCTGGGAGACGGGCCAAAGTAGACGGGCCACTGTCAACCCCGCCCATGAGTTAGAATCAGGGGCTGTCAGGACCTAACAAGTGTCCATGAGCATCTCATTTACAAGGTATGAGATGGAGGATGTCTCCTCAGTTTAACAGCAGCCTCATTAGCAGCCTGAGCTCCCTAGTCACAACGTGTCTGTCTGTCTGTCTGTCTGTTGGAATCACAATAGCGTTGAGATGTCCCTCCGCATCCTAACCTACTGGCCCTGGGAGAGGTCCTCCTGACAGTCCTAGAGGTTAAATAGTCTGTTAAAAGAGCTTTACATGGCATGATTATAAGGCACCCATGCTAAGAATTAAGAAAGATGCAAACCCATGGAAATGTCCTTAGAAACGCAACTGAGTGGAATCAGGCCCCGTCTTGGGAGCAGGGCTGAGACAGAGAGGATCCAAAGGGATGGGGAGGGGCAGAGAAACAGAGGTGACCGGGGACCAAAAGGCAAGCTTTGCCTGTTTCTTCACACTGCCTGGGGCCCCACGGCAGCTTCTCAGTGGGCTCCGTCCCTGCCGTCACCCACGCGTCCTAGGCCAGGAAGCCCATCCTGGGGGCCTCCGGATAATGCTGTCACTGCTCTGGAGCAGCGGCAGGGGTGAGAGTGGTGGGGGCTTCCTAGAACCCACAGGGCTGCCTCCGGGAACCCTGGATTTTGAGGGAGGTGAGAGAAGGATGTGGATGAGAGCTCGTCTGCACCCTTCCCTTGCTCCTCCCAACTTCATCAAGGCTGTAACTGGAGCACTGTTGGGCAGAGGGTCTCAAAGTCTCCCAAAAGCCTGACTGGGTGACTGATCCCAATTAGACAACACTGGACTTTGCGGGTCCCTGTCTCAAAGTTTCTAGCTTTTAGTCTCATATTCCACCTTCCCTTTGTCCTCATACTCATTCTCCCATCTCTGCTCTCGATAGAGGAGTCTAGTGTTTCCAGATGATTCCTTTGGAATAATTACATGATACTAGTCATGCTTCCAGCCCACGTAACCAACTTGGACATGGCGTGCTTAGAAGCCAAACTTCCATTTGTTTTCTTTGTTACTTAAAAAATTTAATGTCTACCAATGTATGAAATAAATTTTTTTTCAGAAAATCAAAGCATTTCTCTGCTAAAGGAGTCAGAGGGTTGTCAAATACATTTGGGAAACTCTGTGATCAAACGGATCAAGACAGGAAGATCAATGTATACATTCACGGAAAAGATTTTAGTAGTAAGGCTGCAGACACAGTGCCACCATATAAAACTTACAATTACATCAGCTGGAGATTTTTAAAAGGCATTGATTGCTCAGCCTAAAAAGAATGTGTGTACCAATAAAAAAAAAAAAGAGCAGGAAACTATGAAATACTAGAATACTTACAAAAAAAACAACCAAGGGTGCAAATAATTTTTGTCAGCTCAACTTCATGCACCTGAAAATAATTTTTTTTTTTTTTTTTGGTCTGCTCAGCATCCATCCCTGCTTTTGATATTGATAGCAAACAATTTTCTCCTGGGAAACCAGTCCTCTGCTGCTAGTCCCCAGATGAGGGTCCCGGCTCTGTGAAGTCAGGGATCACACCTGATTCATTGCTGAAGCTCCTCTGGACCTTCCAGAGTGGTCATGAGGGCTGCCATGTGCGGTAGTGAATGTTGTGTACTGAGCAAGCTGCCCAGCTAGGAGGGTGAGCGCAAGCTAAAAGCACAGGGTTCACTCACGAGCCACTTAGAGGGCTGTCACCATTCAGAGGAAAGGGAAGCAGGTTCATCTACTCACCAGTCACCGGGCTAAATCTGCTCTTAAGCTGCACCTTTTTCCAAATTGTCTGCCGAGAGGGGGCGCCTGTCTACTATTCACACAAAGGATAGCGTAGGATGGCTTTGCAGCAGTCATGCCTATAAATGCTCACGCAGTCCACTCAAATCAAACGACTTAAGTGCCGACATACCTAACACATCACATAACCCCAAACTCTAAATAGCAGATCAAGAATCTGAAGTTCAAGGGAGTTCAATAGCACGCTCGATGCTGTCCAACTAATTGGTAGCTGAGCTGGGTTCAGAATACACATGAACTTGAACTTCAATTCAGCAAATATTTTCAGAGCAACAAGAGTCCATAAAATCCAAACCATACCCTTTGTCATTTTTCCAAACAGAGCGAGCTTTCCTTTCTTGGCAAGACTACAATCAGAAGAAAGTATTAATATTTTTAAGTTGCTTTGGAATGCTCAGTAATTTCCGGCATCATCAGGTCTAATATGTTCTGACTTATGACAAAACTGAATGCAAAGATAAGATTCAGGTGCTAGGGAGAATGAATCCATCACTGTATTTTCTTGATGAAAACGGGGTAAGACGATTAAGAGGCTACTACATGGCCTCTCAATCAAGTGTGGTTCAATTATCAAGAATTCTGCATCTCCGGGAAGGGGCCGATTCTCCTGAGTTGCCGAATTCCTGCAGCTACTACAGTTTACTGTATTGAGCACATATGTTGATCACTTACCTTCACGACGGAGGTGATGTTACAATGGATGAGTCCCTGCAAAATAAAGAATCCCAACCGTGAATCAGCCAGATCATTTGAGAAATTCTCTTGAGAAGCAGTCAGTGCTAAAGAACCATCGAGTGGGCAGCGCTGTGTGTCTGAGCGGTTCCGTCACTCACCCAGCCTGCAACGGAGGCTGCTGGTTGATATTCAGCAAAAGAGCACTGGAACTGGGGAACTTCTGACATGATTCTCTAAGCATGTGGTCTTAAAATTTAGGGAGGAATATGGGCACGGTTTTTCAAAGGGAGATGTTCATTTCCAGCTGACCGAAGAAGATGTGGGTCCAGAGACCACAGCACAGAGATTAGAAAGGCGAATGGTTGTATAATACAAGATAGAGGTTCTGGGCTATGGAGGCCAGGTAAAGAAGCTACTAGAAACACAGAGAGGGGAAAAGGGACAGATACAGAGACAAGCACAAAGGCAGACGTAAATAGAGAAAGAGAGGCAGGAATGGAACCTGCTTACTGGAGAGACACAGACTTGTGCCAGAAATAGGGACCATGGGGTCGGACGTGTGGCCAAGAGGAGCTTTGGTGAGGATGCTCAGCCGTGTCTGAGTAATCCGGCATTGTATGTCCATGCAGTAGGCTCAGGGCTTAAATAAGACCACAGGAATACTTGCGAGATTGGAGAATAGAATAATCCGCCTGAGGAAGAATCAAAATATAGTGCCTTCAAAGGCTATTAAATGCACAGTAAATTTACTCAGGACCAGCAGTGGCGTCCTGAATTTACTTGCTGAATTTACAACACCCCCAACCACAGAGTGTGTATTATGGACTTCGCTCACACTGAAAGCTGAACAAATCTTCTTACCTGGGAAGACGAAGAAAGTCAAAGAGTTGAATCGCACTGAATCCACAGCTGTGAATTTGTTAGGCAGAATTACCCACTTATAAAGCAAAGTGCAGAGTCCCAAAAGACTGGGACAGTAGCAGGTAAATTTTGACGCGTGCAGAGGAGGGAAGATGTCCTTATCCTAGAGACAGTCCTGAACCCTGGTACCCTTAACTGTGTATCAAGTACTAAGGCAAAAAGGAAGGGAGACCCCCCCAGACATCCTTCTGGAATACAGACTTTTGGCCGCACTCCCATTACGCCTTCCCAGCCATGGTAATTACTCAGCCAGGGACCCACCCACAGACGAGCACGTGCCTACCTGGATGTTATCCGGTGTGTTAAGGAAACGGGTCGGGAGAAGGTCTGGCAGCATTCCGACATTGTTGACTGACCCAAAGAGGCAAAGCAAAAAGGTGTCAGAAAAGCCCTTGGCAAACGTTCATGGAAAGCCTTAAAAACTGTCATAGTCAACCCAGAAATTCTTCTCTTGGGAAGTTTCCCTAAGGAAATACGTACAAAAGATTTATATACAGAGTTGTTCACTGCAACGTGATCTGATGACAGTGAGGAAATTGGAGGGAAAAAAAAAAAACTGTGGTCCAATAATCCAAAGCACATAAAATGAATCACGATGTGGTCATACGGTGGAACTTAATGCAGTCGTTCAAAACTATGACTGCTCAGAATTTTAAAGAACATGGGGAAACATTCATGATATATGGCTTTTTTTAAATGTTGCAAAACGATATGTAAGTTTAATCCTGATTTTGAAAATATGTGTGTATGTACCTGGAAGGAAATGTACCAAGATGCTATCTTAGGCTGTCGGGATTTTAAGAAATTCATAATTCTTTTTTGTGCTCATCGGTTCTTTCCAGTTTTCATGCAATGATATATTTTCCACTTTTATTAGTAAAAATTGTAATTTACTAACTTAAGTTCAGCAGGAAGTTTCAAAATCAAATCTTCCTTCAACATACAATAGAAACACGATACTGTGTGTATATGGTTATAAAATAGATTTTCTATTAATTGTCACAGAAAAAAAATCATATCTTGTTTCCTGAGTGAGAAAGTCAATTCTCAAACAACCACACTGACTCTCTATTTCATGGATCATTGCATCATATTTATTTGCTAAATTAATTCCTCTCTGTTTCCCTCTTCCTGCCAAATGTCAATATCAGTCCAGTGAGAGAAAAATAGTTTAAATTAGGGAATGTGATGGGGAAGGTTGAAATATGTAGATTTACTACATTCCAAAGTCATATATAAATTTGCTAATCTAGTAAAGCCTCTTGAAGAATGGAGCTTTAAGATTTGATTTAATGGTGTAGCTGCCAGTCATGGGTGAAGTTTAAGCGACCGTACAATCAAATTATCACCAAGATAATTGTTTCGCTGATCCCTCACAACAACCTTTACATTTTACCACTTACTTACCTAAAATTCCAATTTCTAAGCCTTTAAGGTTTTCTTGAATATACTCGTAGATGTCATCTTTGGTAAAATCTGCTTGTATAATCTTCACGCTACTCCCTATGGTCCACTCTGCGTTAGAGACAAAGGTTATTTTGTAACCAACAGGAGTCCACATTCCCTCTTGCCCACCACGTTCCCCCAGTGCTTCTGCACTACACCTGACAAGCCATCACCTTAATTGGAAACAAGAAGCAGCCTCGGATAAATGCTAGGATGTGCTGAAAGATTTGTGAATGACGGTTTCTGTGTGATTCCGAGAGTTACTACAGTGACAAGTAAAGGCATTAAAACAGATTTAGTGCAAAGGTTTGCAAAGTGGGGTCCCCAGAGCACAGCATCAGCATCCGTGGGAACTTGGTAGGAACACAAATCTCAGGCTGCTCCCCAGACTTACTGACCCAGGAAACCCTGGGAGTGGGCGTGGTGATCTGTTTTCACACGTGCTCCCGGTGGTTCTGGTGCCCTTGGACTACGGGCTGTAAGAGCCAAGTGTGATGCCTCTGCTCAATGTGTGTCAGGTCCCCTCCACATAGACACAGGCGCCCTTTGTATTTGTTCAACACTTTGGCAATGTATAAAACATTGACCTACCACGATACCCTTTTTAATCATCTCTATAACCTTGCAAAGTAGATTTTAGCCCCATTTTCCAGAGGACAAAATTAAGGCTCAGAGAAGCTTACTAGCTTGCCCAAGAGCACTCACACGCTGCTCCCTCCAACTTCGATACCCTTTCCACTATTCTATGTGAACTTGCCTTGTGCAGGAGCTTTGGGGCAGATATAAAAGCAACATGCAGATTTCACCAGCTGCCACCTGCCCAGCTTAGGAGTTAGACCCAATATTTCCAGGGCAAGTGATCTTTAGGGATAGTTTGCGAGTGGAGGCTGCTTTTCAAAAACACTACTTGCCTTTCAAAAGGATGATACAAAGTATCCTTTAGCACTGTAAGGGAAACACTGAAGAGGTCCTAGTCCTGGACAAAGTTATTTCTGATAGCCAGACACAAGAACAAAAGCAGAATTCATTGGTTCAAGGGCACTGAGCCTCCTCGGTGTGATTGCTCAGCCTCACGCCTCCCACATCCATCTCCTATCCCAAATCTCCCCCAGGGAAATAAGGCTGCCCTGTAGACAGTCGGCCACAGTCTTCACCAGCCTTCATAGTTGAACTAATTCCTTTGAGTGAAGGTGTCTATTAATTACTAAATTAAATCAATAATGATTAAAATTCAAATGCCCAGAAAGGGATACATATGATGCTCATTACTAAGAACATTTCAGAGTTGTTCATAATAAAACATTATAACAGAATTGCTGTCTCTTAGGGTTGTATAGTGTACAACCTTCACAACCGTACATGGCAGCCCTGGATCAAAAAATTTTTTTAATCTAACAACCACCAGCAAGCATTGTCCCTCACCCTACTACAAGGAGCAGGGATCTGGAGAAGTAAAGCCCCAAACACAGATCCTGCTTTTGAAGGGAGGGGCAGAGGCAACCAGGCAGCTGAAGCCTCTGGATGAAGGGGTCTGATTCCAGAGATCAAAATACCGACCAAACAAGAAAGTGGACATATTTGTGGGGTGAATCTGTTCCTGCTTCATGCAGCCCAGAGAATCATTGGTGAACTAAACTAAAGTGAATTAAAGCCACTTACATCCTGCACTGGGCTTTGTAAACTGGGCTCCCCACGGGAGGGCTGGTTCCCCTGGCTCCAGAGAGCACATGCAGGGATGCTGACAGATGCCTCGACAAGCGGGACAGAAGCAGACTTGGCTGGCAGACTCCCCATACGGCACCTTCATTTCTTGGGGACACTCACCAATGTCCGCAGCAATGGCCTGTAGCTTTTCCAGTGTCCGGCTGATCAGCACGACGTTAAGTCCCTGTCTTGCTAACTGGGGGTGGAGATGGGAAAACCAAAACAGACAAAGATGATAAGCAGACAGGGAAGCCTTGTCTTACAGGTGAGTTGGGGCATCGCCCACTTGGTTGAAGGGTGATGTGCTTGCTTGTCCTGAGTTTAAGTGTGCAGAATGTGACCGAGGTTTCTGGGTTATGAGTGAAACAGCCACACTGGGCCGGGCTAACCGTGACATAATAATAGTTTATTTGTGTGTGTTTATTATGTACTAGGAACTATTCTTCTAAGTGCTTTTTTTTGTACAGAGCCACGATCTGAATGCCCTCCCAACTGAAGCACCTGAGGTCGGAGGCGTTGGAATTCAGAATCTGGATGTTTCCCTGAGATCAGGAGGCACTCTCCTCGAAACGGACACTGCCTCGACTCACGGGGGCTGGGCCACAGCGTGTGGAAGTGGTGTGTGTGACCACGGCACAGGGGACAGGGAGACACAGTGTGCTGGGCCGTCAGGGACAGGCCGGGACCCCTCACACCATGAATGCTACAGGTGAGAAAAGAGAGAACTTTCCCGAAGAAATGCCGCATCTTTTTCTATCTTGATTTATTAAACTATACTATTAAATGCACAAGTACATTCTCATTGTAAAAGATGTCCCTAATGTCCCTGCGGCCCCATTTCCCCTCCCACTGCTGGGTTCCCGCTGTTTTTAGTTTGGTGTTGATTCTTTCTGACTTTTTCTCTGCATCTATTGTAAGCATCTATAAATGCCTGCAGAAGTGAAAGTTTGATTTGTGGGGCTTCTTTTCTTTTCACATTTTATAGATGGCATTTTACGTTTGTCTTTTTAACTTGATGATGTGTTTTATCTCTAAGTATTGTGTTTATTTCCATGTCGTCAGCCACTTGCCTTTTTCATTGCTTTGTACTGCTCTATAATTCACTTTCATGTGAGTGTTTAAGTCATTTTCAAGTTTTCCAATTACCAATATTGCTATAGGGAGAAACTTTCTGTATCTTTGTATATACGGGTGAATTAATTCCTTGAGTAGATAGACAAGGAGAAATGGAATTGTTGTGTTAAAAGGTAGATGCGTTTCAGGGGAGAGGGCATAGCTCAGTGGTAGAGCACATGCTTAGCATACACGAGGTCCTGGGTTCAATCCCCAGTACGTCCTCTAAAAATAAATAAACCTAATTATCTCCCTCCAAGACACACACACACAAAAAAAGGTACATACTTGACCAGGAAGAGACACACATCATTTCTGCTTGATTTCATGAGCCACACGGCCCCACCCACCTGTAAGGGGAGTCTGGGAAATTCCCTGCCTGGACAGCAGCTTACCAGGTACAACTCTATACAATGGAAGGAAGAGTAGGGACCTGGGGGACATTCAGTTGTTCCTACTGTCCTCTTATCATTTCTAGGATTATTTCTATTCCTTCTATTGTATTTTGAGTCATTCTTGAGGTTAGTATTACAGGCACAAGGAAGAAATAAAATATATTGGAATTCCAGGAAACAACACTTCATTAATGAAAACGTGAACATTGTAATGATAATAATAATAACACACAAAACTGCATATGCTATCAATGCACTTTGAGAAAAGCATGATTACCTACTATCCATCTAGCTAGCTAGCTACAGAGCAACAAAGAGCCTGAAGGAAACACGCACAGACGCTGCTCACACTCCAGCGACTCTCAGCCCCATCACATCCTCTCTTTGTTTTTTAATGCCCATTAATCTTCTTGAAATGAAAGTTACAGATGTGTCCCGCTTACACAAATAATTTTTAAAATCAGTATATGCCCTAGCTATAATGTAAAAGATAAATATAAGGAAAATAGCTTATAATTTTCTTATTGTTTTAAGTATATAAATACTTATGATGCAATTACCTTACAAAGTAACCGCACCCTCACAAATTCCTAAAACAACTCCTAAAAGGGAGATACTGCCACTTTGAATATCATTGTATTTTTTTTTAAAGGTAGCCGGGGGTGAGATTATGATTTTTAAATTTCCTTTTTTTTTTTTTTTTTTTTTACTTTTTAAAAAAATGTTTTAATTGAGGTATGATTGACATATGCCATTATATTAGTTTCAGGTGTACAACCATGGTTCAATATTTGTATACATTGTGAAATTACCCTAAATTTCTTCTGTTTTAAATAGAAAATTATTTCTTTCATAAAAGAAGGTCAATTCCTTTTCTAATTAGAAAACTAGTGCTTGGGGTGGGCATCATGTGAGTCTGATGTTTTAATAAAAGGGGAGGAGAAAGTCTCCAACAACACAACGTACCTCGAATGAATAAGCTTTTCCAATCCCATCTCCGGCTCCAGTGATCACTGCAAAAAGCGGAAATGGTTGTAAAGGCTAGAATTCATCTCTAAGGCCCTCTTTCTCACTGGCTACATTTCCTTGCAGACTGACCCTCTAGGATACTTAATATTCCAGAGCAGCGCCCTCCTGCTTTCCAGCCCCACTCTGTTCATCTATGAAGTGTCCAGCCTTGACTCCCTTTACTAATTGCTCAAAATGAAGCTTTGGGCGGGGGGGGGGGGGGGGGCGGAGGCTGTGGGAAACACACTCCAAAATGAAACCAAAAACCTCAGCTGGGGAACATTTTCTGCAGAGCCCATAAGGGTTTAGACATTTCCAAGCCTTAGTTCATCCAGGGCAAGCGGTGTGGCTTATCTCTACCCACACGCCCACTTGGCGCAGGAAGGACATTTCAAAGTTCCTCCTCCAAGTCAAGTTCTCCCCACTTCCTAGGGGGAGGTGGGGACCCTCACAGAGCCCATGGGAGATAGAGAACAAAGGACAATACAGAAATGCAAGAAAAGGATGCAATGGAATGAAGGGACCTAAAGAATTTGTGCTCACTAACTCTGATGATTAATAGGTGACCATCAGACAGGTCTTCTAGACATTTTTAAGCCAATAGCACATACATATTTAATGACTGAGATCTAAACCCCATTCGTGGGAATGTCAGAATTTCAAAATGCTCTACAATTCAGTCTAGACGTATCTGCAATTTTCCCTTGGACCAACAATCGAAGGATAACACTTTCTTAAAGTGTGTGCAAAAGCTGTGTATACATTTAACTTACGTGAGAGTGAGAACAGACCGAATTGTACAAGCTTCAAGCAGCACCCTGGCAGAAGCACCTGCATTTTAATAATTACAAATGATTCTCTTTGTTCATTTGGGTACTTTTATGTGACTTCACGCGCGATAGAGGTGCTATGCTCAGGGTTCCGTGGTCTTCGGCATCACCTTCCCCTCCATTACACCCACTCCATCCTCAAAATCCCCCACTACGGGGCCTCAACTATGGTTAAGATGAATGAGTAAGTAGCTGGCATCTAAGGCGAGCTTAACTTTCTGCCATGCACAATTTTTTTATTTTTCATTCCCTTAGACTTTGTTATTTACAAGTTAAATTACACAGCAGCTTTACACAGCTTGAGATGGAAAGGGAAGGGAAGGGGAGAGGAGGGAAGGGGAAGGGAGAGGAGGGGAGAAGGGGGAGGAAAAGTGAAGCTGTCTCTGAGGCTCTTGGTCACCTCCACCTCCTCCGTTTGTGTGCACAGCATATAATGCAGCAACCATCACTGGCCGTCGCTGATAACTAAGGAAATTAATGGAGAGGAAGTCCTTGACCCAATCAACGTCACGGTGCTAAAAATGATGACGGCACGATTTGAACCCAGGCTGTCTGACTTTGGGGCCACAAGTCCATAAAGAATACCAGCGCCACCATTAAGAAATCAACCACACATGGCCACATGTGAACTTCTCTTGGAATCTGTGTTCTGAGAAGAGCTTCGGGCTGATGGGCAGAGTTCTAAGCCCCGTCAGTGCGTGGGCATTTGAATCTGTGTGGAACAGGGCATTTGGATCCAGAACATTCAAGTTCAAGCTGCTTAGCAACATCATACTGCCCGGAGAGGAAGGGATATTCACACACATCCCGTCTCTCTTTCTCTTTCTCTGTCTCTCTCTCTCTTCAAATGTAACAAGCAACAATCAAAAAATGCATTTTTCCCACCCCGAACAATTTTCATATAATCATTTCTTTCTTTCAGATGCTGAGGGTGTAAGGTTGCCAGCTTTAGCAAATAAAGACACAGGATGCCCGGTTAAATTTGAATTTCAGGTGAACAACAGAGAATGTTTTCGTGTAAGAATGTCCCACAAAATAGTTGGGATGTCATGAACTAAAAAATTATTCCTTATTTATATGAAATTCAGATATAACCGAGTATCCTGTATTTTATTTAGCCTGACATTGTATTTCTAAGGCCACTTAAATTCTTTTTTTAAGTTATTGGATTTTGGGGGGCCCAATTGTAATGTAAAACCTGGCAGTTGGAGTTTTGGGTTTTTTATTTTTGTAATGCAGGTGCCTGATGGATGCTTTGATTGCCAGATGAGGCAGCCACTTCAAAGAGGCATGTACTTCAAAGGATTATTTCTTAATTATTATTAATTATTTCTATAAACACTATGGGCCACCTGGCTAGTTAATGAGTCAGGCCACCGCCTCCAAATGAGGCTCCTCTGTTTTAAAAGTCTTGGTTGATTTCAGTAACTGACCATTTGGGTTCTTTGTTTTTCCTCTTCCTGTGCTTTAAATAAATTCCCAGTTATTTTTTAAATTCACCAATGAAGAATGAGCCTGTGAAACCCTAAGCCCCAACCTCAGAATAGAATAAAAGCAGAACCCCAGGCCCATTCTCTCTCTCTCTCTCCCCACCCATGACCTTGCTGTGTGGCACCAGAGTGCTATGCAATTTCCAGGTCCTGTAAGTAATAAGCCTTTTTTTTTTTTTTTAAGTTTCCTGATGGCTACTGCTGAAAGGCATCTTGCAAACACAGAAGAACCAAAAGGGCCGGCCCAACTAAAACATCAGTTAGTGACAGGCTGAGACCAGCACATAACACTGAGTTGGAAATGCAGCCTTGGCACTTCATTCAAGAAGATGCTAAAATCATAGCCTCGTGCCCTTCACCTCAATTAAACCCAGTCATGAGGCTGAAACTCTGCAGAGCAGTTCTAGGTGATAGATCCCATTGGGAGGCAGCAATTAATCAATCTACTTGGGACCCAAACCAGACCCAGATTCTGTATCTAACCGTCTTTAAACACATGTCTCCATAGAGATCTTTATTGCCTGGAGTTTGTATTACCCTCCCTTCATGAAAGGGCTTGGAGAAACTTTTTTAATAAAGTGAATTTAAATTATTTGGATATCAGAATTTGGAAACACCCTTTAACAAAATGAAGGCACCCTGGGGCTTTTGAAAGTCTGGAGAAGAGGATGCAAAAATTTCTGCAGCATCTATTATCTGTACCGTACGAAATTCCAAAAAGAGGAAAACCCAGCTAATGAGGACAAGTGCACTGATAAGAACTCAGTCGCATTGTCCCCGAATTATTCTCCTGATGCCTGACATCTTGTTTTTCAGACAACCCTAATTTCACTCATGCTGTCCAGCGCCCCACCTCAAATTAAAATCACCCAAAGGAATTATATCTTTGCTCTCAAAGGGAAAAGATGCAATATATCTTTTGAGACCTAAATAATAATACATAAGAACAACGGAAAAAACGGGAGATGGGAAGTTCTCTTTACCTGCCCACTGTCCCATGGACTTCAAGAAAGACCTTGGTGAAACTTTCCAGAAGTGCAGGAAAATGTGTTTGGAGAATCGCACACACTTCCCCAGGAAGACCAGGCACACCAGCAGCCCTACGAACATGAAGAATTGTTCCAGAAGCTCCATCAGGACGGCACCACAGCAAGATGCTGTTTCAGACCTGGTCCAGCCCGCACAGCCTCCGAGGGCACGTGGGGCTGCCCTGGAGGAGTGTCTGTCCCCTTCGGGAGACACTGGGCACATTCCACCCTGTCACTGTGTCGAGGCATTTAGATTAGAGTAACTTCTTTACACAGTCCTCTGATTCATAGGCTTTTGATAAAATAGTCTTTTTAATAATACTGTTGGGCTTTTGTGACCACAGGGGAGTTGGTGAAGAAGTGAAAGGTGGACAGGAAGAAAGATAAAGCCTGGACAAAGAAAAACGGCAGCGCAGAGTCCCCTCCCTGAATTTGGAAGCCAAAAGGGATATACGGAAAATGTATGCAAACTCCTGTAAGTCACTCATTCACTTATTCAACAAATATTTATTGAAACAGGTGGCATTGCTGTTTGAGGCATTGGGAGGAGCATATTATAGTAAACAAGACCAGTCACAGTTGTAGGGGAGCTGAGAGTCATAGATGATACGCAGATAAATAAGAATGTCAGATATCAGTGCCACTGATGCAGGGAAAATGGATGTGGGGTGTGAGGAGGGCTGTGTCCCAGGTCTCCGTTGGGTCCCTGGGACCTTCCCCATCAGGTGTGGGTCCTTGGCTTCGTGCAGGAAAGAATCCAAGAGCGAGCCACAGTTGAGTAAAGGTAGATCTATTTAGAGAGATACATACTGCATAGAGTGTAGGCTGTTTCAAAAGGTGAGAGAGAGGCCACGAGGTGTGGGGGGTGGGTGCTCAGGTTAGAGTAGAAGTAGGTACACACTCCACAGTTTTTATGCCAGTTTTTATGGTCTCAGTAGCTTCACATGTTAACAAATGCGAGGACCATTCTAACTACCCCAGGGAAGGGGCTGGGATTCCCAGGAATTGGGCCACCACACACTATTTGACCTTTCATGGTTAGCCTTGGAACTGTCATGGCACCTAGGGCATGTTATTTACTATGCTAATATATTACAGTGAGCACATATTGGAGCTCAAGATCTACTAGAAGTTAAGTCTCCCGCCATCTTAATCCTCAGGGCCAAATGGGAGTTGACTCTTCCACCATTTTGATGTTAATTGCTGCATCATTCCTTGAATGGCTGTGCCCTGCCCACTTCCCTCCTGTCTCACCATGAAAAAGTGCTATTGAGTGACTTTTCAGAGTGACTAGTAAGCAAACACTTTAGAGAGGCTGTTCAGGAAGGAATTCTGTGAAGAGGTAATATTCTGAACTGAAATCGGAGTGAAAAGGAGACAGCCTGACAAAGGCAAGTTTCCTCCTCCAGGCTGAGGGAACAGCTAGTACAAATGCCCTAACGTGAGAAGGTGCATGTATTTGAGAAATAAACAGCACTACACAATAAGGAATTGGTCTGTAGAGATCAAAGGAAGGGAAGAATAAAGTAAGTTGGAGGTATCGGAGGGAGCCAGATACTCCTGGTGAGGAGTTTGGACTTTTTGAGCAACAGGAAACCACTGAAGAGACTTAGCCGTGGCGTTACATAACCTGAGTCACTCAGATGCTGGGAGAAGACAACATTTTGGAGGTGGGGATGGAGAGTGGGCATGACACTGAAGCAGGGGGAGTGAGGGGACTATTCGAGATCTTGTGGTAACCTATAATGAAAAAGAACACGAAAATGAATATATGTATATATATTTATGACTGAAGCATTATGGTGTGCAACAGAAATTGACACAACATTGTAAACTGGCTATACTTCAATTAAAAAAAAATACCTAGAAACAGACAAAAACAAAAACACAATGATCCGAAAACTTCTGGGATGCAGCAAAAGCAGTTCTAAAAGGAAGTCCATGGCAAAAAAAAAAAAATAAGCTTACCTGAGGAATCAAGAAAAATCTCAAATAAACAACCTAAACTTACACCTAAAGCAGCTAGAGAAAGAAGAACAAACAAAACCTAAAGTTAGTAGAAGGAAAGCCATCATAAAGATCAGAGCAGAAATAAATGAAATAGAGACTAAAAAGGCAAAAGGAAAGATTAGAGAAACTAAGAGATGGTTCTTTGAAAAGATAAACAAAATTGACAAACGTTTAGCCAGACTCATGAAGAAAAAAAGGGAGAGGGCCCAAATTGATAAAATCAGAAATGAAAAAGGGAAAGTTACAACTGAAACCACAGAAATACAAAGGACTGTAGGAGACCATACAAGCAAATAAACGCCAATAAAATGGACAGCCTAGAAGAAACGGACAATCTCTTAGAAATGTACACTCTCCCAAGACTGAACCAGGAAGAAACAGAAACTATGAACAGACCAATTACTAGTACTGAAGTTGAATCAGTCATTTTAAAACTCCCAACAAACAAAAGTCCAGGGCCAGATGTGCATGTTGGCTTCATTTCAGACAAGCTAAACTCTCTGTCCCTCAAGTTATTCCTATAAAATGGGATTGTTAATACTTCTTACTTCACAGGGCTATTGTGAAGATTAAATGAAATAACATTAATAAAAATGTAGGTGACTAAACAGCGCACTCCCAATTTTCTTTTAGATACGATGATTAGTAGAGAAAAGTTTATAAAGATGTGCACCAAAATGTCAACAATTTCTGTATATTGAGGTGGTGGGATTTATGAGCTTAGTTTTTGGGGGTTTTTAGCTTGTATCTCTGTGGCTTTCTATATTTTAAGAAATTTCCACAATGAACATATATTACTTTTGTAAATAAAAATCATGAAGTCTGAATTAAAATTCCACCAAACCATTAAGAACCAGCTGAGATGATACTTCCTTCATTAAAACTTTCCAGATTTTCCCATTGGCAGAATCAAGGCTCAGCTGAGGAAAGGTTCATTCCAAGCTCATTCACACGTTTGTTGCCAGGATTAAGCACCCCCCACCCCGCCCCCACCCCACACACAGCTGTTCCTTGCCCCGTGGGCCTCTCCACAAAGCAACTCAAAAAACGGCGGCCTGTTTCATCAGATCAAGCAAGTGAGAAGTCAGAGAGACAAGAGAAAGACAGAAGCCACATTTTTTTGTAACCTAATCTTGGAAGGACCTTCCCATTACTTTTGCTGTTTTCTATACACGAGAAGCCAGCCCACATTTTAGGTCCAGCCAACATTCCAAGGGAGACAATTACACAAGGAAGTGAATATAAGGAGGTAGCATTGAGATCCATTTTAGAAGCTACCTACCACATGTGCATACTATATGACGCCAAACCTAATCTTCAGTAAAATAAACCAGAACACTGGTTTTTTGGCAGAGGTGCAGTGATTGGTTACGGTCACAAGGAACTTCTATGTAATATGAAGATGTTCCATATTTTGATAAGTATGTATGTTTATGGGAATACACCTTTATCAAAACTCATTGTACCATACACTTAAAGCCGATGTAATTTACTGAATGTAAATTACACATCAATTTCCTTTATACCTCAGTTTTAAACAAATTTTATCCTGTGGTTCTTTTTTTAGGGGGTGGATAACTCAGTCTTCTATATTACCAGAAATGGATGTGGTAATTCATTTGTGTGTTTGGTTTTAGACCAAAGTTCCCACCTTTACTTTTCAAAATCAAAAAATGTATTCAACTCCACTTAGTAGGTTAAGAAATTGCATGCCAATATCTGGCTATGAATTCAGAAAAGATTTAAAGTAAATTTGTATTTTACTCTCACTGGAGTACGTCGGTGCATTTGCAAATTAAATTCTTCAATGTGGAGACATGTTATTTTTTCCAGTCTACATGAACTGTTTTCCTCCACTAAAGAAACTCAATTGAGTGATGTTATTACAGCAACAAACATTAACTCCAATGTAGTACTTTTAAAATACATTATTTTTTTGTCTTTTAAAAGTTTTATTATATATTTTATTTTAAAAACAACTATATAAGCTGGAAAGCCACCATGAGTATACTTACATTAGCAAATTTTTTAAATGTTTGATTTTTTATTGAGGTATAATGGACAGAAAATTATTTAGTTTTAGGTGTACAACATAATGATTCAATATTTGTATACATTTGCTGAACAATCACCACATTAAGTCTAGTTAACATTCATCATCTTACATCGTTACAAATTTCTTTTTCTTACAGTGAGATCTACTCTCAGCAACTTTCAAATATGCACCACAATGTTATTCACTATAGTCACCATGATGTACATTACATCCCCATGACTTATTTAGTTTACAACTGGATGTTTGCACCTTTTGATTCTCTTCATTCATTTCACCCATCCCTACCCTACGCCTTTGACAACCACTAATACGTTATCTGTAAATACACTTTTTTATGATTTATCTTTTTATTTTTTTCCTCTTAACAGAGGCACTGGGGATGGAACCCAGGACCGCGTGCATGCCAAACATGTGCTCTACCACTGAGCTCTACCCCTATCCCCCAAATACATTATTTTCATAGCACAGTAAATAGTAACAAAAAAATTTCCCTGCCACGTGTATCTCTATGGAGACAAAACAGTTCAAGAACTGGACCCCCAGAAATGGGGTCAAAAACACAAATGGCAGCAGTTGAGGTAGACCAGCAATATTAACTAACACAGCCAGCCAGGCACCTTAATCTCTATTCTTTCAACACAGGCGCAGAGTAGGTATAATTTCTATTTTCACAAACAAATACAGTCTTGAAACTTCGGCTCTCTTGATTCAGCTTTTATTTTGCTGCTATCCTCTTAACTCTGTTTTAAGGAAAACACGACTGATGAATAGGGTGACGTGCAGCCGTATTACTGTGGTCTTGTCTACATTCAAACGAAAAGAAATGATACATTTTTGGTTAGGGAAAATCAAGATGTAGTCTTTCCCCATCCAAGTTCACCAGCCCTCTAAACCCTATGAACGCCAGGTTAGGAACTTTTGGTACTGAAATTACAGTCTGGACCAAAAGCCTGGGGTGGTGTGTCTCAAATCACGTGGGTTAAAATGCAGATTTTGATTCAGCCTGTGCACTCTGATATTCTGCCTTTATAACAATCTCCAAGTAATGCTGATGTTCTGGTCCAGGTATCACACATTTCAGAGGAAAAGTTCTGAGGCTTATCATGGGAGACTTCACCCTGGAGTGGTCAGAAAGCACACGAATGGCTTCCCTGACCCTGGAAGTCCCCAGAAACAGCTTGGGGTTTCTGGCTTCATCCTAAAGGGGCAGCTTTCTTTCTCTGTGTGCTGCAGTATCTAATGACAGAAAGGAAACTTGGAGATTCTGAGCTGCTGGGCGCCCTCATTGTCCCCAAAGCCACGACAGAGTAGCAGCGACTGGTCAGCTAAATGCACAAGGACACACATCCATTCACAGAAAACAAAAATTACTCCCTAGTCTAAATCAGCTTCTGTTCTTTGAGCAAACTCAACTGTCACAAAACTCCAGTGCCCTGCGCTTGTACTGATATACTTAATATATAGAAAAAATATTAAAAACAGCAGAAAAAAGTCCAAGTTAACAAATGTCACTGCTATCAGCAGTAATAAGTGAGCAAACTAATTTTCCTTGTCCCACCCAGAATGGTTTTTATGTGTGTTTTTTGTTTTTTGTTTTTTTCAGTAAGAAAAAAATCCGGCGACCTGGGGCACTGGCTGCATTTCCTCTTCAGCCTCCTAGGAGCTCATGGGTCCCTTTTCACCATCTCTCTACATCCAGCATTCTCAACTATCCTTAATTCAAAAACTAGATTGGAGCTCCCATCAACCCCACCCCTCGGGAGTCCGGGTCTTTAGAGAAATAGCAGAAATTGCCAAGTTTCAGCCCAGCTCCTAGGGTGCTGCTCTTATGGTGCCCTCTGTTGGCCACATGTGGAAGCAGCCAAAGAAGCCTTTCCATGCCGGTAAAAAAAGAAAGGATCATTTAAGGCCAAGTTAGGTATTTGATAATGCCATTTGCAACAACATGGATGGACGTGGAGATTGTTATTCTAAATGAAGTAAGCCAGAAAGAGAAACAAAAATACCATATGATATCACGTATATTTGGAATCTAAAAAAAAGACACAAACGAACTTATTTACAAAACAGAAACAGACTCACAGACACAGAAAACAAACTTGCAGTTACCAGCAGGATAAGGGGGTGGGGAGGGATAAATTGGGATTTTGAGATTTACAGGTATTAAGAACTATATGTAAAACAGATAAACAATAAGTTTATACTGTATAGCACAGGGAACTATATTCAATATCTATCATGAAAAAGAATATGAAAACAAATATATGTATGTGTACGTATGGCTGAAACACTATGCTGTACACCAGAAATTGACACAACATTGTAAACTGACTGTACTTCAAGTTAAAAAAACTGGGGAAAAAAAAAAAAGAAGGGTATTTGAGGTGATTGCAAAAGAAAAATATATAAATGAGGACCCTCATCCCAAGGCATCCTGGCCATTAAAACAAAACTCACCATATTAAGACTTTTGAAAAACATAAAAGCATTTTCATTCTAAGAATGAAAAAAAGTGGGTTTTTTGGGAAAGAAAGCACATCTTCCTTCTGTTTCGTCACTAGAAAACAATGAGGAGTTGATGTTTACACTTTTCGAATCTTAGCATTTTTGGTCTCTGAGTTTCAGAAATAATGCTGATAATCCAAGAGAAGGTGGTTACATGGCTTAGGAGCCCCAAATACTCGAGAAGCCTTGAAAGTAAACCGAAACAATAAAGAACTCCTATGACTCAACAACTAAAACACAAACAGCCCAATCCAAGACTGGGCAAAGGATTTGAACAGACATTTCTCCAAAGAAGATACATAAACGGCTTACAAGCACCTGTGAAGATGCTCCACATCACTAATCATCAATGAAATGCAAATCAAAACTACAATGAGTGGGGATGGGATAGCTCACCGGTAGAGCGCATGCCTAGAATGCACAAGGTCCTGAGTTCAATCCCCAGAACCTCCGTTAAAAAATTAATTAATAAAAACCTAATTACCTTCCCCTGCCAAAAAGAAAAAAAAAAAACAAAAAACTACAATGAGCTAACACCTTACACCCATTAGCATGGCTACTACTGCCAAAAAAGGGAATAAAAGTGTCGGTGAGGATGTGGAGAAATTGGGGCCCTTGTGCACTGCTGGTGGGAATATAAAATGGTGCGGCTGTGCTCCACGTGTTACTGCGCAAAACAGTAACGAAGCCTAATGACGGGGTCTGGAGAGCTTCCAGGTGGGTCAGCCCACTGATGTGCTGGGAGGGTGGCGCCCCTGGACCATTTCCCACATCCCTTGTCTTATGCATTTCTTCCTTTTGACTGTTCCTGAGTGTTACGCTTTATAATAAAGTGGTAGCAGCGAGTAAGGCACTTCCTTGAGTTCTGTGAGCCACTCTAGCAAATTATTAAACCCGGGGAAGAGGGTGTGGAAACCCTTGGTTTATGGCCAGTTGGTCAGAAGCACCAGTCACAAGCTGGGACTTGGGATTGGCATCTGAAGTGTTGGGGGAGGCAGTCTCGGGGGACTGAGCCCTTAACCTGTGGGGTCTCCACTAAGTGCAGTTAGTTAGAGTCAGAATTTAATTGTAGGACCCACAGCTGGTGTCCAGAGAGTTGGAGAGTTGCTTGATGTGAGGGAAAGGTCCCACACAGTTAGGGTCAGAAGTGTTGCGTGTGTTGAGAAAACTAGCTTCCTTTTAATAATGAAAAGAATTGAAAACAAGGTCTCAAAGACACATTTGTACACCCATGTTCACAGCAGCATTATACACAGACAGTCAAGAGGCAGGAGCAACCCACGTGCCCACTGACAGATGAATGGATAAACAAAGCGTCGTAAAGCCATATGATGGAATATTATTCAGCCCTTTAAAAAGAAGGAAATTCTGACACACGCTACAACATGGATGGACCTTGAGGACATTATCCTAAGTGAAATAAGCCAAGCACTGAAAGACAAATACTGTGTGATTCCACTTATATGAGGTTCCCTGAGTAGTCAAATTCATAGAAGCAGAAAATAGAATGGTGGTTGCCGGGGACTGGGGAGAGGGAGGAATGGGGGGTTATTATTTAATGGGTATAGAGTTTCAGTTTTAAAAGATGAAAAAGTTCTGGAGATTGGCTGCACGGCAGTGTGAACATACTTAACACAACTGAACTGTACACTCAGAAATGGTTAAGATGGTAAATTTCAAGTTATGTATATTTCACAATGAAAAAATTTTTAATTTTTCAAAGTAAACTGGAACACATCGACACAATCATTCCTTCATTTGCTGCCTTGGGCCACATCTGGCTCAGTGTCTAGAAACTTAGAAAGTTAGAGCCAGCAGGGACTTGGAGATCTGGTCCCATTTAAAAAAATCAAAAACGGAGGCCACAATGGCACGGTGACCTGTGAAGGCCTCGGAGGGTCGGCAGAGGAGATGAGACTGGAAAGAAGGGCTCCTGAATCCCAGAGTGCGGCCCCACCCTGCACCACAACCCGGCGGGGACAGGGCATTTCCTGATGAAGGTGATAGTGACCCTCTTCCCATCTCGGGCTCTGGGAGGTCAGGAAATGCACCTTGGTTAAAGTCCCCATGATCTGAATTTCCAAGGCCCCTGAGCAAACCTGGAGGGAGAAGAGGAGAGAAATAAGACCTATTAAATGTTGACAGGGCGCTCTCACTGAGTACCACTGTTTCATCAAACTCTTTTGTAAGTTTTCCCAACATGAGCCTTAAAAGGAATATTACCGTCCAAGGCAGACCAAATAAATGATGTACTATTTTTTTCTGCCTGTCTAGTATCAGAATATGAACCATGCATATAAATTATTCTTTATTTTACTTTGATGATTGGGAAAGGGTAGCAACATTGGAAGATCAAATCAAAGCTAACAAGTAACTTTCCTGGCAGTTCATTGGCTGATTTTAGTAAAATAAAGACATGTCTGTTTCACTGAAAAATAAATGTTCTCACTGGCCCTTTGCTTTGGCGGGGACCTTCGAAATTAAGGCCAAGGCGCTGATGAGAAAACAATCACCCTTACAGCATCACAGCCTTGCACCTCCTCTGAAGCACTCGCAGGACACGTGAGTGCCTTGGAAACAATCCCTTTCACCAATGGCTTATTTTGAGAAGATGCATGTTCAGCTGGTGAGGCTTTGTCCAGATACATTTCCCAGGGCGGACGATGGCTCCTGGTGCAGCAGGTGAGGTAGATTCTCTTTGCATTTTGCAGACACTCCTGTTGTACCTTAACCAGGGCGGTGAGTGGACCACAAGCAACACATCCGGCTTCACATTCCTCCATCTGGGAATGGACCGCCGTCCCCCTGGTCTGCGAGCCAGTCTGCAGCTCTGCCCCGCATTCTAGGCCTGGCAGTCTTGAGGGATGTTTTCTTCGTCCACAGTTGGTTTAGGTTTTAACTGGCTGCTTAAAGTTAAAAAGGAATATCCCAAGCCCCCTGCCATGCTGAAAGGAGAAAAAAAATAAAAAGTGACCATAAATAAATCCCACGAAGCAGTCGCTGACATCTTTATAAACACAGTCCATTTTAAACTGAAGGTAGTTACTGAGTCTGCTGTTTTACACCCTCAAATTTGTGGATTAATTGATGAGAATCAATCTTCTTATTTACAAATCTTTGGGGGCAGAAAAAGAGCCTATCAAATTTAATACAGACACTTGGGAGAGAAAATAAGGTTATTATTTAAATAAACTATGCCCAGTTATCTAAAATAGTGTCCCATGTCTGAGATCCCAAAACACCTTTTCAAAAGTATCTTTTAGTCACTCCTCCCCCAATCCCTAGTGTATGGCACTTCGATGGTGCACAGATTTAAGGAGGCGCATTCACAAGAGGAAGACACATAACGTAGGGGCTTTCCTTTCGATGCAATTCAGATCTTGACCCCTTAACTTTTCATCACACACGTCTCCATGATCCACGTGAGCGAGCAGGTCATAAAAATAGATGAACTGAATGATTTAAGTACAATTTGTCTTCAAAACTGTAATGTCAAAACACCTCCTGCTCTTTTGCTTGTATTAGCCAGGTTTTTAAATATTCCCGTTTTACTAAAATGAGCGCATTGACAAATCCCACTTACCAAATATTTAACCCGATGAAGTTTAACACCGAGAAAATGTAGTCTCCACCAACTAACATCCCAATGTAGGCGACGGACACATTCTGCAGGAAAAGGGAGAGGATTGGTGACTTTAAAAGTAAAACCTTAAGGGGAAAAATATATATATATATTGAAATCTGAAACTAAAGATTTCAGTTACTTTTCACTGTCTTGTATTACAGTAGGGGTTCGTGAAATATTGAATGAGTGGATAAAAACCATTACATACGGCTTCATAAAGAAACGAAGTAAATTAGGGCACAATAACCACAGAAACCACATTATCCACGCGCCCTTCCAGTTAGCACACAGGAAGAAGATGTAGGAGTTGAGTTGTAATCAGCTTTCCAGATCCCATCTCTTTACTATCACTGGGTAATGAATTTTAATCACATTAGCCCTAAACGTGAACAGAGTGAGGCATCTGATCAATTCCAAGCTGTCCTCTCTGTCCAGTGTATTCTCGGAGGTCCCTGGGCAGACAACAGACAGGGTCTACTGCTGAAGCATTCACTCGCTGTAGGAGTTCATGTGAACACAGAAACAAAGCAACCACAGAGAATTCGAACACCCCCAGCCTCCTATTCACTTGTGTGTGCGTGTGAGTGCGCGTACAAACACCTGCAACATAAACCCCAACCCAAGAGTTTGCTGCCTTATAATTGAGCACAGATCTTGAGTGAAAACAGTTCTTCCCAAGGATTCTCTCAGTCAACAGGTTCTCCCAGAAAACTGTAGGCCCAAAGGGATCTTAGCCCAGAAATTTGGAATTTTTTTCAGCTATTTCACTTGGTTTTCCCAGACCATCCCTTCCACCACTCCCAATTTGAAAGTCCTAATTTGTCTCTTCCTTTTAAATTAGCAAGTTTTCCCTTCGTTGTACGGATTAGGAGAAGACATAAGAAGGGATCATCGCAGGCACAGCTGGAAATACCACAAGCCTCCATCCTTACTGCACCCCTGCCAACAGCAGTGAAGCCCAAGAGTCAATCCCCCAATTCGGTTGTGCGTTCTAAGTCTTCAGCCACTTACCTTGATGGCTCCAACCACTGCTGTCGTCAGGGGCGAATTGTAGTAGCTGCACAGAACTGTGGCGTACATCAGCAGAAACCTGGGGCAAGGAAGCAGACACCGTGCTGCGTGACAGCAGCAGAGCGAGAAGGGGCAGCAAGGGACAGACACACTGGTACTTTGAACAAATAAGAAAGAAACACAACGGTATAGCACAGGGAAATGTATTCAATATCTTGCAGTAGCTCATGGTGAAAAAGAACAAGAAAATGAATATATGTACGTTCGTGTCTGACTGAAGCACCGTGTTCTACACCAGAAATTGACACAGCGTTGTAAACTGACTAGACCTCAATAAAAAGAAAAAAAAGAAACACAGAACATAAAGATCTTAAAACCTACATCTTAAAACATCTTTTTTTTTAACAAGGACTTGTACACCACAGGGAACTATATTCAATTTCTTGCAATAACATATAATGGAAAAGAATCTGAGAAGAAAATCTATGTATGTATGTGTGTAACTGAATCACTTTGCTAGACACCTGAAACTAACACTGTAAATCAACAACACTTCAATAAAAAATTTTTTTAGAAAAACAACAAAACAAAACAAAAATCTCCTTTTTAACTCGGACTTTTTACGGGAAAATGGTCCAGTCATGCATCAGCCGAATTTTCTACCTTAGGTGTCCTTTTCATTTTGTCTGTGCATTTCCTGTTAGTGTTTCCACCCAAACAGTTAAGGACAAAGAGATTTTTTTTTTTTAATGATCTGAAATCTTTTGTTTAACAGCTATGTTCCAACAGTGGTTTTCAGTCCTCTCTGTGCATCAGAATGACCTGGTGCACTTTTAACACGATGACGCCTGGCAGAGGGTCCCCTTCAACAGGTTAGAGATGGGGCCCCAGCCGTGTGCAGGATCAAAGATCCAGAGGTGATTCTAAAGTTCTGCCAGTGCTGAGGACCACTGGTGTCAGCAGGGAAGGATCAGCCGAGCGATTGCTGGCTTTAGACAAGGAAGACTTAAATAATGGAGTCCACATGCCAATACGACTCCTGTACCCTATGACCAAAGTTAATTCAACAGGTATTCAAACTGACCGGTATATTGACACCTGTCAATTAAATGACTACAAAATCGTGACCAAGCACCAGATAAGAAAATATATATATATATACACACACACACGTGCGCGCACACACACACAGGAAAGAATGCAGAATCCAATCAGAGATCAAGAAACATATTCATTTCACTCAAGTAGTAAATGAAATTAGTCCTAAGTGGGGGACAAAATTTCATCCACTGAAATCAGGTGATTCAATGTTGAAAGAGGTAACAATCAAAACCAGTTGAGAATGAAATGAGAGACACTGCCAGGGTTCAGTACATGTTCCGTGCGATTCAGTGGGCTTGTAGATGTAATTCTTGGTGGACTTGTGGGAGGGCGCAAGCCGTGAGTCTCTCTACTCTGCCGTCTTGGCTCTGCCCCCCAAAACTGGTTGAGAATGAAACTGCAAAGATTCCGAGAGAGCATAAGATGTGCCGGATTTCAAAGCTAAACCCCAGTTGGAGGGCACGAGCTTTTGTACGCTAAGAACAGGCTCAGCCCAGGAGGATCAGGGAGACGCCTCCTGTCGCAACTCAGTGCCTAGTCCGAGGTCCAGGCCCAGTTCCTGATTGTTAGTAACAGAATCTAGATCACAGACATTCAGTCCAGGAACCGCTTTTGACCTGAGTATGTTTATTACCAGGGATGATAGAGAAAAAATATTAGAGACCACGCACATCAAGATTTTACATTAAGTTAGGGACTCAACTCAATTGCAAACAGATTCTGCAGTCTTCAGAATAACATGTATCTTTGTTATTAAGGTATTTACAACAATTTGACAACTTAAGAGAATCCAACATCTTGGCCTTTGTGGTTTGTATCTGAAACGTACAACTGATATCAAATCTGCAATTTTCATTTGAAAGGAATAAGACATTCTTAAGTCTGTACATAGTATTCAAATGTTTAGAAGAAGCTGATTTACCGCATTGCCAAGTCTGGTTTATTAGATTTCAAAGAGTTGCTCAGACTTGTAAAGCAACCTGGTCCGTTAGCTTCCCTAGGGCCTCACTAGGGCTTGGAACTGCTGGGGTGAAAAGTCAGGTAAATAAAATTTGTGAGTCCCATTTTAAATGTTTAGTTTTTTTTTTAATTCACTAAGTTGTAAATGAGACTGATTTACAGTAAATTGTTTAAGAGATTTCAATCAGTTACACTTGAGTTAACAAACTACTGATCGAATAATGAAAGTAAATATTCTTATGGTAATACAAAAATTACTAGCTTTATAAATAGAGCAATAGCAATAGCATTTATACGTTGGCTCGAGAAAAATCTACTTTTTTATTTTTACAATTTTAATAAATTCAACATTAATTTAGAGTCCCAAGGAACTGTAAATAATCCTACTCATGCATAAAATGAAAAGATTAAAAAACTCAGCCTGATGTTGCTGGGTGCCTGCACGGCTGGGCCTGGGTAGCAAGAGCGTAGAACCCACAGCATCCCCACCCTGGAGGAGCCACGGGTCTAATAAAATGATAAAGATTACAGCTCACGGAAGGGATCCCAATTCCAGTTTCCAGGACTCGGGAAAGCTTTCTGCAGGTCCTAACCTGGAGCGCAGCCTTAAACCCAGGACAACCAGGGACGTCCTTTATGTGTATTTCTGCTTAAACCTTCCTACTCCAGGGTTCCAATCATGCAAGGCTTTCTTCATGCTACACTTCAGTGAAACCACCTTGGCCAATATCCATCTCCCGTAAGTGCGGGCGCCCAGGACACGCCCCCACCAGCTGGGTTGAGCGAAGGGGAGGAGTCCCTGTCTCCGGCCTCCCGGCCTCCCGCGGGAGTCTGAACTCGCAGCAGTCCTAAGAACCAGATGGCATCTGGTCCAGGAACAGCCACCTTCCGCAGATAGAAAGGCTGCACTTCCCAGCACACCCACTGGGTGTCCCCAGAGAGGGTAACTGTGAAATCACTGGGATCAAAAGGAGTACGTCAAAACATTTTTTCTAAGAAACGTATGCAAATATGTACCTATACAATCCTTTGGCTAAGACCAAGTTTCTGAATTAAAACACCCGCCATTAAGTCAGTCCAAAGGAAACCACTTTTAACACCAAAAATGTCAACCTCCACATGACAGCTTTGATTTTAGCATCCGGGGATTAACAAAATGCAAAGACATTTAAAAGCACTGCTGTCGGGGGCAGGGTGTAGCTCAGTGGTAGACTGCATGATTAGCATGCATGAGGTCCTGGGTTCCATCCCCAGTACCTCCATTAAAAAACAAAACAAACAAACAAAAAAACCTAATTACCTCCCCCACCAAAAGAAAAATAAATAAATAAATAAAAAATAAAAATAAATAAAAAGCATTGCTGAATTCTCAGTAGCTTTCTGCCATTCCGTACTTTTAAATCATATTTACCATCTATGTACATTTGAAAAATAATGGCACATATGTGCAATCCACATTTATTCGGACAACAGATGCCAGCTGGTGTTTTTGGCTGCCAGGGCCCCAAGGGAGGGAGGTGCCCATGCGAAAACCCCTGGACCAGAACCCCTGCTCAAAGGTTTCTTCCTGTTTCTGAAAATAACACGAAAAATAACTGATTAACCCGAAGCTGGATGGCACATTCGTGGCAGTCATAAACAGAACTCAAATGACTTCGTGTACAACCTGTCGCTGGTTACCATTCTACGTACAAGCGCATATGCAAATCCAACACAAACGTTCAAATAATACAAGGCATTGTTACACTCCTTCCACCAACCACAATGGTGCCCAAGCCCATTACTCTCTGGTTTCAGATTTCAAAGAACTTCAAGTAATCTCATCTTGCCCATCTCTGGTAGGGACTCACTCCTACCCGAGACCTCAGTGGTGCTCCAGGGAAGCCAAAATCGTGGGGTAAATATGATCTCGGTTTTACACCAAGATTTGGTTTGTTGGGAAATGATGGGAACACCTGCATTCTTGAAGATGCCCAAGCAATCGGCAGAATCCTGTCATCTCCTGGACCCCACATTTTGGCAGTATCAGCAATGGTTCAAAGAATAGAACATTTTTTATGCGGTGAGTAGGGAAAATTGTTACTTTTGTGCTTCTATTAAGGAATATATTAACTGCTTCAAAGAGGCTGCTCCTGGGGCAGAAACGGATCAGAATAATTTCCTCCAGGGCTTGAGGGCTGGTATCAGCTGCTGGTGTCAATGAACCGGAACCTGTCATTTCTTGGCAAGATTTAAAAAAGACCAGCAGAGCTAGCTTTTAAAAATCTGGCTTGTCAACTTAAATTTCAAACTCATTTTACCTCTGCCTGCATTAAATTACCGTGGCTCCCACAATCCAGTTTAATGGCCTGATGCAATTTCACTCCATCATGTGCCTTATTTACAAACTCTTGATTACAAACAGCACTTCTTAAAGCTGAGTCCTTCACCACAACTCAAAAGAGAAGTTAACAGTCTGCACTTTTCACAATCCCATTGGCTTATTCACATACACTTTTTTAAGTGTTATCATTTTTTAAATTATATTTTCAACTCGGGAAAGAGGTATGATGGTCAGAAAAAGCAAGTTTGAAATGCAACTTTGAAAGCAGTGAAAATAACCACAAAGTTCTGCAGTCCAGGGTTGAGATGGGCACACGTGAACCCTGAGAAGGTCCCTGAGCAGGAACCGGAGAGAAGGCACAGTCTGAGCTCAGTGCCAACCGTTCTGAAAACCAAGGATGCGCTCAGAAGCTTAGAATGGTTTCAATTACTGCGAAGAAGCAAAAAGGACACCACTGATCAGAGTGTCCTTTGAGTGAGAAACTGTAAGAAAGCAGGATTCTGAAAAATCCACCCGGCTCAACTTGAAGCTTCCTTCTAGAGCAGTTTCAGAATTAAAACTTGACCGTTGAAGGAAAAGGAGGTGTATTAAAAGAAAAACTGTTGAAGCCATGGGCTATAGATAGAAACGAATCTGTCTGGGGTGAAAGAGGACAGCCAAACTGAACAGGTTGGCCTCAGGAAATGGAAATATTAACAACAGTTAATACTTACTGAGTATTTTCTTTGTGTCTACCACTGTACTAAGTGCTCTTAATCATTCAATCCACATAACGTCACTTTATAAATTGCTCATTATGTTGGCTCACTGTTCCCATTTTAACTATGAGGAAACTGAGGCTCCTAAAGAGATAGTAAATAACTTGTCCAAGGACCCAGAGCTAAAAAAGTGGCAAAGCCAGGATTCAAACCCAGGCCACCTGATTCCAGAACACAGGCACTCATCTGTTGGAATGATGCTGACTTCAGCATCCTCAAAAGACCCACTTACAAAATGGACAGCTACTTCGTTTTCATCCTCTTTCGAGCTGTGGAGTCTGAAATGTTAATGTTTTCATCATTTACTGATTATTTATAATTACTGTGCCTTTATGTCATTTTCATTTGCACAGTGACTGCTGATAAAACAATACAGGATTAACTTTCATCAAGATTGTGTTTGTTTTCTAGAAAGCATGTTATCAACTGGAAAAAGTGTATGGAGAGATAGACAGATGGGGTCAAGACTCTGACAAAGAAGCCCCCAGAAGTGACAGCTCACATCCAGGCACTGTCCCCCAACATCACTCGCTGCAGACGGCTGACATCAGAGGGTTTACTTCTCAGTTTCTTTCATGGAATAGCTGAACGGCAAAGTACAAGTGAAAAAAACAAAACAGAACAAAAACAGTATCTCATCAAGTTTACAATGACAAGAGGAAAAACTAAAACTTGGCTCCGCTGTTCATAGGTGAACGTGGGCTCAGGCAGGGCAAGTCGCTGGTCTGAGTTTGTGTGATATGGGTGGAAATTTTTTTTTTTTAATAGGAATGGGGGAAAAAAAGATAGTTTGACAAAGGGTAACTCACAAACACAGCTTAGTAGATTTTTTTCAAAGTTAAATGTTCTCAGTCCACAACGGGGAAAACCATCAGTAGCCTTACTGCACGTAGGCATCCAACAACAGCTGCCTAAGTACCGGGAGGGCTCAGTGCTCGCCCCTCGCCAAACCACCAATGCCTGCAAAGGACACATTATTCTGAGAGATGGCTGGTCTTGAAAGAGGCGCAGAAGTGCTTTGAAAAAGGGAGGAACTGGGTACAGAGCGATAAGGAGGCAGAGGCGGGCAGGAGTCTGAGCAGCAGACAGGAGGAGCAGGACGAGGGCGCCTCAGGGCAGAGGCCGCTGCAAAACAGAACTGTCTGGAGACTGAGCCCTGGGCCAAACCCCAGGTGAGGAGGGACACTAGCCCACGGAGCCCAGACCCTGAAAAAAGAACTGAAGCGGTCCAGCTGATGGGCACACCTGGCTATAGCCAGAGTAAAAACAATTTGTCCCTGCAGGAAGGTTTCTCAAACTCCCAATTTCAGTCCACAGGACTGACTAAGACTGAACCATATGCTCACAGATGACAGGTCACCAAATACATAAGAAAGCAATCATAATGACAGTCACAAACTACATATTTAGGCAACAAATTACATATTTGGGGGGGTGGGGGGAGTAATTAGGTTTATTTATTTAATGGAGGCGCTGGGGATTGAACCCAGGACCTCATGCATGCTAGGCACACGCTCTACCACTGAGCTACACCCTCCCCCTACATATTTAGATTTTTAAGAACTGCAAATATTAGAATCATCAGATACAGAATATGGAATAGCTATGTGTGTAATATTTAAGGAAATAAAAGGTACAGCCACAAAGATCACCAATGAGAGAATGTTAAGAATAAACATAAGTTTGAAAACACACTGTGGAGCTTTTACAAATAAAACATAAAATTGTCAAAATCAAAACTCCAGCGGGGAGAGGCAAGATAGGGGGAGGGGATTCAGAGGTACAAACTACTAAGTATAAAATAAATAAGGATACACAGCATAACACAGAGAATATAGTCAATATTTTATACTAACTATAAATGGAATATAACTTTTAATAACTGTGAATCACTACATTGTCCACCAGATACTTATATAATATCGTATATCAACTATACCCCAATAAAAATATTTTAAAAAAGGAAACTTCAAAAACAGGTTAAACATCAAATCAGATAGTTAAAGAGAGAGAATTACTACCCCAGAGGATATATATAAATATTTTTTACTGTATGTGACCACATTACTGCAATTAAGATCAAATTTGAGGTGAGGAGGGCATAGCTCAGTGGTAGAGCGTGTGCTTAGCATACAGGAGGTCCTGGGTTCAATCCCCAGAACCACCACTTAATAAACAAACAAACAAACAAACAAACCTAATTATTTACTCCAACCAAAAAAAAAAAATCAAGTTTGAAAATTGAAGTGTGTTGATCAAAGTGATTATGAATTGTCCTATTAGTTCATTTACACATAAAAAAAATTATAGTACTAGTAGTTTAAAAAAATAAGGGGAAATTTATCTTTCTTTACTGGAAAAATCTTTTGATAAGTAATTCCAAGACAGTTATTCAAAGACCCTTTCTTCTGGGAAAAGACACAGGTGCTGTGCACGCATGGAGCCCAGTCCAGGAAGGATGCTCCAAAGACTTCAAACAGCGGCGGCTTCTGGAGAGGAAATTGCAGTTCCACAAGGCGGGGAAGAAGCGAGCGTGGCTTATGCGCCCTGCACATTCTTTTGCAGCTTTTGGATTATTTACTGGTTGGATACAGTAATCTATTCGTGCAAAGGCATTTTCGAGTTTGGGGAAAATATAAAAAGACACAAGCTGCATGGCTTTACAACAGGAAGATATCCCTAAGGAAAAATTTAAGAACAAAAGCCTAAAATTATTGGGCAATGTATTGCCCTAGACATCTTTCCTCAGAAAATTCCCTGTATATAACAGATGTGGTGCACAGAAAATGGTTGTTTCCATATATTTACGTGAGGCGAGGATCTGGGGAAACTTGGGGCACTGAGACAAAGACAATGAAACATTTGAATCTGATACACCAGATGACTTCATTTCAAGCTAACTTTCAGAAATCATCAGGCGACATCAAATTGTGGAGGTATATTTAGCACGGGTCCCCATCTACTCTTCTGCTGCGAGGGTACTTTCCAGAAAAAGCTGGAGAAGACAGACAAAGGGATTCTGACAGAGCAGACAGAACGTATATTTTGATTTGACTTGTCAAGAGATACCACAGACCAGAGCTGCTTCTTATCTACGGTTTCTTACCCCAAAAAACAGGAAAGAAGAAACTGTATGATAAATAGAACGTCACTCCATTGGTTGAATTCAGCAGCCTATCAACAAAAAGAAAGAAAATTAAGGGTTAGATGAAGAATATTGGTCTTAACACCCTGAACATTTTAGTACAGGAATCACTTTCCCAAACAGAAAAAAAAAAAAAAAAGTTCAAGAATCCTAGGAAATACCAGCCACGTGACATTGGACAAATGACTTTTCCTCCCTGAATCTCAGGTTCATTGTACAAAATGGGGATTACTTTTTTTAAAAACTTCCTCGAAAGGTCGGTGTGAGGATTCCATGAAGTTGTTTGGAACCTTGCAGGTGGCAAGGAAAAAATGATACCTGTTCTTGCTGTGGCTATCATTAAATCTTTACTAATTCATAAAATAGTAAAAAAAAAAATTTTTTAATTTCATAAAATCAGGGTAAGGTTTACTTTTCATAAATAATCTCAGAAGAAAGTTTATTATAAAATTAATAATGTTGGCAAGACGAAGAAAACTTTAAGTTCATAAACTATTTTTAAGAATTTGCAAATACTTAGAAAGTATTATGAGTAAATAAATTATTGCCTATCTATAAAGCAATCAAGAAACTGGGATAGACAGAGGTTTCTGGAGCGGGGAGGGTATAGCTCAGTGGTAGAGCGCATGCTTAGCATGCATGAGGTCCTGGGTTCAATCCCCAGTACCTCCTCTAAAAATAAATAAGTGAACCTAATTACCTCCCCCTCTGTCAAAATAAAATAATTAAATACAACAAAAAATAAAGCTAATTTGTAAAAAAAAAAAAAAAAAAAAAGTGTGCAAGCAAATATTAAAAGAAAAAAGACTCGGTTTCTGCTCTTAAAGTCTACCTGAGAAAATAAAATGAACCCTCTGGCAGTGACAGGTAACAATAAAAAAGAGTATTTGATTCATGATTTTTCCCTTGCCTGCACCCAAAAATGATTTTAAGGTGACTCAAGACTACATAAGAGCATGGGCTGAATAACATGATTAAACGTATGTCCTATTCACTTTCTATTAAGCAATACTTTGTTAGCCACGTTTTAGTAACTTTATGTATTTAAAGCTACTTGAATCTTTCTTGAGTTTATAATTCAAATTTTTAGGCCAACTGAAATGGAATTCTCTTCTCTGACTGGTACAACCTTGTCCCACGTTACTGTCATTGTCTCATTAGTAATACTCTGCCCACCTCCCTATGAAAAAGATACTCATTAAATATGGATACTTGCCAAAACCTGTTGATGGGTACATGGGGTTTGTTACATTGTTCTTTCTGCTTCTCAACAGGTTTGAAAGTTCCCATCATAAAACTTTTCTTTTTAATGCTTACTTGTGAAAGAAAAATACATAATAAATATCTTCAACCAACCAAACAGAAAACAAGCAAGACGCTTTATGCCAAGGCAGTCAAAACTCAAAACCAAACACACTATGGAAAACACTCTGAAAAGATAAATAAAACTGGGAATAAGAGAAAAGCCACACAGCCTCAACTTCAGACCAAAGGGAGGAAAACATTTATTTAACTCAAAGAACTGGAAGTACTTCTGCAAATAGTAAATAAAAACTATACATTCCAGATGCCACATGAAGCATGGAGGGCTGTGCAGTACTTTTCATAAAAATACTTGGATTCTTTGCCAACCTAAATTTTGATAGATTTTAGTTTTATTTTGTTCTTTAATAATGATGAAGCTGTGCTGGTGGCGTTTTTAAAAATCATGTAGCATGTTGTAGTTGGCTTTATTCCTTCGACAACTATGTAAGTTTAAAAAGCTAAAGATCTAATCTGTTCTTAGAAAAAATAATTAGTATACACATGTAAACTACAAAAAAGTGCAGTGTATTGTATACATGTATTTACATGCAATATAATGTGTATGTGCAGTTGAACTGTAATAATTCTACTTAATAAAACTAAAAAAGGCAAAAAGTCACGTAGCATGACATTTCTTTGAAAACATACAAAATAAAGATGAGTAACTATAAAGCACTTCCTTCTTTAGACTTACTTTGCTGTGAAAGTATGTTAGAATGTGAGTCTTTTTCATTCCGCATTCATGTGCTTATCAGAAAAAAAAGTCCTATTAATTACCCCTATTCGTCAACTGCAATACACCAAATGTACTTTGAATTTATTGCAGTGGTTCAAAAACTAGAGTTAAGTTCACTCACTTTTTTCCAGGGGCCTGATTTGTTCACCAGAGGAGCTGGCGCTCTGACTTTGTTAATCAGAAATCAACTCAAGGTGTTGTTACCAGAGCTATTGACTGCAGGTCCAAGGTCCAGGAGTGAACCCCCTGTACAGTGAGTCACACACACACACGAGTCTTAACCTCTGATCCCCTCCAGTCAACAGGGGGATGTGACTCATCAAAGCACTCCTTCCGTTAACAAAAGAAGTTAATATTTCACTCTTAACTCTTCAATCAACTTTCTATCCAATCAAACCAAACTTGGTAAATAAAATGTAATTTTATGTTGCAGATGACACACCTAATTACCTAAGTTTGCTTCTTTCTTGTTTTTGGTTCCCAGTCTGAAATGGATTCAGCGTCGTTAAAAGTGACCAACTGGAAGTTCGCCCTGGTTCAACGAACACAGCGCAGAACAATATCGGTAGTGAAAAATCTGACCATTTTGCCCACAGAGTTTTTAAATTACTGATTACAGTCAGTGTCTCATCTCTTTTGGCATCTCTCGTAACACAGCAGTTTTAAATTAGAGTCAAGTTTTGAACTTTACGACTTTCGTATTTTTGTCATTTTAGAGAAGGTCTTCTCTCATAAATCTATTCTATTTTTTTCTCATTAGAATTTTTCTTACAGATTTCTAAATCAATCTATATATTTAGCTCTGATCCATCTGGAATTCCAGTGAATAATGATCATTACTGGGGCCCTAAGGTAGCTATAGGAACTTCTGTTTGAAATCTTAAGAGTCAAATCGAAGAGGTGACCCGAGGTAAATATTGAGATATTCCAGCACCAAAAGCCAGAACAGAAACACAATGCGCCTCCTAGAACACCTGGATTTAATAAAATAAACTAAATGCCAGGACTCTTGTACTTTCTAAGCTATAAGTGATAGGTTATGGTTTTTCACGTGTGAAGGAAAAGAAATGTTTTTCATAGACAAATTAAAAACGTGAGATTATAGCAGAGAATGTGTTCCCAGGGCCACAGCTCCTGGCTCTACCACCTACTGTCCTTGGAAAGTTATTTAAATTAGATTATTAAACCTAGTGCCCTAGATTCCTTGTCTATAAAATGGGAATATTAACAGTACCTTCTCCTCAGGCTATTGTGGAAATGCAATGAGATAGAATAATTTCTCAACAATTATTATTACTTGAGAAAGTATAATAATACTGCGTGATCATCATTACAGGCAGGTGCCGACTTCTGCAAGCACCATGCTACATTTATAAGTCAACGATTTGAATGCACAAATACATATTCCTATTGAAATACTGTTATAAATTATTAACACAATACATCCAGTCGGTTTTACTCAAAAGATACCTGAAATTCAGTTTCTGGCCACTGTGCCATTCGTAACGCTGTTCCTTACGGAGAAACGTGCTCTTAGTTTCAATCGGCTGTTCTAAGACTCTAGGAGTTTCTAGATGTCTAATTCTAGAAACAAATACATTTCTGTAAAGCTGTAAAGTGCCAGCATCTCAGCACAGATCAACTCCAGTGACTTCAAAAGAAAAACTCATTTTTTATGATAATGAAATGAGACTGAGGCTCGTAATTTCACTTTACGTAACGCTGCTGACGCTAAACGGAAAACTAAACGTTGTGTTTTTAGATACCCTGCCCTGTTCATTATTCCTGGAAACAGGTGGGGTGCTGGCTTAACCTTCCAGAATTCTGAAGTTATTCTGAAGTTATTTATCAACAGCGAGGCCCAGGTTCACACAATCAAAGCCCTTTATCAAAACTGGTGTTTCTTGGTGGTGTTTTGATACAAACATACGGAGATGGACGTTTACCCCTGGGGACATTGCTGCTGAGTATTTCCACTCTTCCCTTGCTCTGGGAAAGGAACCGTACAAGGGAGAAAGAATGAAGAAAAAAGAAGAGAAAAAAGAAGCCCTGACATCTGCCCCAGGGGTCCCCAGGGGCCCACAGCCTTCTAAAGTCATTCAAACCCCTACCCGGCTAGAAATGGGATTGACGCTCAGCCAGTGTACACCACACAACCATGCCGACTGTTAAATATGGTGATATTGCCATGTGGGGGGATCAAAGGATGCTGCACGGGGCCCCTGTGAACCCCACCCCCAGCCCAGCAATAAGAGAGTTAGTGCCCAGCGCAAGGCAGGGGCGGGGGGCGCTCTGTGGGAGACGGTTTTGCCCCACAAGCCTTGTTTCTCACTCGAGCTCAAACATCTTCCGTAAGACACAGGCAAAATTCTTAGTAGTGGTATGTCTGGCGACTTTCTGAAGAACCAGAGTTTGGCAAGAGCCAGCACACTTCATGGTGGTCGTTCGGGATGTAGTGGGGTGAACGTTCACCCCTCCTAACCCCATCCCCCCTCAGCCCCGCTGGGCCTCCCATCCTTCCACTAATTTACCATTTTATTTGTCTCTGACGGGTGTGCAGCAGATAAGGTGAACAGGGCAAATACCAAAAGAACAAGACCGTCTCAAAATTCAAACGTACATCCTGGAATATTTAGAGGCAAATGCCATGATGTCTGGGATTTACTTAAAAATATTCCGGGGGAAGAAAAGTGAGGGCAGATGGGGCTAGATGAAATAAGAATGGCAAATGCCAGTAAGTGTTGAAGCTGCGTGATGGGTACGTGAGAGTTCATTACATTATTCTCTCTAGTTTGTGTGTATGTTTCCAAATGTCCATAATAAAGGTAATAGATAAATAAATCCCACTTTTTTAAACTACCAAAATCCTCTTCTGAGTTAATTAGCTTTCCCAGGGTCCCCACACCAGCAAAGGGGACAAGTGAGACTCAAACTGGGATTTTTATTTTTGCTGTTTTCCAAAAAGTTTCAAGCCCAGAGCTCTTTTGACTACTTCCTGCTGCTTCCCACAGGTCTAAAGGTAAATGCCAGTGAAAGGACAGTGCGAAAGACGTTGCGCCTGGAAGGAAGGGGGCAGGGCACGGCCATTCAAAGAATGACACAGCAATTAACACCAAGACGAGGAAAATTCAACCCCCAGTAGACCTTGAGGTCCAAGATGGCGGGAGATCTGACTTCCAGTAGACCTTGAGCTCATTATACACTCATTGTAATATATTAACATGGTCAATGGCACTCCCACAGGTGCCGTGACAGTTCCAAGGCTGAGCATAAAGGGTCAAATAAGCGGGCTGTGGCCCAATTCCTGGGAGTCCCAGCCCCTTCCCAGAAGTAGTTGGAATAACCCTCCCACTTGTTAGCATATGAAGTTGCTGAACCCATAAGAACTGACAACCCCCACACCTCGTGGCCTTTCTCACCTTCTGAAACAGCCTGTAGTCTATGGAGTGTGCATCTCTCTAAATAAATCTACCTTTACTCAACTGGGGCTCGCTCTTGGATTCTTTCCTGCGAGAAGCCCAGGACCCCCCCTTGCGGCGGGGCACGTCCCAGGGGCTCAGCCGCGACCTGGGACACGGCCCTCCTCTCGCCCAGCATTCATTTTCCTGTATCGGTATTACTGGGGATAGTAAACAGCTTGCTTCCGTGTAATCCTAGCTACCTTCACACACTTTTGATTTCAGTGAGTCCCACCTGTTAAATGTTAAAATTTTTAAAGGCTGCTAGGAATGCAGTGCCTGGCATCCGCTCACCTGTTGAAGGTCTCCAGTGGACACGCTGATGATGAGAGTTGGGATAATCATGAAGCAGGCGTTGTAGAAAAGCACTCCATATTTACCTAACTCCTGCAAAAACCAAGAAAGCTCCCCTCAATTTTAGAAATAAGAAGCATCAGTCTTCCCGGAGCCACTTACTTAGTGTTTTCCCCTGAAGCCATTGATACAACCGCCAGCTCAGGCAGTCAGAATATATATTCTGGGGGGAGGGTACAGCTCAGGGGTAGAGGGCGTGCCTAGCATATACAAGGTCCTAGGTTCAATCCTCAGTACCTCCATTAAAATAGATAAATAAAAACCTAATTGCCTCCCCCCAAAATAAAATAAAAATAGAAAAAAAAATTTTTTAAATATATACATTCTGAACAGCTCTGTACTGGAATATTTTCAGCACGTTTATGATGTAAAATGCTGCATTTCAAGTATAAAACATTTGTTTTATCAAAAAAAAAACAGATTAAAATGGATGGAGATGGATGGACGCTGATGGACTCTGAGGTTCCACCCATCTCTAACATTCTAATTGTTCTTTTTTTTTTAAAAGCATGCTATTCAAAATGGGAAATCTGGTACAAAATAAATAACATTAAAAACGTTCATATAAAAAGAGCTCCTTAAAAACTTCTGCTCTTTCTTTTAAGGGAACAGCAGGGTTGAAACACCAGGTATCCTGTTTTTCAATCTTGCACAAATTTACTTTTCATTAAAAGACTCTACACCCCCATTTTCCATAAAGGATGACATATTGTGAGTCTCAAAAGGCAGCAAACCCAGTTTTGTAAAATAGCCCGTCATTAAAAAACAAATGGCAGCACAGAAAACAAAACAACAAAACAAAAACAGGGCAGATGAAAAACAGCTCATAGAAATAAGCCTGTCCGTCAGAGCCAACATCCACGCTCAATACAAAGAACTTGAAACAAAGAAACATATGCTTGGCTCATCCTCTAGAGCTTCCGGAACAGCTGGGGAGGGGGGTGTGGGCTGGGAGCCCCGACATGGAGGCAGCCACACGGAAGGAAAGCTGGTCTACCCACTCCCCCCTCATGACTAGGGGAGGCGGTTACTGCTGGACGGGACCTGACAAGTTACCCATTCCCATCCTCTCATTCATTCCACAGATCAGGAAACGGAGCTTTGGAGCAGTGAAGGTTCCAGGTCACAATAACCAGTCAGCATAACAAAACCCGTTATCAGTCACCCACATCTCCAGACTCTCAAACTACAGTTACTTTCAGAATACCCTTAATTTCAATGTTGGTCACTAATGATGATGGTTAAAAAAAAAAAAAATCCCAATTTTAATTTGCCTTTCAAAATAATCCCCCTTCTAGATATTATTCTGACTTTGCACCTTAAAAAGTGCCCTCTTTTCCTTTCCTGTCTAAGTTTCACCAAAAACTTTTGCAAGACGAGGAGTAACAAGAACCTACACAGACAAGATCATTGAAAAGAAATTAGTGACTTGTAGATCATAACATGTAACATATATCAGATGCCAGCTTTACAAGCTCATTCTGTTCTTTTCATGTAATTTCAGGGGCCAGACGACAAAGCCAAAAAGCGAAGATCTGGTACCTTTGGGTCCATTTTCTGCTTGGTATAAACTCCGTTCGCTGCTGTGAAGATATCATTCAGGAATACAAAAATATAGCCTTCCAAGTTAAAAGCAAGGTCAGAGCTGGGAGGGAGAACACAAAGGCATAGGATTATTCAGAAACTCACAACTTGGCCTCGGAGGCGGTCTGTTTCATCTTTCCCTAATCAAATCCATTTGTGATGCCAGCGACTACCTTTTCTCTGGCATATTGTCCCCATGTGGTTAACTCTTCTGCTTTGAACCCAGACAAAAACAAAATCAGGCCATCAGGAGGCTTCAACTTAATCACGACAGTTTAGAACCAGACGGATGTTAACCATCTTCCTTTAACTGCGAAGCCCTTTCTTTTGCTAATTGATAAATCGGCACAGTAATTGGTGAGCCCTGCTTTTCTAAGGAGAGTGATTTGTTCAACCCACCAGGTGGCTTTTCTTATTGTAATAAACAGGGCCATCCCCTGGGTACAGCCCAGCGGGGACAGCTGGGCAGTGACAGGGCAAGAGGGATCGAATGAGGAACTGACACCTCCATCTGGTCCCTAAACTGACGTTATCCGCCAGCACCTCCACTATCCTGTCCATCAAAACGGCAAGGCAGGGATCCACTCCTTCTCCGCAACTCCTCTAAGGTCCCCTTCTTCCTCTTCTTTGAAGCATCTTCTCTTCAATTTCCATTTTAAATAAATCACACTAGTATAAAAATGTTTGGGGGATATGGCAAAGCGGGGAGAAAGCGAACAACACCAAAGCCTGGGTAATTCATCCACTTGCACTTGACCTTGCAAACAGTGCCACACCCGTGTCATAATTCCTAAGTATATATAATCAAAGAGGTTTCCTCCACCCTCTTTAGGTGAGTGCCTGGGGGGCTGCGAATTAAACTGACACTAGACAGAGTAACAGGAGAAAAAAATACAAATTATATTCAATATTTTACATGCACAGGAGTTCACAGAAAAATGAAACTCAAAGAAGTGGTGAGACTCTGGGGCTTATATATCGTTTTAGCAAAGAAGAGGATTTACACTTCAGGGAACAAACAGATTATGGGAAGGGGACTAGGAAATATATGGGGGAAATTAATGGAAGGGTTATTTTAATAAGGTTTGTTTATGCAGAGTCATCTCAATGCTTTCTGTCTCCAGTGATAAGAATTCCTTCCCTTAAATTACTGATACAGGACAGGGGGACACCTTCACAAAGGGAAATTTATGGTCTATCTTAAGGCAGAAAAGGACAGGGCAGAGAACTCTTCCCATATCTGTTGATTCTCAATTGCCTTCAACTCAAAATAATGTTCATGGCAAAGTGGCGTATTTTGGACTGGCTTATACTCATCCTCTTTAATATCAAAATAGGATGATTTCTAACCAAATAGAAGGAAATAGACAGGCAAAAATTGCAACAAAATCTGAATGTAAATCAAACCAGATTTTGCTTGAGGCTTCCACTGGCATTATTACCTACAGATATATTTGTGAGAATGTAAATTAATTTCACATGATCATAAATCAGAATTCTCTGGCTCAATCACAAAACATAAGGGTCTTCCAAATCTTGCCTGCCCACATTTTTCTCAGTGTTAAGATAAGTCCCTAAAATGGCAAAGAACTGAATGAGGAAAATAGCCAGGCTTCCAGAGGAATGCAAAGGAAATGCTGTTCCCTGAGGGGAATTCCTGGAGTCCTCAGGTCTCGCAATAGATGGAGCCGGGAATTCCCAACATCACACGTTCAGCCCAGTTGTGAAAACACAGAAGTTTGAGAAGAATTTACTTGTGTTATAAATGGGAGCAGATTCAAGGCTCACCCTTGTGATTGTCATTCAGGACTGTTCACAGACATTCGATTTCAACTTTTGCAGCCCACGTGACTTGCTTTGGCAAATAAAATGTAAGAAGTAACACGTCACCTCTGGGGAAAAGCCTGAAGAGCTGGTGCACAACTCCCCACATGACGTCTTCCCTTCTGGATGAGTAAGGAGACCCCCCCTTGAGGTAGGGGATCCATCAGCCTGGGTCCCTGAGGAGCTACAATGAGCAGGGACACCCCCCCACACACACAGCATCAACTGATGTTGGTTTGCGTGTGGAGTCTGAGCAGAATGTACTTGGGATGTGAAACTACCAAGATGTAGGGGCTGTTTGTTACAGCAGCCTAAGCTGGCTCATTGGACTCAGTCCGTTCTCCAGTTACCTGCATTTGGATGATTTAATATAAGTGAAAGCAGAGAAGGGTGTGGTCCCAGCTGGCCTGCAACTGAGAACTGCTTGTCACCCACAGGGATGTCATCCATTCTGTGGGTGCCGAGGACGGGGAAGGTTGAGAATTACCATTCCAAGCTGGCTCTTGGGTAAAAGTTAGATGCTTTGGGAAACACTATTTACCCTTTCAGTTCACGTGTTAAATATGGGCTGAATTCCTACTAACTACCCCTGGAAATGTTCCTCCAGACAGGCAGCACCTGAAGTGTCATTCCCCACCAAAGACCTACAGACATTTTTATAAGCCCTTTTTTGTAAGTCTTCAATTGTCTCCAAGTCAGTGGTTTTCATATTGAGCTCTAAGAAACTCAGAAGAGAGAGGAGGCCCAGGGGAGACCCCCACACTTTTAACAGAGCACCTCCCTTTTTTAGCTACTTTACTCATGCAGTTTCATTTGAACAAAAATCTTCATGACCAAAACAGGGTCTAAGGGCAGCTATATAATGTCTTGTCCATACTGGCGCCATACTGTTAGGTAGTTAGATAAGTGGGGGCACCGAACAGAAAGGTGGAGGAGAGGGAGGAGGGTCCAGAAGATGGCATGATGCCCACCTCCAGCATAAAGGGGCTTTACCTCCTCTAAGTGACTGCCAGCAAGAAAGGGGTTAGAACCCAACAGTTGCAACTGCGCGGTGGCGAGAAGGACCGAACCAGACATGACCAGTACTCACTGTAATATAATTAGCACTGCAGTTAGGTACCCACATGGGTTCTTCGGTGTGCACCATGGGTAAGGACATGTGCAAAGAGGACTAACATGACCAGGCATTCCGGGCACAAGAGCTGTCAATCAATCAAAAGACCTCCTCGAAACGGGGGTATAAAAGAAAGGCACAGAGACCACCGCTCTTCCTCCCTTGGGTCAGCCCACCGCCCATTCTTGGAGCTGTACTTGCCCTTTGTTAAATAAATCCTTTAAAATTTTTCTCTGCACAACGCTCCATCTCCCATCTGAATTCTTATCTTTTGGGTATGACAAGAACTGGGTTCTTTTCCCTTCCCCTCTGAGGGTAACAATACTAGAGGCATAAAACAGTGCTGAAACCAAAGAGGCCAGCTTTTAAGGGGGCTGAGCTCAGGCACAGCCAGAACTGGAGAAGAGGAAGTTACAGGCGAAAACACAAATAATAAACCCTTGTCTAGGCAAGGGACGAAACGCGGTTACTACAATAATAAACATCGTTATTACTGCTAGTATCTGTCACCATCTGGCATGCTATATTTTTAAATCAATTTCTTTTGCTTATTATCTGTCTCCACCAAGTAGAATGCATGAAGGCAAGGATTCCTGTTGGTTTTGTTTAACTGCTGGATCCCTCAGCACCAGAATGATGCCTGGCATGCAGTAAATGCTCAAGGTGTTTTTGCTGAACTTGGCCACGAACCCCTGTAAACCCTAGTTTACTACTGATTCGTTTAATTCTCACAATGACCCTATTACGTGGATGAAATTCCAACCTGCACTTCACCGTTGAAATAACTGGGGCGCAGGGAGGTTAAATAGCTTGTCCTTGGTTACACGGCTAGTAAGTGAGGAGATCAGAGTAACCGGACACCCTGGCTCTGTAGCCCACACCCTTATTTAACTTGTAATTAATGATCCAGAATTCGTTTCTAAATGAGTTTCTGAAACGAGTTTAACTGAACCTCCTCCAATCTTTTCTTTCTTCCCTTCATTCACGTAGGGTTTTCTTTCCTATTACAGTCATCCCTCAGTATCCGCAGGGGACCAGTTCCAGGACCTCACACCGCCCACCTCCCCGACACCTTCCACGTGCAGATACCCAGATCTGCAAATGCTCATAAACAAAACGGTGTAGTATTGGGTATAATTTACGTGCATCCTCCCAAGTACCTTAAATCATCTCTGGATTACTTATAATATCTGATTCAAGGTAAACGCTATGTAAATAGTTGCCAGCTCACGGCAAATCCCAGTTTTGCTTTTTGGAATTTTCTAGATTGTTTAAAAAAATATTTGGGATCCACAGTTGGTTGACTCCGCAGATGAGGAAGCCTCAGATACAGAGGGCCTCATTTATACTTTATATATGAAGAAACTGAAGCACAGAGAGGCTAAGAAACAGCTGACGGAGGCAGGGACAAGTTTCGAACCCAAGAAATGTAACTGCTCACAAGCTTTAACCACCATGGTCTGAAAGGAGCCTGAGTGCTTGTCTTCAAATGCGAACCTGGAGTCAGATTACAGGTCAGGCATATTCATGAATATGTAGCAGTTACGCACTGGTACTGGCTCATGTCCCAAACACATAAATACATTTCATGAGAGTCTTCCATCCTTGGAAATACTAACTGTTAAGGCGTCACAGGATGATAAAACAAATCGGCATACAAATCTGTTATTCTTAGTCAAATGTCTAAGAACTTTTCAAACTCTTTGCAAATTTTTTACATTGAAGACAAACATTCAGTAATAAAAGTACATAGTTCACTCCTTTTTATGAAGAAAAACTGTACTAATCAATATCTTGTAATGCTCTCTCTCTCTGTATTCTCAGAAATGTTCTGGCCAACCTGGAACCCAGTTTGACTTTCACAGGAACACACGGGGATTCCACGAACATCCACAGATTTGTCTCTTGGCTGCTCAATTCAACGGCAGCCAGATGGAAAACGAAAAATGAGGATGGGGCTGGGCCCAGTGTCAAAGACACAAAGAAGTCATTGAGCAGAAACAGTCCAAAGTCTTACCCAGCTGCTATGAAAGCACCAAGAATGATGGCAAAGACACTGATGATAACGTTCAAAGAATACTGTTTCCTGTAATAAAAAAATAATGGATGGACAGATAGGTAGATAAACAGATAAGGAAAGGAGGAAGGGGAGGAGAGAAAAAATACGGGTTATATTTTTACATAAACTGAACATAGACATTGTTAACAGTTTTATAGCTGAAAAATCTAATGGACAATGTGCTTTATGTAAAGAGAACACTTAAAGTAGCTGTAAGTGGATTAGTAAATCAGAGCAAAGTTCCTTTAATTCTTAAGTAGTTGTCTTAATTGAATTATAAACATATTTCTCTGTTCTCACCAGAGATGCTGGTAGGTCCAGTTGGTATGTATTTTTATCAAGCATCCAAAGATTAAGATAAAATTTAATAATAGCACAACTTAAAACATTGGGTTTCCATCCAAATTTCATCGCTAAATAATCTTCACGGCAAAATCAGGAATCACCTTTTTGGATGTCAGCTTGAGTATCTTTATGAGAACATTATATATCAACATTATAAAAATTAACTCATTCCAATGTTACTATAAAATTACTGCCTCATAATGAATTTCCCAGATTTTCTGTACTTTGGGGTGTTTTTTTTTTTAATAATTTTCTACCACACACATTTGTCTAATATAAAATTACAAAATTTAAAAACTACTCATTACATTCTTAGGGAATCATGGAAACAGGAAATTGTGTTTAAGTGAGTAAACCATTTGTCTTTAAGTTATTCAATTCAATTCAGCAATTCAATGCAACTATTTGGAAAGATGACTAGATGTTGAGAATTTGCTATGTAAAAATAACATGTGGGTGGAGGGAGAGGACACGAGAGAAATAGAGGAAAAGTGAAAATCACCCGAGTATGATGGTTTCCAGGAGCAGAGTGAGTGGAATGGTAAATTTCCTGAGCACAGTGAACATCGGCAGGCTGTCAGGAAAAGATTCAAGCATCACAATATCAGACACCAAGTATTTGTTTTTAATGTTTTACATTTTTAATTAAGTCCACTCATTTTCCAAATTAAATATAAAGAATTAACCTTAACTCTCACATATGCCACTAATAAGTCACATTAAATAACAAAAAAAATGGAGATTTAATAATTTCATGCTACTTTTACTAATTAGCAATTCAAAACATCCTACTATTCAACTATTACAAGGATTGCGCTGAAACTACAAAGATTGTGCTAAAAGATCACATGCAATGTGACAAATCAAGTTGGGACTGTGAATCAACAGTCATTAATGGTCTGAACCTTGCACCTAATAATGTCTTGATGGGAAACTGATCCAAAGGAAAGGGAAAAACCATTTGCACAAATATGTTCGTTTCAGTAATGTCTGGGGAAAACATGAGAAACAACCCAAATATCAGATAACAAGGCAATGATTAAATAAATTATGATAAATCCATCTGAGGGAACATTATACATTAACTCCAGAATATAAAACTTTCCCACTCTTGGAAAATGAATATTAAATAAATCAAGGAGGATGCAAAACTATACAGAGTCCACAACTGTAATAAGACACATTCTGTATGCACAAAAAGACTGAAAGTGAATATTTAAAATACTGTTAGAGGATAAAGTTATGGGTGATTCTTCCCCCAAAACTATATAATGAGGCTACACTGGCTGTGTTTTAAAAATACTATGAACCTTTCACCCGCTCTCAAAACCCAGAGATTCCAGGACACAGCTCAGTGCACAGCCACAGACTCCCAGGGCTGGAAGCACCTCCATCTGCTTCCAGTGTGACCCTGAGAAGATGGTGACCTGGGGAAGAAAAGTCAGAACCATGGTGGTGGGGAGGCAGCTCTTCCTGACCAGACCTGAGGAGGGGTTTCACACTACAACCAGAGAACAGGTGCAGAAAGAATTCTCAGGAACTTCATATCCACACTTAAAGATGTCTTATGAGACTAGTTGGGACCGTCTTTTTCAAAGCCAGCCCCCAGAAAAGTTGAATTATATTTCAATGGAATTCAGAAAGTATTTTTAGGTGATGCCTTTTAAAAGCAGATAAGGATACTTAATGGTGAAAAGCGGAATGTTCTCCCCTTAAGATTAGGAATAAGACCAGGACGTTCACTCTCACCACTATGTCTGCTCACCTTTGTACACGAGGTTCTAGAAGGGCAATTGAGTCCAAAAAAAGAAAAAAGAAAAAAAAAGCATGCAGCTTGGAAAAAAGAACAGAAATAAAGTTCTCTACTTTCAGCTGATATATATATCTCCTAAGGAATCCACTAAAAAGTTATTAGAACTAATGAATTAGGTAAGTGTGCAGAAAACAAAGTGAATATACAAAAATCAATTATACTGCTATGCACTAGCAATGAGAAATCCAATAAGGAAATGAACAATTCCATTTATGATAGCATCAAAAAGAACACAATTCTTAGGACTAACTTAACAAAAGCAGTGTAAGAATTATACACTACAAACTACAAAATATCATTAAAAGATGAAAGAAAGTTAAATGGGAAAACACTCCATGTTTATGGATCAGAGGCTTCAAGCTGTTAAAATGGATACACTTCCCAAAGAAATCTATGGCTTCAACACAATCCCTGTCAAAATGTCAGCTGTCTTGTCCCCCCCCCCAGAAATTGACAAAACTGATTCTAAAATCAACGTGGAAATGTAAGAAAACCAGAAAGCCAGAACAATCTTGAAAAAGAAGAACAAAGTTGGAGGAACTTACAACAATTTCAAAACTTACAACAAAGCTACAATTACCAGTATTATCTAGTACAGGTTAAGAGTAAACATTTAATCAATGGAGTAAGATTGAGAATCAAGAAATAAATTTTTACAATTATGGTCAATTAATTTTGAACAACAGTGCCAAGACAACAATAATGGGGAAAGAACAGTCTTTTCAATAAATACTGAAATGACTAAACATTCACATGCAAAAGAGTGAATCTGGATCCCTACCTCACACTATATACAAAAAAAAAATTATCTCCAAATATGTCAAAGACCTAAACGCAGGAGCTAAAACTGTAAGACTCTTAGAAGAAAGAATTGGATTAAATCTTCATGATCTTGAGTTAGGCAAAGTTTTCTTAGATGCAGTGACAAAAGCACAAGCAACAAAAGAAAAATTGATACATCAGACTTCATCAAAATGTAAGATTTTTATAGATGGATAAACAAAATGTGATAGATGCGTACAACAGAATATTATTCAGCCTTAGTAAGGACTGAAATTCTCATACATGCTACAACATGGATGAAACTGAAAAACACTATGCTAACCAAAACAAACCAAAGAGGACAAATGTCGCACGATTCTATTTGTATGAAATACTAGATTAGGCAAATTCATAGAGATAGTAAGTAAAATAGAGCTTACCAGGGCTGGGGGGCAGGGGGGAAGGGACATTATTGTTTAGTGGGCACAGAATTTCTGTTTGGGATCATGAAAAATTTCTGATAATGGATAGTGGTGATGGTTGCTCAAGATTGTAAATAAACTTAATGCCACTAAACTGTACAGTTAAAAATGGTTTAAATGGTGAGTTTTAAGTTATATATATTTTGCTATGATTTTAAAATACTTTCAATGGTTGAAATTGTAACTTTTAGGTTATATATATTTTATCTCAATTATTGATTAAAGTTTTAAAAACTTAAACTTCTGTGCTTCAAAGTACACCACTGAGAGTAAAAAGACAATCCACAGAATAAGAGAAAATTTTACAGTCATATGTATAATAAGGGACCTGTAGCTAGAAATATATATAAAGACTTAAAACTCAATAATTAAAAAGATAAAGAACCCTATTAAAAACAGACAAAGGATCGGAATAGACACTCCTCCACAGAAGCGGGATAAATGGCCAACAAGCACATGAAAAGAAGCCCTTTAGTCATCAAGGAAATGCAAATCAAAACCACACTGAGATACCACTTCACAACCACCAGAATAGCTATAATCAAAAAGGCAGACAATAAAAATTTGGCAAGAATGTAGAGAAACTGTAACCCTCATGCATTGCTGGTGGGACTGTAAAATGGCGCAGACACTTTGGAGAACAGTCTGGCAGTACCTCAAAATGGTAAAGATAGAATGGCCATAAGACCCCAGCAATCCTTCTCCTAGGTATGGACCCAGTCAGTAGAAATCTCAGTCTTCCACTTTATCAGGCCAAATCCAGGAATTCATCTCTGCCTCTCATACTCTACATTTTATTCATCAGGATACTGCGTAAGCCCTTCCTTCCAGATATATCCAGTACCCAGACTGTGCCCTCAGCCTCACACTGTAAATAACCAGGGGATTCTTGGAGAAATGGCAGGAAGAGTCCAAGATAAACCTAGGACATCATGTGCCAGAAAGCAAGGAAGTAATCAAAGACTACTCAGGCCCTAGAACATAGCACCCAACTCAAAGGGGCTCCCACTGGCCAGAGACAATTTGAACATCAAGAGGATTATTTATATAATGAGTTAAAGCATCAAGTAAATGAAAGAAATAGATCAGTGGAACAGAATAGAGAGCCCAGAAATAAACCCACACAAATATAGTCAACAGACCTTTGACAAAGGAGCAAATGTAATTCAATGGAGAAAAACTAGTCTTTTTAACACATGGTCCTCAGACAGCTTGACATCTACATGCAAAAACTGAATCTAGACACAGGCCTTACACCTTTCACAAAAATTAACTTCAAAATGGATCATACACCTAAGCGTAAAAGGTAAACTATAAAACCCTGGAAGATAATGTAGGAGAAATTCCAGATGACCTTGGGTTTGGCAATAAGTTTTTAGATGCAACACCGAAAGCACAATCGTGAAAGTAAACAATGTTAGTGGCACTTCATTACAATGTAAACTTCTGCTCTGTTAAAAGAATGAAAAGACTAGCCATAGACAGAGGAAGTATTTGCAAATGTGTATCTCATAAAGGACTTGTTTCAAATACATGAAAAATGCAGGCGTTCATCATGAAGTATAAAAAACAAAACAAACAACTCACCAATAAAGGTGACAGGACACTAATTTGTTACTCTGAACATTTATAAATAAAGCTTTTATCCTGCTTTTCCTGTGTGAAATGGTGAATGAAAGTCTGTATGTACTGAAGAAGTTTAGACAATAAATACAGAAGGGATGATACAGTTAGAAAATCATCATTTTTCAATTTGTAATGAAGTAATGGATCTAGACAATGATCGTAATAGATGCTAAAACCATTAGGTGAAAGATTGATGGGGAACGTTCTAAAGAAGAGGCCAGACAGACCCCTTCAATCATTATAAGTGGAACTGATCACTTACATATCACTAAAAGAGGGATAAAACATTATGTGCCCCATGAGGTGATGCAGTAGAAAGAATCCAGCATCACCAATAAATTGATCTTGCCCGAGAAACTGAATCTGAATCTGATCGTCTCTAGAATCAACTATCGGTTTATGAAAAATATGAGGGATAGAGGAACACGCTACATGACAGCGCATATAAGCAATCTTCCTTCCTTCCTCCTCAGTCTCATTTGCTGCTTCCCCCACAGAGAGCCCCCACGGCACCCAAGAAGCCCTCATCTTGCCTGTTCTGCTCTGCATGTAGAACACTGCTAAGAAAGATGCTTCTAAGATTTCTAAACAGAAGGCCCCACCTGCAAGGGGGAGACCCCCAGTGCAACAGCTGGGCAGCTTCCAGAGTTAACTGAAGCCATCCCCCACCAGTGCAGGTGAACTCAGAGACAGGCCAAGAGGATCCGTGGCAACATAGCAAGAGAATCTACCACACGATGCTTTAATACAAATTTGAGATAATTAAGGAAAATGGATTGTCCTAATCCTAGCAGGAAGCCACAAAGCAACTAAAACGTATAACTAAAACTAGCACTGCACATTTCGTTTCACAACCACCACAATCTGTCTTTCCAAACAAGGGTGATCGGCGAAAGGCCTAATTTCACATTTGTCAGTGTCACGTGTCCTTTCTCCTTCTGGTCTACCTCTCGCCTGCCTCTTCTCTACTCTCCTGTGCAAACAGGTTTTCCTCCACTTCCATCACCCTTTGCACAAACTTCATTTTCTCATTATTCACATCCTCATCATACGGTTGATGATTCTAACATGTGTTCATTAGGCTACATATTTCACATCATGTTTTCCAATTTATAGGATGGTTTGGTCTTTGTACATTTCCATTTTCATTTTACAGTGACTTTTAACAAAAGCTGTCCAAGGACCATAGAATAAATGCAAATGCCAATTTCAGAAGTATACAGCACACACTTGAAAAAAATGTCTGTTTGTTTTTCCCTGTACCAAACGTGACCTACAACAAATCTGACAGCATATTCCTGCTTTTATAAGACTGTGATGAAACCAAAAGTTATACAGAACCACATTCATATAAATGAACCTTTCTGGATAAACTATACCTTCTCTATCTTGATCTCTACAAATCTCATATTCTATTTTCAGGCTTAACATAAAGTAAAAAATCAGCTTTTTAAGACTTCTAAAGCATTATCAGATTAAATTCAAAGCTCCACCTTATTTTCTTAAATTATGAAGTATTATTGTCTTCTGTATTGCCCAAGCAATCCAGAAAAATCAAACTTGATCTTTGTGACACTAAAAGCAAACAAGTGAAGAATGTCTGATCAACCATCACCCTGCACTTTACCTTAATTTACTTGTGCTTGATAATCCACTTATGTGGTTTCCAACATAGAGGAGAGGCAGAGGAAACAGCTTCAATTAAAAAAAAGAAAGAATATTTGGTTAGGATTCCAATAACGTATTTCCCTTCATACATAAAACCAGTGACATTCACTCCACATCAGTAAATAAATCATTCTGAGCTCCTTTCATTGCAATGACTGTGAATTTTCCATAATCTAGAACATATCACGAGTTTTACCATATGATCAAAAAATAGATAGGCAGTGATAATCCATAATCATGGTGGTGAGGGCAGGGGGGAGCTGGACAGAAACTGAAACTTCGACCTTGCCCAAATTAGTAGACTATTTCCCTAAAAGAATGCTCTGAACAAACCCTTCTCTTAGGTGGCGACCCCTAGCTAGCTGATGAGTTTAGGCGTGACTTTCAGAAGGCCTGTGAAAAGGTGTGCAAATTTCTGTTATTTGCTCATATATGCGCTGCTCCTGACAAAGGCAAAGGTTCATATCTCTCACTGAAATGTCACACAGTTGGTGACACTTTCACAAAGTTGTGTATACCAGCCACACTACTTTGGAGTTAAGCCTAGAATAATTAAATATCTCCCAAGGTCAAACAACGTACCCTGTACTTGAACTAGGTTTACAGAGCTCTGAGCTCCTGAATGGTTTTCTGATTGTTTACAGAAATAGTGTTCAGAACGTACTGAAGAAAGACCTAGTCTTCGGTAAGTGAAAAAATACACATATCCCTTCATAAGGTCATACTTTTTAAGAACTTTTTAACTGATACAATACTCCATAGTTATCAAGGTGAATCCAACATTTCTTTTTCCACTAAAAAGACATTAAGCATGCAACTCAGATACAATATCCCTTGACAGATTTTTAAATACTATGTGCCATTTACCAAAAAAAGCTATAGAATTTTATTACGAAATTTGCTTAAGAAAGGTAAGCAAGATAATAGATCCAGGACCCTCCCCTTTATTCATCAACATTCTGGTTAACAACCTACAACTAACTCAGCAATGACACGGCTGGTGATATTACAACCTTAAAGGGTCTTAGGCACTGAAAGAATCAGCTCCCATTTCCATATCTAATTCAAAATAAAAACAATACTGACTTCTACTTTCTGGCAACTATGTGCTAAGTTATTTGTGCCAATTCCCCCACTGAAAGCAATTAAAAATGCTAGATGAAATAACTTCAAACCTTCCTAAATACATGAAAGCGTAGAGAAGGTGGTGGGGAATTCATAGGCCAAAACTAAAGGGAGAACAGAAACCCAGAGAGAAGCAATGGAAGCCAGAGGACAGCAGAATTGCATCTTTGAAGTTCTGCCAAAATAAAATAATAACCCCCAACAAGAATATCTTCAAAAACAAAGGAAAAATTTTTATCTTTTTTCAGACAAATGAAAACTAAGGGAATTTAAGCAGACCATTAGAAAGTCAATGCTAACGAAGGTACTGCTATCCAGGAGGAAAGCAGAAAGTGTGAGATCCAAGAAGGAAAGGAAAACAGAGGAAGCAGTAAATATGTATGGACATTTAAATATAAATGGTAAATATAAATGGACATTTCTTTTTTTAAAGAAAAGAAAAATGTTTTATGAGATCTAAACAGAGTTTTAAAGTACTTAGTAGCAAGAGCATATTTAAGTTGGGTGGAGAGGTAGAGGGAGTGAAGTGGTAAAGTGGAGTCTCTGCATTGTTGAAAGGGAGGATACATTTATTAATTCAGCTTTACAATTTGCTAAGTTAGATATGCCTGTTGTGAATTCCAGGGCAACACTGAAAGAATTAAAACAGAAGAGGTCCATCTCGTATAATTAAACACTTTAATTCACCAGAAAGATTAAGCTAATTTAAAATTTTATGCACCTAATAATAAGCTTCAAAATACATACAACAAAAACAAAACAAAAAACAGACAGAAATACCAAGAGAAATTGACAAATCCATCATCAGAGATAATGGCTGTAACAATATCTCCCTTCTCACATACTCTTAAAATGTGACTTTGACAATCCCTTCCATCCAGAGGTAGGGTCTATGCCCCTTCCTCTTAAAATTGGATGGGACTGTTTTGACTAATAGGGTACAGTTGAAATGATGATATGTGACCTCTGAGGCTAAGTCAAAGCAATGCAATTTTGACCTTGCTTTCTGGAACCCTCATCCTTGAAGACTTAAGCCATCATGCAACCATTCTGACTCCCCAGAGCCTGCCATTTTGTAAGCAAGGCCAAACTAGCCTACATCGTTGATCACATGGAGAGGCCAGAAATTACTGGAAGAGAGAGATGTGTGACTAGTCCCCAGATGCACTAACCACCCCCAACTCACCATTTTTTCAGCCCTGCCATTGTTCATCTACAACAAAATTCTGAAAAACAATACATCTTTTATCTACAAAACGATCTTTATAACCTCAGACTAGGGAAGGATTTCCTAAATAAGAAATATAGTCATTAATTATTAAGGAAAAGGAGGGGAAGGGTATAGCTTAAGTGGTAGAGTGCATGCTTAGCATGCACAAGGTCCTGGGTTCAATCCCCAGTACCTCCTCTAAAAATAAACCTAATTACCTCCCCCCCTCCAAGAATAAAAGTAAATAAAATTTTAAAAAAATTATTAAGGAAAAGACTGATAAAATTTATTTTAAAATTAAGATTCCTTTTCATGATAAAGGATACATGATAAATACAAAAGAAAGAAAATAAAAACATATCAAATCAGTAAGAAAAAGACATCAACCCAATAGAAAAATGGGCAAAAGCCTTGAACAAGTACTTCATAAAAGAGGATATCTGAATGAACATTAAAAAATGAGGGGGAGGATACAGCTCAAGTGGTAGAGCGCATGCTTAGCAGGCATGAGGTCCTGGGTTCAATCCCCAGCACCTCCATTAAGTAAACAAATGAACAGATAAACCTAATTACCTGTCCTTCCCACCATAAAGTAAAAGTATTCTACAGCAGACTGAATTGTGTCCGCTCAAAGTTCCTATCTTCAAACCCTAACCCCCAGGGGGCTGCATGTGGAGATAGGGCCGTTTAGGAGGTAGTTAAGGTTAAATGAGGTAATAAGGGTGGGGTTCTAATCCAACAGGACCTGTGTCCTTATAGGAAAAGAAAGAGGCACCAGGAGTGCACAGGTATAAAGGCCACGTGAGGTCACAAGGAGAAGGCGGCCATCTACGTAGCAAGGAGGGAATTCTCATCAGAACCCAACCCTCTCAGCCAGCACCTTGATCTTGCACTTCATGCCTCCAGAAGTGGGAGAAAATAAATTTCTGTTAAGCCGCCTAGCTTGTGGCATTTTGTTACGGGAGCCTTCCTTGGCTGACAAATACACGTGCACTGAGATCCAACTGTAAGTATGTTCAGAACAGTACTTTTAATTTTTCTAGGAACAACCCAAGTTATCATAAACAGTAAAAACAGGTAAGTAAATTGTAACATATTTATACAATAAAAATAAAAGAACACATGGATGAATCTGACCATCATAATATTAACTAAAAGAAGCAAGATACAAAAGAATATATAGAATTTAACTCCTTTTATATAACTTTCAAAAATAGGCAACTAACTACAAAATTCAGGGATACATACAGATTTAGAAAACCTACAAAGAAAGCAAGACAATTTTTATTACCAAAGTCAAAATAGTGGGTAAAGAGGATTTTGTGATCTAATCTCATGACCTAGGCAGTGAGTATAAGCTATACATTCATGTATGATGCTTTCCCCCTATGTCTAGATCATATTTTATAATTTTCAAATGTTTAAAGGGTTTAAAAATGATAATACATCACAAACTAAGTGTAGGCAAGCCCAACAATATTCTGGTTTCTTATGATGCTTGGTTTAATAATATCTTTCCTATACTTGAAGATTTTATTTTTCTCTTTTTGTGAATGTCGCTGGTTACGGATGTCGTAAGCATGTGCTTAGTCAGTCTGATGACTAACCCAGTGCTAGATGCCAGCATTTTTCCAGGCCTTAGAGATATGGCAATGAACAAGCCATGTGAGGTCCTCACCCTCAAGGAACCGACAGTCTGATTTAATCCCCTTAAATCCAAAAATTACCATGACCCACTCAATACTCCCCGTTGTGTGGGATTGCTCTAAGAATTAAGTGCCTGATACCCAGTAACTGTTCAATAAAAGTTGGTTCTGTTCCACATTCCCAGGAAGGAATGGCAGGTCTCATGCTTCTGATTCCACCATGGGAAAAAGCTACATCCATCAAATTATATTTATTCTTCATTCCACTCACAGCCTCTATCAATCCGAGCTAAAAACGAAAGCTTAAAACAGGGGTCATCAAACAGGGAGAGCCCAAGAGATAAATCTGGCCCAAGTTTTATGTATCTAAATAGTGTCATTAGGGCACAACTACAATGGTTCATTTACATACGTAGCATCCACGGATGCTCTCATGGTACTGTGACAGAGCTGAACAGCGGGAACAGACACGCCTGGGCTCACAAAGCCTAAATATATACTATCTGGCCCTCTATCAAATAAACTTGCCCATTCCTGTTAGAAGACGTTGCCATTTCGGAAGACACACAGTATTTATCTAACGTCCACTGCTAAGCACACACTTTTACTATGTCATATTAATGGATAACTGAATGACATAAAATCTTTATTAAGAAGTTTCTGGGGGAGGGTATAGCTCTGCTTAGCATACACAAGGTCCTGGGTTCAATCCCCAGTACTTCCCCTAAAAATAAGTAAATAAATAAACCTAATTACCTTCCTCCCCCAAAATTAAAAAAAATTAAGAAAGAAGTTTCTATCCAGTTTAAGCAGGAAGCAGTGTATATAGAAATGGACCTGTATTCAATTTGTAATTCCACAGTATTTTCACATCTCCCATCATAGCTATTTGTACTTTTCGTCACATACCTTTATAGGAATTTTCTTGTCAAAATCAGGGAAGTGAATTATTTTATTTAGCTTGGACACATACAGGATCATTATGGTGACTGCCATCTAAAGAAAAGGGGAGAGAAAAACTTCAGGAAAATATCTGGAAAGACTGAGGTACAAACATGTCATCAGAAGAAAAAAGATTCATCAGGAAGAAATGTACCTGCAAAGTCCATTTTCTAGGTTCCAAAAGAATTATTAATTCCTTGAAATATTAAAATTGTTTTTCTTGCCACTGCATGGATTCCATCAGAACTGTAGTCTATATATCAAATTGATTTACACACATACACGTTATTTCAAGGGGCTCAAAAACAGTGTCCCCAAAACTGACCAGAGTGACTGCAGTCGGTAAGGCCTGGACCACACCTCCCATTTACTAAGCATATGATCACCTTTCCCCATAAAGTAAGTGGGAGGGGGGATAAGGAAAGGGGAAAGGGGGGCCAACTCCATACATAAACACTTTTTGAAAAGTCCAATATTTCTATAACCAAGAAGACAAATTAAGAGAAAAACACATTCCAAAAGAGATTTATTTTTCTTTTCAATCTAGCCAGTATTGCAAAAAGTCTCATTCAAATTCTATTAATCTGGGGTACACCAGGTATCTTAGAAATACTCCTGATTATTATTATGAAATAAAAAATTTCAGTATCATCTTCCTATGCAAATCGTAGAATTCACTCACTTTTCTCTACATTAGGATGCAAAAATTTATTGACTCCTCCAACGTGATTATCCTCCTAAACCCTGAGCCTGATAAGTGTAGAAACCTAACACTTAACGATGGATTTACGTATCTTGAGTCCACCCTGGATTATAATTGTAGTATGTATTTATGACTTACTTACGAGGTCCTTAGTTATAGACTTAACTTTTCATACCTTACTTCCTTATAGAGCACCTTATTAGCAAAACGTTTAACCAGAATAATATTTAAGCACATAAAGTTCAGATTTACAATTTAAAATTTAGTTAACAGATACAACTTTCATAATTTTAAGTTTTTCTCCCTATCAACTAAAGGGAAACAAAAACAAAAAACTTAGGTGCCTGTTACCAAGTTTCTACTAGAAATCACCAGCATATGACCAAAAAAGTAAACAAGCCACAAATTAATATTAATGGAAAATTTCAGAGGGGGAGGGTATAGCTCAAGTTGTAGAGTGCGTGCTTGGCATGCATGAGGTCCTGGGTTCAATCCCCAGTGCTTCCTCTAAAAATAAATAATAAACCTAGTTATCTCCCAAAAAATATTAATGGAAAATTTCATAAACAGTCAAATGGAGTTAGTCTGAAAATTTATCCAACTTCATCCTTACACTTGAGAATAAACATCACACACTCCAAGAAGGAAGCTGCAAACATGTTTTGGTTGGCCCATAGAGAGTTTCATGAAAATATGAATCTGTTGCCACCATCTACAAATTGGGTGATTTCATGTAAAAATAGATTTCCCTGATTCCTAGTGGGCCTCACCTCACCTCCCCAACCCTTTTCTTCTCAGGCACAGTGGCTTAAACGGTGCACACTTACCTGTTAACCAGAAGACCTTGGAGGTGGTCAGTCTGCTGCCCCCCTTTTTCTAAAGTAATTAAATTCTATTAAGAAAGTTAAAATAAGTAGCTGTTTCTTCTACAAATACAACTACTCCTAAATTGTAAAATGAAATAAAATGTGTGTCAATATTTCAATGTTGTTTCACCCTAAGTACCATTGGTCCTCCACCAGCCAAACAAATTTGTAAACCACAGTCTTAGACAAAAGCATTTAAAACTTCACCATGGGTACCAACAACTAATCAAGAGGTTAATTTCTTTTCACTTACCTGTCCAATTCCAAGGACAATTGGAGATGGGAAACTACAAAGAATACAGAATAACAAATAATTTTAGCAACTGATAAAATCTGAAAACAGTATGATGACACACAACACACAATGCCAGGAGTTACTAGACAGTCTTAGACATTTTTTTTCAGTCTTAGACAGTGAGAACATCCAGTCTGTTCACTTTTCATTTGCTCATTTCTTTTTCATTTTTTAAACTGATCGTTACTAAGCTTAGCAAGCTTCTATTGCTTCTTGAGGTAGCCTGTCATTGTATTCACAAACAACACAATCGTATACGTAGAAAGCCAAAATAATCTGGGATAAATTATTAGAATTGATCAATAACTTTAGCAAGGTTACTGGATACAAGACAAACATATGAAAAAAAAAATCATTTCTATGTCTATATACCAGAAAGACACAAAGAACATGAAAACTTTTAAGACATCATTTACAATAGCATCCAAAAAACACCAAATAGCACTAACCAGGCATTTTATGGTAATAAGGAATTTTTACTTTTTCAGGTATGAAATGATATTGGGATAGTGTTTCTTTAAAACAAAAAGGCCTTCTTATCTTTCAGAAATACATACTGAAATGCATATAATGATGTATTTTTAATTTGCTTCAAAATAATCTGGGGGGAAATGTTGGGACTGAATGGAAGGGGGATATAAATGTAACAAGGCTGTTGAAACAGGATGATGGCTACATGGAGATTCATTATACTGTTTTTCCTTTTTTTCTTTTAATAATACAGCCATATAAAAATCTAATAAAAGACTTCAAAGAAATACCTCTACATAGAAAACTATAAGCTAATATTTAAAAAACTAAAGAAGCCCTGAATAAAGCTCATGGATTAGAATCAATATTGTAGTGGATCATTATCCACAAACTGGTCTCTAAAATCAACTCCATCTCTGTAAGAACACCAGTAGGTAGTCGGTGGAAACTGACAAGCTGATCCTACCATCAAATGGAAAAGTAAGAGCAAACATTATCCAAGATGGTCTTGAAGAAAAACAAAGTTGAAGGAATGACTCTGCTGGATGCCAGGATCCACTTTAAAAATACAATAAATGAGAGACTGTGGTATCTACACAATGATAGTCCAATAGGACAATGGAAGGGAACAGAGATGGGGACAAACACACTCATATATGGACACCTGATTCATGACAAAGATGAAAGTTCAGAGTAGTAGGGAAAAGATGGTCTTTCAACAAATGGCACTAGGTAACTGGATATAGGATCTTAACTCCTACCTCATACCATACTTAACAAGGCAGCGCATCACTTCACTGGGCTCACTCACTGCACAGCCCTTCCCTGGCTCCCGGTCATTCTCTCAGGCTGCTAAGAAAGGGAGAATATTACACACACACACACACACACACACACACACACACACACACACACACACACCAAAAAACCTTAGCCCTCAAACTGTATGTTGGGGGAAACATACCTATTTCAGATAGGGTAAGAAGGGAATAAAGAACCAACTTAACCAATCGGAGAAAACCAAATGAATGCTTAGACAGTACCATCATCAGAAGAAAATTAACTCTAGTGGATGCTGCATGTGCCATCCAGATACCCGCTTCTGGACTGAAGCACTGATTCCCCAGTTGTCCAAGAGTATCCTCAGCTGAAGAACGTTGCCTTGCCAACAGCCCCCACGCGCTCCGAGAGCAGCCTGTGTTCCAAGAACTGGCCTGTGCAGTGATGTAAAGGCCAGGGCCCCCGCCCTGAGGCAGGACAACTCTGCAGAGCTCTTCCAGCCCAGGGGTCCTGGGACCAGGCTTCCTTATGACTGCAGCACAGCCCAACTTCTCCCTCTACCTAACCCTGCATCCCTCACTCCCCTGCAGCACCATCCCCAGGATACTTTCCCTGCATCCGAGAGCCTCCTTCCTTGGGACTACAACCTGCAACATCAAACAAAATTATAAGATCACAACATAAACAGTAAAACAACAACAAAAGGCTTACTTACAGAAGGAAGACAGAAGAGCCCAGCCTAGAAGAAAATATAACACAGGGAGAGACGGCACCCTTTGTAACTGCTTCCAGCTGCAGAACGCCTTAATAAGAAGATACCAATAAAACAAGATCTCAAAACTGAAACTGATGCAGGAAAAACAGATGTGGGGTGTGAGGAGGGCCATGTCCCAGGTCTCCGATGAGTCCCTGGGACATGTCCCGCCAAGTGTGGGTCCTGGGCTTCACGCAGGAGAGAATCCAAGAGCGAGCCACAGTTGAGTAAAGGTAGATTTATTTAGAGAGATACATACTGCATAGAGAGTAGGCTGTTTCAGAAGGCAAGAGAGAGGCCACGAGGTGTGGGGGGTGGGTGCTCAGGTTAGAGTAGAAGTGGGTACACTCTCCACAGACAGAGTGCGGGCCGTCTCCGAAGATGAGGGAGCAAAAGGGCGTGAGGGGCAGTACTGCCACTTTTTATGGGCTTGGTGGCTTCATATGCTAATAAGTGGAAGGACCAGTCTAACTACCCTGGGGAAGAGGCTGGGATTTCCAGGAAGCTGACCATTTCCCACTCTTTGGCCTCTTGTGGTTAGCCTTGGGACTGAAATGGCACCTGTGGGCACATTATTCACCATGCTAATATGTTACAGTGAGCATGTAATGAAGCTCAAGGTCTACTAGAAGTCAAATCTCCCACCATCTTAATCCTCAAGGCCAACTGGGAGTTGGGTCTTCCACCATTTTGATGTTAATTGCTGCATCTATCCTTGAAGGGCTGTGCCCTGCCCACTTCCCTCCTGTCTCAAAATGACAAAGCAGTCAAATGAGATGAAATAGGAGCTAAGGAAACCAACTGAGCATCAAAACAGCATGACGGCCACATGAGTAATTTAGAAAAAACACGGAACTAAATGGTCACTGCTGAAAACTGAATTACCAAGATGAGGTCATCACAATGAGCACCCAGGAAAAAGACGAACTCTGAAAGAAAAGATACAAAAGATAGACAGACACAGCCATAGAGGGCTAAAGAACTCCATAAAGAAACAAAATAACTCAAAGATAAAAGGCCCATGTGTTTCCTTGACATGAGGAAAATAAATAAACTCCAGATCTAAAAACATGCTTGTTACAGAAACATCTGTTATGAATATTCAGCACAATGAATACAGTGTCCATGAACTCTCCATAAAAATACTACCAGACCATGGAAGCCACCAACTGGGAGTCAAATCAAAATAATGAACTCTGGAATGGTGACACTGTGGTAAAAGTGTGCTGATCATTATACCCAAATAATACAGAACAGATTCAAAACATTGTGCTATTATCATTACACAACAGGATGCTACACTCTAAAAAAAAGACTGGGAGGGGAGGGGAGACAGGAAGAAGTAGGTACATGTCATCATTCATAGCAGGAAGTTCATATATATGATCAGAAACTGAAGATGTGTATTTGAAAAATCAATTCTTTTAGTTGAGCTTTAATTTCTCTTTTCTCCATTCAATTTGGTTAAAACCAAATTTCTTACATACACGCAACCTGCGTTCCTCACCTCACGTACGCCTTCAGACACAGCCAGCATGACTAATGGTGGGACGACCCCTTGTATGATGCAAGCAGAAGTTCACAAGGTCAACTATAAAGCAGTCTTGCCAAAGAAAAAAAGTTTAATCTGAATGTAAGCAAGCTTTTAGATCTAACTTGCCATTAAATAAACAGAGGAAAGTTAAGTGAGACTTCAAAAAAGACATCAGACAATCTATAACATGGGACATTTTACAACACACTTGGCTTGGGCTTTTCAAAGTCACTATCAGGGGGAAGAGGGGGGAAAAGGGGGAACTTTTCTAAATTAAAATAAACTAAAAAGACATAATTCTAAGCCTTGCTTGAAGCTTGACTGGATCTTGATTCAAATGTTTAAAACAACCTTGAAGACATCTTGGGGTCAACAGGGACGATTATAGATTTGGTATCAGATTATTTTAGGAAATTATTTTGTTAAGAGCAAAAATGATACTATGTAGAGAATATTCGTATTTCAGGAGACGTAAGCTGAAATATTTCAGAGTGCAGTGTCATGATGTTCACAAGTTATAGTCAATGGTTCGGGGAAAAAAGTGCAAATTTAGCAAAATGTTAATTATTGAATCTCAGTGGCGTGTGTATGTGTGTTCACTGTACTTTGTTTTCCATTTTCCCATGTGCTTGAAACTTTTCATAATAAAAAGTGGTGGAGAGCCTTAGGTGAGCCTCAAAAAAATGACATAATGAAATGAAAGCCCCTCTTTTCCAACTTCTTTTTGGATTAAAGAAAACAGTTTATAAAGAAATGAGTAAACACGGAGCACCTATAACATGCCACTTTATATAAAAAGTAATTCAAACTATCCATCTACATCTCCAATCCTTCCATCAATCTAAAAAGATGTCTGAAGTTGTTGTTCAATGTCAATTATAGTCATTTTTAAATTTTTACCCTAATATTTTCTTTCATTCGAATTCTTTATAATGGTCACAATAGAACGACTTACTTTTCTTTTCTTTTCTTTTCTTTTTTTTAAAGATGTTTCAAGATATTGATTCTAGGTAGTTCGGTTTCTATTTCCTCAATGAAGTATCAGAGGAGAATGGAGGATGGGGGTGTGGGAGGTCTCAGGATGGAAGAGAAAGAACCAAAGAGTCACTGCTGAGACAAGGAAAGCAAGCTCCTAGGTTCGTTTGTGATCATCAATTGAAAGTCAACCCAGCCAGCCCAGAAATGGTTCTTGTCCCAGGACAGTCAGAGCAGCTCAATGCTGAAGGAAGGACACAGACGGTAGGCTGTGCGGGACAAGTACCGGCCAAGGCAGGGGTGGGGAAAGGAGTCACGTGGCTTCCAGAGCGGCAGTCCTGGGGGCCCAGGAGGGAAAGGCTGCGGCAGAAATGGGCCGGGTGGTGGAGCGGCGCGTGGACATCCGACACAGGACCCGAGCGGCCAGCGGGGTCACACTGAATACACTGAACGCCCTGGGAGTGACCATGGGAGGTGGGACGAGATGCGCTGCAATGGTTCAGCGCGTGGATCCCAAAGTCCTGAAGGCTTGGCGAGTCTGGGTGGAGAGGAGGACCAAGGAGCTCAGGAGCCATTACAGAGAGGATGGAAAGGGGATGGGAAGTCCGGACCCTCCACAGAGCAGGGGCCGTGGGGAGCAATGAGGACTCAGCCCCACGTCCCGGCCACACCCAGGTGAGACCAGGATCCAGCCCCCCTTCCCAGGGGCCAGTGGGAGCAGCATCTTCAGGAGAGAGCCAGTTTTCAACAAAGTGAGAGAAAATGAGCCGAGTTGTTTCTATTTTTTTAATATAGACTTCCAGTTTCCACCACTAGAGACTCTGATTCAATAACTTTAAAACAGTAACACTCCAAGGGATTCACGTTACCAAGCAGGTTGTGTTAAATGTTTCCAAAGCCCTGGATTGCATAAAGAAATAGACACACAGCAAACACCGAGGCAATATTTGTTGCACTGAATACAACTAAGTTCTATACTTTTCATTAAGCATGGTTAATAAGTTTTTGCATGTCATAGAGAATAGTATTAAATTTAATAGTATTAAAATAGTATTAAAATGACAACAAAAAGACAACTCCAGACCACCTGCACACTAGTGTAACCAAGTGGCCACAGATTCTTGCTTCCTCCTCTCACCCCAACAGGGTCGGACAGTTCAAGCCCTTCAAAGGCTCCTCTCTGTCCCACCAGGTAAGTTTAGCATCTCAACAAACTAAAACTAACAAGTAATGAAGACGATCCATCAGTCTTGTACCTTAACTGGAAACAAACTGCTCAAACAAATTGCTCAGAGGACGTGGAAGAGAAAAAAAAAAAAAAAATCCCCTGAGCTACGTTCCCATGACCCTGTGAATTAGGTAACTCTAGAAACACAACATTCTATCCTTAAACAGCTAATGCCCGGGTCAGATTTCTATGGTTTATTGTTAATAACCAACTCACCACAACCTTCCCCCCACCCCTCAAAAACATGCTCCCAAATAAAGCATTTGGAGAAGAGAGAATAAACAATGTTATTTGAACACCTCCAACTGTATATTACATTACAGAAATGTGAAACATTTATTTATAAGGTTATGAGGGGGTTTGTTTTGTTTTGTTTTGTTTTCCCTTACTGAGACAAACACTTGATTTCCCCCTTCAATCATGCAACTCAAAATTTTAAAGAAGGAAAGGAGGGAGCATGAGATGTCTCATATAATTCTTTCTGGTTGGACACTGTCCTTCATCTTACAAGCACGTAACCAGCATTACTGGTCCCTGCTTCCAGCAAAAGGACACATGTCTTTGGCGGCACTGACTGCCATAGTCAACGAGCACACTGCTCAGTCAAGTGCAGAATGTAGAGACTTACTTACCTTCAAACTTCAACTGACATAATTGCCAGCCACTCCCCAAAATCCTATTAATGGCATTCTCTCTCTCTCTCTCTCTCTTTTTTTTTTTTCAAGTGTTTGAATTGTCTTTCATTTGCTTGCATTGTCTACTAAATGCTCCAGGTTTAGATACATGTTCGTTCTAATTTCTTTGAGGCAGGGGTTGTGTTTCCCATGGACACTGGGAAGCATGCTGCAACACGCTGGTACACCTTGTAAAGACTATCAACAGTTGTAGGGTCACCAGAAATATCCCCAATCCATCCCTTCCCTCTATATCTGCTGCTACCCTCCACCCCCGTCCAAGCCATCAACGTAGAATTATCTGGAATCCTGCAATCGATTCCTAGTTCCTCTCCTTACTTCCAATACCATCAGTTCTCCACCCACCCACCAGCCAAAGAAATCTCTTTAATCATACAAATGATGTCATGTCACTACCCAGGCTAAAACGTTCCAAGGGACTTAAAATTGTATTCAGACTAACATTAAAACTATTTACCATGGTCTCCCTACTTCCACCGTGGTCCCCCAATATCTGCTTTCAATACAGTGGTCAGAGTGAAATAGATCATGTTACTCCTCTGCTTGACACCTTCCAGTGGCTCCCATCACCCTCAGAGCTTCCGCAGTGGCCACAAAGACCCTACACAATCTAGCAATCCATTACCCTGGGACCCTGTCTAGTACAATTTCCACCTAAATTCCTTATTCTCCACACCTGGAATGTTATTCCCTCTTCTCCCTCATCTGACTCAAGTCTTGGCTCAGATGTCCCCTCCTCAATGAGGATTCACTGATCACACTGAGGCTGTAAACTCTTTCCCATACTCACATGCCCTAACTCTTTCCTCGTTTTTTCTCCTTCTGACCACACAGCTACATCTGACATAACATAAATGCTACCAGTTTATTTATTGATCCGCTGGAAAGCCCAGTGTCTACCGCTTCCCTGGTGCCGGCGATGGGCTTGGCACATAGTAAGTGCTCAGTAAATATCTGTTAGAGGTGGAACCAGCCAAGCTTATGTGGGTCTCAGCTCTGGCAAGTATAAAATAAGAAGGCCGAAGATACTCTCTGAGGCACCTTTGGACTCTATAAAATTCTGACTTTACATTCTTGTAGCACAGTACAGTTTACACAGAGCCCTCAATTATGACAGCTCATGCAGAACTCTGGGAGGTAAGAGCTGTAATTACCCAACTTTTGCCAGAAAAAAACTGCCAACTCTGGGACCAGCCATTAAATAGTGGAGCTGGGTCTAAATTCGTAGCACTTTGAATACTGATACAGTGAACGCTGAATTAAACAGGATTTTCTAGTCTTCACAAATAGGTTCAAGGAACCACAAGTTGCTGGTTTACAGCAGACTCATCCAGAAAATATAGAATAGGAACTTTTCATTGTTTTCCCCAGTTTTCCATGACCATGCTGGTAATTTGAGAATGAAATGATCAAACAGTGCAAATAAACTTATCCATTCAGGACTTCTCTGACTGCTGAACACCTAAATTTGTAGAAAGAATTGTTGACATTTAAAGAACACATTCAGCTCAGCTGTTTCAGCTCACGGGGCTCGTGAAAAGCACCGGGCTCTCGAGGCACAGCTGCGCAGCGTCCTGAGCAGTAAGTAGTGGCGAGCTGTGCCCACGCTCACCGGGAGCAGAGTGACTTGCTAGGTTGTGGTTTGGCTCTTAAAACGCTGCGAAGGTCCAGCCCTGTGAAAACGTGGTTGCTGTGCCGAGGGCCCAGCCACCCACGCTGTCACCAGACTCAGCAGCGAGACGCCCAGCTCGCTGTCCCCGCCCGTCCGCTGAGCCGGGCGCGGCCGGAGGGCACCGAGGGCACAGGCAGCCCCGCCGGCTCTCCCCGGCCCGGGGACCTGGCGGGGTTTGGGGGGAGGAGGGGGGGGTCGAGGTGGGGGTGGGGGGGCTCTCCGGCCATATCGTGCCGGACAGCGCGGCCGCCGGGGCGGGTCGCCGCCAAGCAGCCCGGCGCCCCCGCGGATCCCGCCCGGACCCCTGGCGCCCGCCTCACCGGTAGGTGGTCAGCAGCGCCTTGTTGACCAGCACGAGGAGGAAGGAGCAGGTCCCGTAAAAGAGGGCGGACAGCAGCTTGGCCAGCCGGCAGGGCGGCCGCGCGGAGGCGGGGTCGGGGTCCACGCCCGCGCCCGCCGCCGGGCCGCCCCCCGTCATGTCCCGCGGCCGCCCGCCGCCCCGCCGTCATGTCCCGCCGCCGCGGCCGCCCCGCCCCAGTTCCGTCCCCGCCCCGGGCCGGCGCCGGGGGGCGCGGCCGACACAGGAAGGGGTGCGGCGCTGGCCCCGCGGGCGCCCCGACGCTTCCCCCCGGACCTCGCCCGCACAGACGCCGCCTTGAACAGAGGAACAGGTCTGCGGAGGCTTTGAACGTTCTTGGGGAGAAACGTTCGGATTAACGATTTGTCTGTCCTGCCTTGTTTTGTTTTGTTTTTTACAATACTTTTTTTTTAACGTGTAATTTACACACAATGCAATGCAGACTTTACGAGTCCTGAGTCCACAGTTCGATGTTTTGACAGACGCCTACGCCCACGTAACCGCCCAAGTCAAGACATCGAACATTCCCATCACCCCAAAAAGTGCCCTTTGTGTGCCGTGGAAGTCAATCCCATTTCATTCTGATTTCTATTAGCGTTTGATTTGCCGTTTCAGAAATTTCATATAAATCAGCATGTACTTTTTCAAGGCTCTTCTCGCAGTTTTTGGGTTTTTTTCCGACTCACCCATGTTTGAGTCTTTTCGTTGTTGAGTAATACCACACTTTATGATGGCCTTGTTGGTTGTTTCCAGCTTACGGCTATTATAAGAGAAAAAAAAAAGATGCTTCCTTGACAATTTGTGCACAGGGTTTTGTGTGGACGTGTATTTTCATTTAGCTTCGGGAAATACCTGAAAATAGAATGGCTAGGGTTGGGGGCGGGGGTGCAAAGTCTGCTTTTCTTGCCTCTGGGTGCTTCATGGCAGGTTGTCCCCCTACCCCAGGGCCCATTTCTGTTCTACATGGATACGTCTAAGCATCAGATTGTTCATGGTAATTGAAGGAGAGCCTCTCAGAACTGCCTACTCCCACCAGAGTCTACCTGCTCTTAACATCTTTTCAGTTAAATGTCCCATATTTTCATTATAAAGAATTAACTCTAGAAATCTGAAATTTTAGCTTTTTAGGAATAACGTGCACTAAAAAAAGCCAGAAAGGAAGAGTTTACATTACCCAGGAGAGAAACCAAACACACATAAGACTTTTAAAATAAAAAATGAATTCATATGCAAGTTGAACCCAAAATCTGAACTTGAAGTCATTTTGGTTAATTTCCTCAAAATGATAAAGTAGGTTTCCAGTGAGTCTTCAAATCAGTTCTGGCTGCAAGGCAGTATTTTAAAGTCACTTTTAATGACACCTTAATCATATTTGCATTTATTTTGCTTCTATGTACATACTTCCAGGAACTTGAGTCACTGTCAGAATCTCATCCTTATTCTGTTTAAACCACAACTCACACTGAAGAGTTGCTTGTGAAACTCTTTTGCACAGCCTGGATAGGCTGAACCTTGCCATTGCAACACAACTAAAGATCAACCAAAAATAACTAATGTAAAAGATCAAACCAGTTTGCTTGACTCTTAGAAAAGTAAACAGGCCCTGAGTGGATTCTCCAAGGGTGACCCCAGATTCAGCATATCCTGAATACAAGTAAAATAAGACCCTCGTTGCTGATCACCCTGATACAAAGCCTGGGATAGGGCTGGCAATGGTTTAATACCTATCTACACCAGTACTCTTAACACTGTAATAATGAAACAGATGAGGTGGTTAAATGACTATCTGTAGTCTAAAAGGCCATAATTTTAAAGTAAGAAAAAGGAATTCACCTTAGGGTTCCAATTATGCTAAAAAGATGCCTGGGATATGAGACTGGAATGAAATACAAAATGTACCAAAATACATAGCACAGGGAAATAGATACAAGATCTTGTGGTAGCTCATAGTGAAAGAATGTGACAATGAATATATGTATATTCATGTATAACTGAAAAATTGTGCTCTACACTGGGAATTGATACATTGTAAACTGCCTATAACTCAATTAAAAAAAGTTAAAAAAAATTTTTTAAATGCACCAAAATAATAATGATGAAAGAATGTAAGGTGACTTTTCTTTCTACCTTTAAAATTTTTATATCATGGTTATTATATTTTTGAAAGGAAAAATCATAAAGGGTTTAAGAATGAACATGTACTTTAAACTGTAAATTAAAATAAGTTTTTATTTCAAAGCATCTTTTAAAATTACAGCATGTCTATCTTATGCTGTTAACTCTGCCCAACTACAACTTAGCCATATGAAGCATAAAACACTTCAAAAATTTGAATGTAAACCACATTTTTAAAACAAAAAGCAGTCTTAACACACCTCAAATTTTAGATGCCAATGTATTTTGTCCAAGTATATAGCTTATATCAAAAAAAGAATATTTTAAATATTTCTATAGTAAATAGTTGTAATAATTTCTTAAACTTCCAATTATACAAATTAGAAATGTTTGTGAATGTAGTTATTATAGTTGACACAAGCTGACAGGAGAAAACAAACAAGAACTCTTACTTTTGAAGGCCTTAAATTTTATTATCCACAAAGTGGCAAGTATTTGTATCTTGTTTGCACTTACTTCTTTAGATTAAGTTCATCACATTTTAAATTCTCCAAAAACGATGAGTGTTGCTTTTAAGTCCATAGTTCATTTAAGTCATATATGAGAGAAAAAATACTAGAGAAAAATGTTGAAACTTAAACCAAAAAAATTCAGATGCTATGGTCTCTCTTACGCGCTCATTAAGTGCTGCTGGTAGAATTCTACATTCCAGATTACAAATAAAATTCTTAGACCGTTACAAATATAAATTCTCTTATTACCAAGGAGAAAAATCCCTCAAGATTTGTGATTTACTGTACAGAGGAATTACATTTTTAAAGTATGTCCTCATCACACACATTATTTGTCACTATCATCGTTCACGCTTTTGCTCCATTTCAAGACGTTTACGTACCTCCCCATCCCCCTGGCTACATATTTTAAACTACTTGGGTACTGCAACAGATTTTTGGATTTTGGGATAAAGAAGCCTACATTTTAGATAATGTTTAAAGTACATCTGTAGGCTACCACTTCAATTCAAAAAAGAAAAAACAAAAGGCGCTGAAGAGCCCATATTCCCCTCTGTTCTTCTGAGGTTTACTCCAATTAAGCAATCTATAAAATGACCACGCTATGCATGTTACTTACTTTCTGCTTAAAAGCTAAAATGATGGCGGTTTATGCCTACATAAAGGAGGTGAACTACTCAGCTCTTGATTTTTCTATTCATGCTTCAGTACATAAAGTGATGTTTAAAAACTCCATCTATTTAGAAAAAAAAAAAGATTTAAAACCACCACACAAGTTAACACACTTGCAGTTAAAACTATTCCAGAAGCCTGCTTATCTGAGTCGCTAATATTTTCTGCAGTGTTTAATTAACTGATAGCTAAATTTAGTGAACACAAAATAGCTTGGCATGTTATTCTGAAGTAAAGCAAGAAGGTGGCTTGATGCACTGAAAATATAAATAAGAGGCTTCCATTTGCTAATAATTCTAAACAAGCAGTACATTTAAATTTAGTGTTTGCTAACAAAAGATCTAAAACAGTTCACTACAAAACAACCCTGTAGATGTCCCTTTTATTAATAAAACTCCAAGTGCCAAATCTCATTACAGGGCCCATAATATTAAAAAAATACCAATTACCAAGTTACCTAGACTTTGCAAGATTAATCATTCAATTTCAGCGAATGAGAAATATGAAATGTGCAAACGTTCCCAAGTTAACAAGCGAGGGATGACAAGTGCTTTCAAACCTGAACATCAGAGTGAGTTGTAAAGCCTCCGAAAGATAGAATAAGACTGGTTTGACTCCGATTTTGAGAATTCTGAACTACTACCGTTCATCTTACCCAGATCTTCAAATACCTGTTTTCTTCCAAAGTCCCTAAGTTAGAAAGTCATCCGAAACGGTCAGTTTTCCATTTCTCTAGTCTTATTAGGCATACTATTTTGCAATTTAAAAATATATATCTTACACACATATCTTATACTCTCCTGCTTGTGTCAGTGTTTACAGTATTGCTAAAAATACTAATATACATTGTTAAAAATGACCTCATAAATAATCTACTTAAACCTTCTTTGGCTACATGTACCATTCTGTTTTTCCACCCAAGTGTCTTATTCAGAAAGTGCTTCCTGTGAGAACTGCTTCCAATGAATGCATTAAACTTGCAAAATCTAGCTTCCCACAATACGTAGTCTTTTTTCTTTTCTACCCTGTACTAGAAGTCCCATATTTACAAAAATAGTTTAAACTTTACAACAAATCCATTACCATATAAAAAAAAAAGTGCAATTCTCTCTCGCCCCGTATTCTGGGGCAATGACATTCTTCATACATTTCTACAGAATAGCAGCCTATGATAAGCAAGTAAGGTGCTTAGCTTATGCCCAAGGATCTACTTTTTAAGTACGCCGGGCAGTACTTTTGTACAGTAGGGGGGTCCGTGTGCGGGCTACTGGCGGAGCGGCGCGCCGGTCAGGTTGGCCAGCTCGATGAGCGCCAGCGCCCCGTGCAGCCGCTCCCGCTGCTCCTGCAGCCGCCGCTGCGCGCCGCTCTTCTCGTCGTCCTCCTCGTCCGACTGCAGGTACTCCAGCGGGTCCTGCTGCTCCTGGTCCGCCTTCTGAGCCAGCTTTCCTTTCAGGGTCGGGGTTCGCTGCTCTCGGGTTTCCCAGTACCTAGGGGAGACGCATCGCGTTAGTGGTGCCGCGCGCGTGGCATTCTCCAGGGTGCGCTTGTCTTTGGAAAAAAAAAAAAAAAGAAAGGGGGAGACATTCTCAAACGTTCACTTTTCTTTAAAAATAAAAGGGGGGGCAGATATTCTAAAATGTTCACTTTTCTTCAAAAATAAAAAGGGGGGCAGATATTCTCAAATATCTACTTTTCTTAAAAAAGAAGGGGGAGACATTCTCAAATGTGCACTTTTCTTTGAAAATAAAAAGGGGGACAGATATTCTCAAATGTGCACTTTTCTTCAAAAATAAAAAGAAGGGGGGCAGACATTCTCAAATATCTACTTTTCTTAAAAAAAAAGAAGGGGGAGACATTTTCAGATGTTCACTTTTCTTTAAAAAAAAAAGAAGGGAAACATTCTCAGATGTTCGCTTTTCTTTAAAAAGAAGGGGGGCAGATACTCTCAAATGTTCACTTTTCTTTAAAAAAAAGAGGGGAGACATTCTCAAATGTTCACTTTTGTTTTAAAAAAGGGGGAGAGGTCTTTACTATGGTATTATTTTATGTTTCAGTTTATAAAGTTATACCGTGATTTCACATGTATTACATGTATTTCCCATAACGAGGCAGATTCAGGTTCAAGTTGAAGGGCTTGCTCAGATTTCCAGAACCAACAGGTAAGATGAGACCCTGACAGAGCTAACTGGGAGAAAGTTTACACCCACAAAATACTGCAAATGGATTAATATGTATAGCACATAGAGTTTACCCAGAAATTTAAGAGCACCATCATTATTTTCCTATGTCACCAATGATAATTCACAAGAGAAAATGTTAATGTTCCACCTTTCTGATAACCAAAGAAAGGTGTATTTTAATGACAGGACCACCACCTACAAAAATGTCCATTCAAAGACTTGCATATTCGTGTTCATATAGCAGCTTTATTTGTAACCGCCAAAAACAACCCAAAAGCCCATCAGAAGGTGAAGGAATAAACAAGTGGAGGTGTAGCCATACAGTAGAAAAAGGAATGAACTGATACCCTCAACATGATGACACTCAAAACAGTCCCGCTGACTAAAAGCAGTCAGACAACCAGGACTATATACTGTATGACTTCACTTGTATAAAACTCCACTAAATGCAAACTAACTATAGTAACAGAAAGATCAGGGCTGTCTGGGGAGGAGGAAGGCGGGGAGGAGCAGAGTGGTGGACTGCAAAAGGCCATGGGGAAGCTTGTGAAAGTGATGGACATGTTTATGATCTTGATCAGGGTGATGGTTTCACATATGGTGTCTACCTACATCAAAATTTATCACATTGTACGCTGTTAAGTATGTATAATTTATTGTTTGTCAGTTATACCTCAGTAAAGCTGGTTTTTAAATTACATACCAAAAAAAATAGTACAATGACCAGATTTCAGGAAATCCAGACTACTCAAACTGGAAAAGTTTTGGCAATACTCAGAAGTGTAAAAAGAGAAATTCGAACAGTTCAGTACGACGTGAAGGACAACCAGGAAAGGAAAATAGCAAAAGGTAATTAGCAAGGTCAGCAGGGACCAGGTAACGAAGGGCTTTGAATGCCATAGTAAAGGGCTCAGACTTCATACTGAGGATCATAGTAGCATTTGAGAAAGACCCCTCCGCCCGCAGCATGGAGAATGGATTGAGAAGACCAAAGTGGCTGAATCTGAGAGTTGTTAAGGAAGTCGAATCCAAGGTCAGTCACTGAGCAGACAGGAGAAAAAGGAGATAAAGACAAGGATGACTTGGGCAGAATTAGAGATACAGGGGCAGCGGGGCCCAGCCAGGAGGAAGAGGGAGGGAGGAAGTGATGCAGTACCCGAGACAGAAGAGACAGACGCAACCCCTGCCCCTGTGGAGCTTACGATCCAGCAGGGAAGACAGACGGTAAACAAATAAATAAACGTGTGATGGAGGTTTTGAGAGGGAAAATACAACGTGTTGTAAAAGCATCTATTAGGATTTAAGGATTTAACCTTGTTTGCGGGGTTGGTGGGCAGGTTAGGAAAGCCCTTCCTGAAGGGATGTTTAACCTGAATAAGAAATGAAGAGACGGGGGTGGGAAGGGATAAATTGGGAGTCTGAGATCTGCAGATGCACACTACAATATATAAAATAGATAAACAACAAGTTTCCCCTGTATGGCACAAGGAACTATATTCAATATCTTGTAGTAACCTATAATGGAAAAGTATATGAAAAGGAATATGTGTATGTATATGTATGACTGAGACATTATGCTATAACCAGAAATTGACACAACATTGTAAACTGACTAGACTTCAACAAAAAAAAAGAAAAGACGTGAAGAATGAGCTGAGTGGCTAAATGAAAAGGGAAGTGAGCACAAAGGCCTGGAAACTACAGCAATGGTGGTGCCGAGGGACAGGAAGCCCAGGTGGCTAGGGGAGACGGAGTCACAGCAGCACGATGAGGCATTCTCGACTCCAACCTAAGTGCAGAGGGAGCCACGGAAGCCAGAGAGTGGCACAATCAGCTGCTGCTGGGGAGTACACAGTAAATGACTCCTTAAAGCAAGATACCCTTAGAGAAATTATTTTTATATTCCTCCTTGTTGCCATTAAAAAAATTAAACTGGGTGCTTTTCAGAATTTTCCTTTCGAAGAACCTCTAGCCTCCATCCATGTAATAATCAACAGATACTTAACTCCAATATAAAGAAAATGAAGGGGGATTGAACTGATGGCAAATGGAATCCAACACATACAAAATATTCTTTTCCGAGGGGGTAAACTCTTGCTTTTAAAATAAATCGTGGTCTGGACACTCAGACTAATTAATATCCTATAGTAGTTTTCTATCACACACAGATCCAAACAAAACTGCTAACAATTCTGTGGTGTAAGGAAATAGCGAGCCATTTCAAGTTATTTTATAAAATGTGTATACAAGCAACTTATTTAAATCGAGAGAACTGTCGGTGTCCGCAGCTCCACCCACACACTGGGCAGTGCTCCGCAGTAGGTGCCAGGAGAGCCTTACTTTGCCAACCACTCGGCGGCAGCCTGGTTGTCCACAGCCTGGGGCTTACTGAGAGCATCCGTGGGCTCCTCCCGCTTCAGCCTGGCATAAGGGTGCTTCGGACAGTGGCGGTTTGCATGGGTGAATCTACTCAGGCAGCCTTCAAAACATACAGAGAGAAACACTTACGAGGATCTGGCATCCAGCAGACACGAAACTGATAGCCCAGAAAGTAATTTCATTCTTGGAAACCATCATTAAAAAACATCCCGAAAGCTGAACAAAGCTTTAAGTAGGAAAACATGCCCCTCAGGTTTGTTGGTAACAAGCAAAAATTTTAAAAGCAAATTAAATATTTAATAATTAACATTGAGGCAACCATTGTGTATAGCTGAAGCAAATTCACTAGATGCTACATTTGTAGCAACTGACTAATAATCAAAAAAAAAAACCATGGAGCAACAGAACAAAACTGTATTGAATTTCAAAAATAACTATGTAAAAATGTACAGAAGAAAAACATCTTAAGAAACTGTGATAAAAGATTAAGAAAACACTTAAGAAAAAAGTGTTAAAAAATCACCAACAGCAGTGGTGTTGAGATGGTAAAATCAACTCACCCCCCGCCCCTCCTGTACTCAAAATTTTAGACAATAACGTGCTTCCTCCAGTTTAACAGTTAAAAAGTTTAAAACCAAAGTAAAAGCCGACTCTAAAGTCTGTATTTACTTTTATAGATTTTTCTACTGCCTACAACTGGACATAACATCTTTAATTGTCCATTAAGGTTTTTTCAATTAAAAAGAATATTTAAAAATCAGTCATTTCCCAGAAACACAATTAGCAAGGAAGGAAACAGGATGTTTTACAAAATCTTTACCAAAAATCTCGCCTCCCAAAAAGTCAAGCAACAGATATTTTAACTCTTAACTCAACAACTAATTATTCCATAAACTTAACTCCTAACATCATACCATTTTCTGAACAAACAAAAGGTTTTTCTCCGGTGTGAAGACGCTGATGTGTTTTGAGCTGTCCGCTTTGAACAAAGGCTTTTCCACAGTCTGGATAGTCACACAGATAGGGTCTCTCACCTAGGTAGACAGGATGCTCTATATTATTTCTGAGACAATAAGGTGAGAAGGGGAAGGGGAGGGAGAGTGAATCATGACTCCAAACAATACACGTCACAGCCTCAACAGAGCAGCCAGCGGCAGTGCTAACAGCCCCCCAGTGATGTCAAGCAGCTGTCTACTTGTGCTTTTAAGTACATGGGTTCAAGTCTTTGAAGTTAGCATCTTCAGCTTGTCCCCTATTTTTCCTCCCCACCATCGAAATCGCTAACTCTTGCTGATGCTTTAAAATGTCTCCCACTCCTGCTTTCTCACTGCCACCTGCCCTGGTCAGGCTGGCAGCCCCTCCAGGCTGGCCTCTAGTCTCTCACCCTGCACAGCACTTCCGGAGTAGCTGGCACAGAACACTTGCTTTTTACACTCAACTACTCCCTAAAATCACCCCCAAGCCCTACTGCACTCCTTGAACAACTGAAAATTATCCAGTGACTTTTAAATGGTCCCCTATTATCCGCACTATAGCTGCTGGGTTAGGGGGCAGGGTTTAGCTCTGCTTCCCTCCTGGGGATGCCTTCCAGCCATGCAGCAGTTCCCCAGCTTGTTCTGCTCCTTGAAATCCCTATCTTCCCTGCCCATCCAAATCTCCCCAACCCTGGAGGTCCTCAAGACTCCTCCTATCACCCCCTACTTCCAAATAACGGAGCTGCATATCGCATCACTCACTTAGCATCCTGTGTTCTTTATGTATCATAACACTCTCATTATACAAAGATACGCTTCATGCTCCATTTCAGTTCCTATACGCAACACAGTGCTAGGCTCAAGAAAACGCTCAAAAAGATGTTGCTCAATCATAATTAAACTTCTTACTTCTTGAATAAACATTCTTTGGTCAACAATTATACACCAGTTCTTCCAATATGACTCAAAGAACACTAATGGGTCTTCCCTAAATTTCTCATTGTTTAGAAATGTACTAAATGAATGTGATAGTTGGACACAAGTTAACAAAACACAGGATATAGTTATTTAAAATAGTAAGAGAAACGATTTTTACAAAGCATATACATATACATATCTTCCATGGAGATCTTGGGTTCAGGTCCCTGGCATACGGTGTATTAGGAAGCACTGGGTGACACACAGTGCGTTAGCACATCAGGAAAGGGACGCAGGGACCCTTTTATGATGCCACATGGTCTCGAATCTTATCTACACAGGCAACATGTACTCTACAGCTGTGAACCAGTTATTTGGGGTTATTTCAGACTAAATAGATTGAAAAAAAAATACAAGAATTCTCAAACTCAGATATTCACTAAACAATAGTTATACTGAATGGTACCTGAGTCAAAAAACCTCTTGGCCACCTTAGTTTATAATAATTCAAAATTAAAATTTTACCCACTTTCAGGGATTCAGCTAAGAAAACTGTATTCTGTCATTAAAATATATCTTTTCAAAAACTGAAAGAAAAGAAAATGAAAGAAACGGGTGACGACCATGAACACAGTGGAACAAACAGGATGCCAAGGGTTAAAAGCCCAAGTTCCAGATCAGGGCTGCCCAGGAAAGATGCCGTGAGGACCACTCCTCGCGGTCACGTTAACAAAGTAAAAATAAACAAGTGAAATTAACTGATACCATACTTTATTTAACCCAGTGTATCTCAAATATTATCGCCTCAATTTGTAATCAGCATCAAAAACCATGCTAATACTGCTCACCCCTCTAGACCAGCCTCATTTCTAGTGCTCAGGAGCCACGTGTGCTGCCACAGTGGCCAGCACAGTTCTAGACTCAAGGGTATGAGAAGTTGTGAGTCAGTGGTAATTGGTTTTTTCGGTGCCTCAGTTCCCTTATCTGTAAGTTATCTGATCTCATTATTAGAACCATAAGGCTCCTTCTTCCGTGCCAACTTCCTCTGTGGAAAGAACACAGCCCTCTTTATATATATATATATATATATTTTGCTGTTGGCATTTTAAATGCAAGTGTAACTAGTCTACACCAACAAAGACAGTCGTGGGCTAGCTCCCTACAAGACATTTAATTCTGAAAAATTATACTTCATCTTAGATTTCATGGTTAGGTCAAATACTCTGATGGTACAATTAAGGACTCTAGAAGTTCTATTAAAAACTTGACAATTATTTAGGATTTGGCCTACAACTCAGTTTTTTATTTTTTATTTTTTTATTTTTTTGGGGGGGGAGGTAAGTAGCTTTACTCATTTATTTATTTTTAGAGGAGGCACTGGGGATTGAACCCAGGACCTTGTGGATGCTAAGCATGCGTTCTACCACTTGAACTACACTCTCTCCACTACAAATGAGTTTTAAGAGTTATCCAGACATATCAAGTAACATTCAGGTAGACAGAAGGATAGAACCAAATGTAGTAATAACACTCCTGTGACAACTACATTAATGACCGTGATAACTTTAGAAGTCACGTGGTATCGATGTTCAGAAAACCATCCGTCCCCACAACAGAGAAACTGACCACACTGCCTGTTTGAAAACCTTTACATTACGGAAACACAAAGCAACTAAAAAATTAATTCATAGACCCAAACATCAAATCAGTTTTCAGCGTAAGCGTCACTTCCGGCATTCTCTAAAATGTGCTCAGCTTACCTGTATGAGTCCTTTTGTGAGCCTGAAGTGATTTCTCCCGTGGAAACACCCTATTACAGATGTTACAGCGGATTCTGCTGGACGAATGCTCTCCTTCATTTATCAAATCCCGTACAGTATCTGCTCTGGGTCTACCACGCCGGATTCCATCCTGTCAACACATTTGTATAAACATTAATGTCACTTACGGACTCCACTCACTAGAACAAAGTGTCACAATGCAGGCATACCTCGCTCACTATGCTTCATTTTATCACACTTGGCATACTGTGTTTTAACAAATTGAAGGCTTGTGGCAATCCTGTGTCATCAGAAGATGGTTAGCATTTTTTTTAGAAATAAACTTTTTTAATTAAGGTATGGATGTTGTTTTTTTGGCCATAATGCACACTTAAGAGACTACAGTATAGTGTAAACATAACTTTTTATGCCCTGGGAAACCAAAACATTTCTGTTACTTGCTTTACTGCAATATTGGCTTTACCGCAGCAGTCTGGACCTGAACCCACAGTATCTCCAGGGTATGCCTGCTAATAACTTTTTAAAACTTTTCTTGAGTAATTATCAGTAAAATGGCAGAGCAGGTAGTTCCAAGGGCCCATACCTCCACAGATCACTGAAAAATGGAGCAACTGTCAGAATCAGCTGTGTCACAACTCAAGAAAATAATCAGAGATTTACAGCAACTCAGCGAACACTGAATCAAGAAACAGGCAATGTAAAACAGTAGGAAAGCTTTGCAATGCTTTTGACTACCCTTGCCCCACGTCTTCCCCGCAGTGGTCTTTGAAGCCAGCTGCCTTCATTCTCAGTGTGGGAACCTAGTTCCTGGTTCAAGAGAGAACAGAGAAGACTCTATTCTGAAAGAACTGTGTTTGTCTGTTTTGACCAGCCTAAGGGCTACCTGAAGGTCTCACACAGATGCCAGTCTTTGTTTTGTCTAACTTAGAACTCTCTCTGGGCAGAAAAGCAGCTACACCGAGGGCATCTCTCTCAAAGACTAACTCCTAAAGCCAATAACAACTTGCTTCCATCTGGAGGAAACAATTTCAACTAAGGCATGCGTGCACACACACACACACACACACACACACACACACACACACACCAAAAGCCTGGAAGGAAAAGATGGGAGAGTTTGGGAAATGAAGGCTGTAAAAAGTACCCACATATCCTAAAGACAAGAATTTAGGAAGCTGCACACTTGCCAGGGCAGCAAGCATGCTCAGAAAAGACCTGCAAAGAACCTAAGTTTTCACTTCTGGCTGATCTTTAGGTGCAGCACAAGCAGGAAGTGAAGGCTAAGACAGAGCCATAAATGTCCGGCTAAACATAGAAGGAGAGCTATATACAGCACAGAGTTATTCTGCAAATTAAGAGAAGTTTTTTCAAAGGGGAAGGGTGCAGCTCAAGTGGTAGAGCACATGCTTATCATGTGTGAGGTCCTGGGTTCAATCCCCAGTACCTCCTCTAAAAATAAACAAATATATAACCCTAATTACGTCCCCCAAAAAAGACAAGTTTTTTTCCCTTTCTTTTCTTTTCTTTTTTTGGGGGGATAGGGGAGCACCAAGCATTCAAGGAAATCTCTCTCAAAATAAAAGGTCACAAGCAGAAGAAACAGACTTTAGAGAACAAACACAACAAAGAATAGTTTACAAAAACAGTTTATCACCGAACAATTACAAACTGCAGCACACAACAAAAATGAACTCTGAGAGAAGAATCTGATTTGCAGAGTTACTACATTGTAATACTCAAAACATCCACCTTTCAACAAAGTATTACAAAGCATACAAAGCATGAAACAAAAATATGGCCCATAAACAGGAGAAATTAATAGAAACTGTGAGGAAGCAGACATTGAAACTGCTAGACAAACATGCTAAATAAACTGCCTTAAGTGTGCTAAAAGAGATCATGGAAACTATGGACAAAGAACAAAAGAAAACCAGGAGAACACTTTCAACAAACAGAGAATGTCAATAAAGAAACAAATTATTTTTAAAATAATAGAATTCTGGAGCTAAAAAAAATCAGTCACCGAAATGAGAAAAATTCACTACAGAGTCTTAATGGCAGATGTAAACTGGCAGGAGAAAGAACCAGTAAACTTAAACACTGGTCAACTGAAATTATCCAGTCTGAGGAACAGACAAAGAATGAACAGGGCCTAAGACACCAGTAGGACATCAAATGTCTTACAGGTCCATTCAGGCTACGATAACCAAATATCACAGGCTTGCTAACTTATAAATGGCAGTTTATTTCTCACAATTTTGGAGGTTGTAAAGTCCAAGATCAAGGTGCCGGCACAGGCAGGTGAGGGACTACTTCCTGGTTCATAGCCAGCACCTTCTTACTGTTTCCTTACATGGCAGAAGGGGCAAGAGAGCTCTCCAGAGCTTTTTTCACGAAGGTACTAATTCCATTCATGAGGGCTCCACCTCTATGACCCAAGCACCTCCCAAAGGCTCCTAATAGCATCATCTTTAGGAGTCAGGATCTCAACATATGAATTTTGGGGGGACACCATAGCATCAAGCATACCAACATGCACAACAACTGGAAACCCAGAAGGCAAGAAAGAAAAGGGCAGAAAAATATTTGACAAAACAATGGCTGCAAATTTCCCAAATTTGCTAAGACACATATCTAAACACTCAGGAAGCTCAATTAACTGCAAGAAGAATAAACACAAAGAGAGATACACATGGAGACATAATCAAACTACCAACAGACAAAGACAGAATCCTGAAAGCAGCAAAAGAGAAGCAGTTCATCACACATATGAGTCCTCAGTAGGATTAACTGGTTTCTCAGGAGAAACTATGCAGATCAGTGGGATGACATGTCTAAAGGGCTGAAAGGGGAAAAAAAAAGTCAAATAATAATCTTACAGTCAACAAAGCTGTCTTTCAAAAGTGAAGAAGAAATTACGCATTTCCAGATAAACAAAAGCTAAGAGTTCATTGCAAGTAGACCTGCCCTACAGTAAATCTAAAGGGAGTTACTTCTTCAGGCAGAAGAGAAAGGACACTAGATAGTAACTCAAAGCCACACAAAGAAAGAAACAACACCAGGCAACCACATGTGCCAAAAGTATTGTATTTTGGGCTTATAACTCCTCATTTCTTTCCTATAGAAAAGGCAAATGCCAAATGTATTGTAAAAAAATAATAAAAACCTTTGTTCATGAACATAATATAAGATGTAACTGTGACAAAAGTAACGAAAACAGAGGACGAGAGCTGAATGGGAGAATTTTTGTATACTTACTGAAGCTAAAGTGGTATTCAAAATAGCTTGTTTTACATTTAAGAAGTTAATTAAAATTCCCAGGGTAACCATTTCAAAAAATAAAAATTTAAAAATTTAAAAACCAGAAAAGGAAATAAGAGAGGAAAGAAAATAGTACAATACCAAAAAAAGTCAATTAAACACAAAAGAAGGCAGTAACAGAGGAACTGAGAAACAAAACAGGTGTAAGACATATAGAATATAATAAAATGGCAGAAGTTCTTCTTTATAAGTAATCACCATAAATGTAAATAGGTTAAATTCCGCAAATAAAAAGCAGAGACTGGCAGAATGATTTTTTTTAATAAACCAATTATACGCTATCTACAAGAAACTCACTTTAGATCCAAAAACATAAATAGGGTAAAAGTGAAAGGATGAAAAAAGATAACAATTATAAACACATACACACCACAAACGAGTCTCCGAAATGTATGAAGCAAAATTTGGCAGAATTGAAAAATAAAGAGATAGTTCAGTAATAGCTGGAGACTTTCACTTTCAATTAACAGATAAGGACAACCAGACAGTCAACAAAGATATAGAAGATTTGAACAATGCTGTAAACCAACTACACCTAAGAGACATATACAGAACATTCACACAAAAACAGCAAATACCCATTTGTCTCAAGTGCACATGGAACAATTCCCAAGACAGACCACATGTTAGGCCACAAAGCAAGTATCAATGTATTTTAAAAGACTGAAATCATCCAAAGGATCTTCTCTGACACATAAGGAATGAAACTATAAATCAATTAACAGAGGGAAAACTGGAAAATTCACAAATAAGTGGAAATTAAACAACACTCTTCAACAACCAATGGGTCAAAGAAGAAATCATGCAGGAAATTAGAAAATACTTTGACACGAATGAAAAAGAAAAATATAACACATCAAAACGTACGGGATGCATTTCTTGGAATGGAAGGCTCAATATAAAATTTCAGTGCTACCCAAAGTGATTTGCAGATTCAATGCAATCCCTAGGAAAATTCCAACGGCCTTTTCTGCAGAAATGGAAAAAGCAATCCTCTACTCACAGATTTGCAAGAGGCTCCAAATAAGAAAAACAGTATTTTAAAAAGAACAAAGAAGGAGAACTCATACTGTTGCGGAAAAATGTGTTACAGGTCGGTGTTACAGCTCATTTGTGACAGCAACCTGGATTCAGGCGAGAGACCAAGCAGCACTCAGGTTTATTACACCAGCAGGCCCAGAGGAGTTAACACTTTAAGCTCTGGACCCCGTCTGTAGGTTTACACAGGTCTTTTATAGGCTGTCAGTTTTACACTTTGTAACATCATATGTAAATAAAGTACAACAGAAGTTGACCAACCAGGAACAAGCTTTGTAGAAATAGACCAATCAGGAGTGAGCTCCATGCAAATGAAGTACTACAAATGGACCAATCAGAAGTTAGGGAAGTGGACCAATCAGAAGTGAGAGTAATAACCAATCAGGAGTGAAGGAAAGTGAGCTCAGGGAACCAATAGAATTTTAGGTGTAAGTTAGCCACTTTAGAGGCAAAAAGTGAGATAGAACCTCTGGGCCAGGGAACCAGACGGTACTAAGACGAGAAGAGCAGCCCTGCCCAGGGGTCCTTCCAGTCTTTTTATGGGGCTTCCCGCCTCAATACTTCCCTACTACAAAACTTACTATAAAGCAATGGTAATTAAGACAGTGAGGTACTGGCATAAGGAGACACACAGACCAATGAAACAAAACTGAGATCAAGAAATAGGCCCTTATTCTATGGCCAACTGGTTTTCTTTCTTTTTTTTTTTTTAATTTATTTTTGGGGGGCAGTAATTAGGTTTACTTACTTAATTTATTTTTAGAGGAGGTACTGGGGATTGAACCCAGGACCTTGTGTATGCTAAGCATGCACTCTACGAGTTGAGCTATTCCCTACCCACTGCCAACTGGTTTTCAACAAGGGTACAAAGAACACTCAATGGGAAAGAATAGCTCTTCAACAAATAGTTCTGGGATAACTGGGTCGTGGACCTGAACCTCACACAATACAGAAAAAATTAACTCAAAATGCGTCATACCCCAAAATGTCAGAGCTGAAACTTTAAACTCTTAAAAGAAAGCGTGGATAAATCTTCATGACCTTGGACTTGACAATGGTTTCTTAGAAATGGCACCAAAAGCAAAAGTAACAAAAGAATAAACTGGACTTTAAATTAAAAATATTTGTGTGCCAAAGGACATTATCAAGAAAGTGAAAAGATATCCTACAGAATGGGATGTAGTATTTGCAAATCATGTATCTGATAAGGTTCCAGTATCCAGACTATATAAAGAACTTTTATAACACAACAAAAGGATAACCCAGTCAAACAGTGGGTAAAGGTCTTGAATAGACATTTCTCCAAAGTAGTGATACAAACGGCCAGTAAGCCCATGAAAAGATGCTCAACACCAATTAGTCATTGGGGAAAAGCAAATCAAAACCACAGTGAGGTCAATTATATCTCAATAAAGCCCGAAGCGGGGAAAAAACAATTTTTTAAAAATGAGATATTACTACATTATACTCAAAAAAAAAAAAAAAAGGGAAACAAGTAAGTAATAAAGGGTTTTGTTTTTTTTTTTTGGCAAGGGTGTGGAGAAACTAGAACCTTCGTATATTGCTGGTGTGAATGTAAAGTGGTTCAGCCCCTGTGAAGAAGTTGGATAATGGGATACAGTGTCACGTACACATGTACATACACCCACGTGGAATACACATGCAATGGGATGCGATTCAGCCATAGATATGCCCCATGCTACAGAGTGGATGACCCTCAAAAATAATAGCCTCATTAGAAGAAGCCAGACACAAAAGGCCACATAGTGTATGATTCCATGTAATGAAATATCCAGAATAGCTAAATACACAGAAACAGAAAACAGATTGGTGTTTTTCAGAGACTGCCTGTAGAGGGGAGAAGGGAGTGAGTACCTAATGAATACAGGATTTTCTTTTGGGGTTATGAAGATGTTTTGGAACTTGATACGGGTGGTGGTTTCAAGACAATGTGAATTACTAAATGTCACTGAATTATACTTTAAGATGGCTAATTCTATGCTATGTGAATTTCAGCTCAAAGACAAAATACAGAAACATGAACATACTAATGGACTTTAATTAATAATAATGTATCAATTTAGTTCATTAATAGTAAAAAAAAATATACCATATTAATATAACCACATTGGCAACAGGGGAAACCAGGTATGCAGTTTATGGGAATTCTCTGTACTGTCTTAACATTTCCATATATCTAAAACTAATCTAAGCATTTATTTGAAAAAACAAATCTTTCTTCCCAGGCAAGTTAAATTTTTAACATACAAGTTATATGAAAAAAAGAAAAATCATGGAACCATGTACACCTCCATCCAAACTAAAGATATTTTGACTACTTTCAATATAAACACATAAAATCTTCCCAAAGCTTAACAACATCAGCCTGAAACTTGACGATAAACCACAGCAAAATTCCCTTCAATCAATTTCCACCTCGAAAGAAAAACTCAATCTCACCATGGATGAGTTATCTTATAAGATAAGTCATGTTTAAAACATTTTTAGGTATTAAAATCTATTTCCCCAGCAGCCAAGAGGCAGAAGCAACCTAAATGCCCACTGCCAGATGAATGGATAAAGTGTGATATATACAATGAAAAAGTATTCCACCTTAAAAGAGAAGGCACCCCTGCCATGTGCTACGACATGGATGAACATTAAAGACATCCTAAGTGAAATAAACCAGCCACAAAAAGAAATACTACACGATGCCTCTTTTATGAGCTATTAAAATGAACAGAAACAGAAAGCAGAATGGTGGTTGCCAGGGGCCACAGAGAGGGAGAAAAGAGGAGTATGATGGGTATAAGGTTTCAGTTTCACAAGATGAAAAGTTCTAGGGCTCCATTAAACAACAATGTTCATACAGTTCATACTTTAAAATGGTTAAGGTGCGAAATTTTATGTTATGTGTTTTTTGTCACAAAAGTAAAAGAAGAAGGAAAAAAAGAACATGGGAAAGCACTGTGGCAGATTATATTCTTGTGAAAATATTCACTGCCTCTCCCTCACTGAGGTCACAATGAGGCCAGCCGGGCTATAGGACTTTCTTTAGCCAATAAAATGAGAACAGAAACCACACTTGTGACTTCTGAGCAAAAACCTTAAAAGCCATCACAAGGTTCTACCACCTCTCTTTCCCCTCTGCCTTGAGAGCCACATGTCCCAGGGTCCCAGAATGAACAGGATGAGGAACACACCTGCTGTTAATCCTCACAGGATGTATATAACACGAGCCTTGTTGAGATTGAGAGTTTGAGCTCGCCTTCTGCAGCATGCTTTAGCCTAAGCTAACTGACTCAGGCACACTATTAATAAATATTTGTTGATGGGATAAAGATCTCATAAACTCTCCACAGTAATTTTATGTTATGATCACATCACGAGTAATTGTTTTCAATCTTATCTTAAAACTGCAACATAAACACAGCATCTACAATCCATAGAAATAGCAGGTGACTGATTCTGTTAAGAAAGAAATGAAACATGAAAGTTAAAAAGCTTAGTGATACAACTCTTCTGCCTTCAAACGATCATTTCACTAGTATTTTTTAAATACATAAAAACATATTGTTGACTCTGCTATAGTTTGAAATCAATGATTATCTAACATCAAAATTTTAAGATTATCCATTACTTTTTTTCTCTGTTTCTGGTTAAAAAATTAGCAAGCATGTTTAATAGTGGGGGCAGGTTTTGTGTTTTGTTTTGTTTTTAAGTTAACCATCTGGCTGCCTCCCAATAACTCTATGATCTTGTTTCAACTACAAACCACACATTCACCCTTTACAGATGAAAAATAGACAGCTGAAAAATACAATATAGAACAACATCCCAGCCATAGAGAAGTAAAGCTTCACTAAATGCATTCTTTCAACTAAGAAATTAAGCAAGACAAGTAATTATCTAATACTCTAAATAAATGAATAAAGAGTATCTTCTAACCATATACACAAAAATAAGCAGTGCCACTTAAAGAGGACCCTTTTCATTTTGGCCCTAGCAATTTAAAAAATCATGTTTCTCAGACTCATAGACATAGAATACAAACTTGTGGTTGCCAAGGGGGCGGGGGGGTGGGAAGGGACAGACCGGGATTTCAAAATGTAGAACAGATAAACAAGATTATACTGTATAGCACAGGGAAATACATACAAGATCTTGTGATAGCTCACAGCGAAAACAAATGTGACAATAAATATATGTATGTTCATGTATAACTGAAAAATTGTTCTCTACACTGGAATTTGACACAACATTGTAAAATGACTGTAACTCAATAAAAAAAATAAAATAAAATAAGGAATGTTTCTAGGTACATTTTGACAATTACAGAGTCTTAACTCATCGGCAACCAAATATACCTGTAGCTGAAGAGACATACCTTGTCAAGACTGCTTGATGATTTGAAAAGGAAAAAAAAAAGTTAAAAAGAAATTCTAAGACATCCTATTGCTATTATGTGGCAACTGCTGCAAAATAAGCTACTAGAAAGCAGCAAAATGATTAAACTGCCAAAAATGTTTCCATACTTTGGCAAATTTAATTTTTAAAACAATCTCAGTACCTCCAGAAGATAAGTTAGTGATTTTGAAAGTGTTTTCTAAAATATTTTATGATAAATGTTTTGAGTTTACAATGTCAATAACTAAAATATCTCTTTGAGGGGAGAAGAATCAGATTTAGTTATTTATTTATTTAAATGGAGGTACTGGGGATTGAACCCAGGACCTCGTGCATGCTAAGCACGCACTCTACCACTGAGCTATACCCTCCTCCCTATAATTAACTTTAGAAAGTTATCTAATAACATTTGAGTTATTTATTTCTCAAGCCACTTGGAATAAGGTACACATTTACCTAGGCTTTAGAAAAAGTTATATTCAAACTTGGTATTTAAGTTACTAAAAAACTAAAAGTCCTTGGCACATTTTTATACAAAGTAAAATTCAAATAAATTGTACAAACACAACCTAGAAGGAAAAGAAAAATAGGTCTCGGAAGGAAGTGTGTGCACCCTGACAAGAAAATGAGAAAATGTGAATGATCTTATTTCCCTTTTTGAATTCAGATTTAGATCCAAACTTCCTATGGCTCACGTAGCTGCTTCCTAACCTGATCCCCCACCCTGATCTATCTGCACAACTTTCCAAGTCTTGATTTGCATCTGTCTTTTGTACTATGTGTCCTCTCATAAAGCATCTCAGCTGAGAAATAGGTGGTTACTGTGTGTACTTCACATCTACTTGCATCTTCTTAATATTAAAAAAAAAAAAAAATCCCTAAAGTCAACTCACGCATGATATACACAGAAGCAATATCATGTAAGGATTAAGGGCAAGGGCTCTAGAAGATTCCAATCAGTTCTGCCCCTTTATCATATGATGTCAACTAAACTTAATCTTGAAGACTCTTCTCTCATTCATCCTTTTTCATCAGGTAAACAAGGTAAATTAAAGAATTCAAAACCCTCAAAACAGAGCCTGTTGGTTTGCTCTGCAAGGCAATAAATAGTAAATGACTACTATGTTCACATAACATGTTAACATGATGTTATGTTTAAACTTGGTGATCAAAAACGCCTGTGTACTAATCAGCTGTTATGTTTATGTTTAAAGTGTTCAGTGATAAAAGGTGAAACAGCGTAGGCAGCGGGTAGGTCCTGAAGGGTGAATGGTATCTGAGGATGTGCGGAGAAGCCAAACCACACAGGTCCTATAGTAGAGAACTAACTCATCAGTGCAGTCTGAGTACAGGGCACAAGGTGTGGAGGTTTGGAATAGCCTATGGCAGAGGGAAATCAGATCTGCTCCCTCCCCTCCCAGAATTCTCCAGCCTAGGAAGACAAAGCGCTAATGTATCATTATCGTCCCCATCATGCTAAACAATCTTGTGATGAGGGGCCAATATGAGTTGGCAGATGATGGATATTCTCCGCACAGGCAGGGGAGGCAGGTTTGGGCAGGAACAAACCAGACAGGAAGCAAAAGCTGACACCAGGTGTGCAGGACTCAGATGTTAACAGCTCCCTTGTGAGCAGTGGCAACATACAGACAGTAAAGGAACACAAATGTTGTTCTCAAACCCACAGCTGTTACTGCCTCTAGCCCACAGACTGAGAAGGGGTGGAAGGAAGCATGTTATTGGCATCAGCTATATTACAAACTTGCCTCCCATCTTCTCAAAAAGTGAACAGACTTAGCATGATTCACCTATGATGCATGTGGAGATTTAAAAAAAAAACAAAACTACGAGTACTTTAGAGAAACAAAGTAAAAAAGGATGGAACTCTCTATCTTTAGTCTAGAAAGCATGAATGAATCACCAATCAAACTAGGTGACTTCCTTCAATGAAGATATATTCCAGATCTTTCCCCTTCAAGATGGAGAAACTGAATTTTTGGAGCTGTATTTGGATTGCTTCGTTGATAAAAGGACAGTGAAAATCAATGTCTAACAATTTATGAAACAGTTACAGTGTGAAAGACTGTTAGGAGGAAAAAAAGTGAAATATATATAAAAGCCTTTTCACTTCATAACTTGTGGTATGTTTTACCTCTGAAAAGAGGTCGATTAAGTGGAAATAAAATTCAATCCTATGCATTATTAAGCAACTTTTATAAAACGTTTGTGTGACACTTAAGTCTTATTTTAGGCCAAAAAAAAAAAAAAAAACACCTTGCAGATCTCATTTATCTATAATAACATTAATCTTCTTGGATAATCCAAAGTTAGATTGTTATAACTAACAATAAAATAATAGATGCAAAATCTTCCACAAGTATTTGTGCATGTCTTTATGTTGCTCAACTATATAACCTACTGTATGTTTCTTTTTTAAAAGGTACTAAACATGCAAATAATATTAACACAAAAATATCTAGGATATCCAGCCATCTTAACTAAGGGCTACCTAGAGACAGCACTCAGACTGTCCACAAACTCACTCAGCACTATTTTGAATATTTCTACTGCTTGTTCTTTCAAATTTTTACTGAAATGCAGCTTCAAGAGTTGAATGTGTCAAGGCATAGTTTTATAACTTTACAGTTCTTTAAGAACAATGCCATTAGCAACAAAGTGTATCAATGTTCTCAGGGCTCAACCCGGAGTTTCAACATCTTTGCTACTGCGTGTAAAATGATAACCAAACTTGTTTCACTTTATACAGTATTTGTTGATATCGATGTACTTATCCACAAGGTGACTTACTTGTTTTATCTTTAGCAAACTACTTATTTTATGTAGCCACTTAAATATTAACCTTTTATTAGAACCATTCATTACACAAATACTTAACTGAGCGTATTTATTCAGTATTTGCAGAGTGAAAAGCATTTAAGTTGAATATGTCCACCAGAGAGAAATGGTCCCGGCCCTCCCGGAGCTTACAAAGTGTACACAGGTAAGTATGTGTCAGCACGGAGGCACCCCCAACACATGCTTCAGGACTAAGAGCCACAAAAACTCGACTATAGTCCCAGCATTCGCGCTACGTAGCTGTGTACCTTAGGGAGCTCTCTTCACCAATCCCTCTAAACCTCAGCTGCCTGATCCCGTAAATTGTAGGTTTGAACCAGGTAGTCACATCCTTCCCAGTTCTAAAACAGTCTGAAACTCAAGCAGTTCGCGGTCGGTGACGAGAGCGTCCCATTCCAGTGTGTGCTGTCAGAATCTAGCAAAGTGGTACGCTGGATGCATGAAACAGAGCGAGGGCCCAACTCCCGCTGGGGAAGATTCTCTTAAGTCCCTTCTTGTTCTTCGGCCAGTTCTGCAAGGCATCTCTAGCGAGATCGGGGTATCTGCGGTGCTGAAGCAGAAACGGCGCAACCCCCTCCCTGCGGCCTCTTTTCTCACTCTCCGGCCCGACAGAACCCGGCGATCGGCCGCAGCGGCGGGCAGAGCGGGTTGGCCGGCCTCCTCCGCGACGCGAAGCCACGCTCCGGCACACGGCACCAGCCGGCCAGTGGCCTCCCCACCGCCCTGGCAGACGTCACGTGACCGACGCCCCGCCCCCCCTCGCCCCCGCGGGGGCCAGGTTTTGGCGCGCGGCAGTGACGTCAGCGTCCTGTCACCCGCCACCGCCCCCGCGGCCGCCAGAGCGACCCCGCGTTTTAAACTCGGCCCCGCCCCGCCCGCCGCGTCCGCTGGCGCTGCCGGCTCCCGGGCCGCGCCGTTAACGGGCCCCGACTGCCCCGCGCCCCGCCCGTCCGCGCTGCTTACCTTGAGGTGGCCGCTGTCCGGGCTGCTCGCTTCCTCCTCGTCCTCCCCTCCCGAGGCGGCGGCGGCCGAGGCGTTGGGCAGGGGCACGCCCCGGCCCCGAAGCCCGGGGTGCTCGGCGGTGGCGGCGGCGGCGGGCAAGGCAGCCGAGGCGGCGCCCCCGGCGGCCCCGGGGCTGAGCGTCACGTTGTGCGCGTTCTCGCCCCAGCGCCACGGGTACACCATGAAGTCGCTGAAGCCGGGGCTGGTGGGGATGAGCGGCGGCGGTGGCTCCGGCTCCCCTCCGCCGCCGCATGTGGGCTTGATCGGGGTTGTCCTGATGACCGACACCAGCACCCGCTTCGGGGAGTCCTGGCAGAAGATGACGGGCGGCGGCTGCGGCGGGTTGTCCGCCATCGGCGCCTCCACACCCCGGATCATTGCCCGGCTCGGATCTGCAGCTCCGGGGGCCGTGGGCCGCACTCCCTGAGCCCGGTCTGGTCCTTCGCTCCGCTCGCCCGCGCTGCTCCTAGTCGCCGGCTCTCAGTCCCGCCGGCTCATGGCAGGCGGATGTTTCCCTGAACCTTACTGCGCCGCGGCCAGCAAAAGAGCGGAGCGGCTCGGCCGGCACCAGGCGGCCACGGCCGGACCCCAACCCTGGGTCAAGCCCGCCCTTCGCTCTTTGTACTCCCCAAAACGGAGGCTGCAGCGGCGGGAAGCAGCGGGCTGCCTGCCTTGCGATGACAGGAAAGCAGGACGCGCGGCGCCGAGTCCCCGAAAATAACAACCTGCCGCCAGGGTCCCTGCTCCAGTTTTTCCCGCGTTACATTTCGCGCCTGGGCGGAACCAATCACCGCGAGGACCCTGCCCGCTGGCCGCAGCGGCGAGTGACAGGTCGCGCGAGCCAATGGCCGGGCCCAGACTTCTTTCTAGCCAGGACGGGGCGGAGCCGGAGCTGCGCGCGGGTCCTTTCTGGCACGCCATTGGCCGCCGCCCTTGTATTTTTTTTCTGCCTGGAGAGCCAACAGCGTTCGAAACTCCGGGGGAGCGCGCGACGTCTGCACTCGCCCAGACACACCCTCCAGAAGCCCCGCCCCCGCCGACCCTCTGCGCGGGTAGTCAGGGTTGGAGGCGCACGGGAGGGCGGTCAGGGGCTGGCGGCAAGAGAGTTGCTGATTGGAGAGATGTCGGCGAAGGGCGGGGTCAGGGGCGGTCGTTGGCCGACAGGGGCGCGCGTCCGCCGGCCCCACCCGCCTGCGGCTGTTGGGCTGCGGTTCCCGCGCGGCTGGGAATTTAAAGGGCTGGGGCCTGGGCCGCCCGCCACGCCCCCGACTCCCGCCACCCGCTCGAGGGGGACCCAGGCCTTTCTACTGCAGTTTCTAGTGGACACCAAGAGGTGCCTAGTTTCTTAATGGCTCGCGTCTGCCCAGCTGCTGGATTCGCTGTGAATTGACCCTCTCCGCGCCTCCGACTCCCCCCAAGGCTGAGGTGGGCATCAGTCCCAGCCTTCGCCTCACCGGGCCTCGATTTCCCGTCTGTGTAAAGTGGGGTAGTTACGGAAGTGGTCTGAGGTCCCCGTGTGCTGCTCGCGGCTCGGAGGGCACACGAACGCAGGCGTGAGTCCATTCTCACACCCTGACGGATGCCCAGAAGACGCCCCGAGGACTCCCCGCCGCCGCGCCGTGGTTCCCCACCCAGTGCCGGGCCGCGCCTTCATCCCCGCGTCCCAAAGGGCTTGGAGCTCTGGGTGCCCCGGAGGGTTCCAGTCGTTCCAAACTCCATCTGCCCGCCCCCGCCTCAAGGACCTCACCTCGCACTAGGGGGGATTCTGAAAGACCCCGCGAGTCCAAGTCTGTCAAGCACCCACCGAGGCCAGTGTGGGGCTTGGAAGCACCGCACTGCAGAGGATGGGGCAAAATGGGATGTCCAGCCTCATAGTCTCTAGAATGTGAAAGAAGCAACCGTGTCTTGTTTTGTTCTTGGCTGTATTGCTAGGGCCTAGCCTGATTCATGGTAGGCCTTCAGGAAACATCTGTTGAATAAATGAATGAATATCCAGCTGTTAAGGGTTAGAATTAGTAATTAGAACATGCCTGCATAATATGCAGCTGCGTGGTGTCTCTCAAACACACACACAAACAGCTATGCCACAATTGTTTAAAACAAATTTAACTTATATGAACAAATTCTAAGATACATTTTAAGTGATTTTAAAAAACATGGAATATGATTTTCTTCATGTTTAAAAAAAAAGTGGGGAAAATATAACTATCCATTTTTGCTCTTAGATATACAAAATATCTCTAGCAAGATACATAAGAAACTGATACATAAGTTGACCCCAAGGAGAGGAATTACGTGGCTGAGAAACAGAAGTGGAAAGATTTCAAAAGATACAACATATAACTCTTTGTATCTTTTGAACTTTGAACCAAGTGAAACTCTTTTCAATAACAGTGTCACTACCATTTCCTGGAGACCTACTATAATACTGTTATTATATATATATAATACAACATAAAATGTATAATAACATACAATAATATGGATGGATGCTTATATTCTACTACTCTCAACAATTTTGTAGGGTAGATATTCCTGTTTTCATTTTACAGATGAGGAATGTTGAGGCTTGTCCAAAGTCACATGATGATAAAAAGTCCTTTGTAAGGATGGCTCTGAAAACTGCCTATGGCTTACACCCCTTAGAGTCTGCTGAACAAAGGGAAGCAGCTGAAAAACGGGGCCCCCGCATTTCTGAGACTTGTTTCTCATCTTCCAGAACTTTCAGGGGTTAGAGGTTAAAACCAGTTTGATAGTTTAATAAATAGTCGATGTGGAAAGTTGAACGTTCGTCTCTCACTTCACTTAATTCAGTAAATGCTCATTTACAATTTTATGCCAAATGACACATACTTCTGAGTCCCTTGGAAGGGAAATGTAATCTATAGATTTTATACATGAAAAACAGTAACAAGAAAAAAGTGATATTTCCATCACAGATTCTGTTTAACGCACCCCAGAGAGCAAGACGAATCATTCGGAACCAGGACACTGACTTTCTGCTTCTAAAAATTATACTTCATCAACAGTAACCTGGCAACTCCACTTTCTCTCTGCCACAAGAGAATGAAAGACATGCCAGGAATGTGTGAAGTGGGCAGAGGGTGATTCCAGGAGCAGCGCTGAGGTCATGCAAGAGCTGCTTTCTTGGCTCTATTTCCATGCAACTAGGAAGCTGTCTGAAGTGTGTGGGTCATACTCCTGATGTCCTTGTTCTGCCCTAGAAAACATCCCGTAATGGTCAACATCCCATAACATACACTAACTCTGAAGAATACTAAAAACCCATCTCAGGGTACTTATTATATTATTACAGTAGCCTTTCCAATTGTTAAAAATTTAGGCCTCTTCTGATAGAGATACATACCTCAAATCCTCTTTTTAAAATGTATTTTAAGGTTTCAAGATAAAATCTGAGTAAAACAAAGCAAGTTTCTTTTTCACTTCGAAAACATAATAACAAGAACATTTGAAGCTGCTTGATTGCTACAAAATCCTCTACCCTCGCTGGTGTGGGTAACATAAATCCTTTTAAGTGATTTGTCTTCACAGCTAAAAGTGCAGATAAAACAGCTTTGCAAGTAAGTGTAGATGAAATAGGATAAAAATGCTTGATCACTGGTTTTGA